>NC_136430.1:122615000-123187500 GCF_052849685.1 Lactuca virosa | reverse complement strand
TTGTCTAGTATGCCTTGCATGGCTACTCTTAGAGATGTAATCTAGTGTACTTCTGAGTCTCTATAAATAGAGCTCATTCTCTTGTATTCAATACGGATAACTTATGCATTCTATCTGAATACACATCTCTAAAGTTATCTTTTCTATCTCTCTATTACTCATCCCTTCTTACTTAAATCTTACCAAAATTCAACTGATCATAAACTCTCTTCGGAGCAAGTCTTCTTTGACTTAATCACTAAGTTTGATCTTCCTTATTAACTTGGTTTGAATGCATTCCTCGTTATGAATCAACTTATGTGTATACTTGATATATCAATTGTTGTCATTTCCATTTCTTTACTTTTCCGCAACTAACTCTCTAACTATCTAACTATAACTTATTAATATTATTGTTGAGCTTTTAGATCCTTTGAGATTAACTATTTCGCAATATACTTGTTCTAACATTTGTTCAAGTGTGTCTTTAAGTTTTTCTCTCAACACATATACAAAAGAACTATAGAACATAGCATAAAGTTAAAATACTATAGGACTATTTTAGGCACTATATACTAAGAACAAACTACATGAAAGCAAAGGACTCTTGTTGATAGTTCTATAAGTACTAAGTGTATGTATCATGGTTATATATGATGAAGGTTGTATAGACTCATAATGAGTGGTCTAAGCTTTATTTCCTTTTCCTTGTTTGGATGTGGATTTAGATTAGGATCATTTATTCGAAGGCCTATTCGACCCAAGTTGTATATAATTGGTATACACTATGTACTTATAGAAGGACTCAGTAGGACTTATTCCAAACATAATTCATTATCTGTTAACTGTAAGTTTCTCTTGTAGAAACTTGTATTTGCAATTTATCTTTACTAATTATATTCGATGTTTCTTATATCCCTATTCTCGCTTAGATAACAATGGCTGGATTCCATCTACCTGGAGACCCGTACTTTCCCAATCAGGGAAATGGAGGATGGCTCGATTCAGAGCCAGAAGAGAATCCTGAAATTCCCTTGGATGAGGGTTTTGAAGAAGATTTTCCTGAAGATGCTGATTCATGATCAGAAGTCTACAATCCCCCACCAGTTGCCCAAAATCCCAATCCACGACAAAACTTCTAAGGCCCGACGCCTCTGTGGGCAGTAAACTTAGACAGGTGGAGTAACGAACAGGGTCAGAACCATCCTTACCAAGGAGACCGAAGCTTCTACAATCTGGACACAAGAGGCTCAACAGACAGAGCCCTCCCGATGTTAGTTCGTCGTGTGGCGCGTAATGATGAACAAGGAAGAGTTGTTATCGACCGAGTCATGTAGGTTGATGCTGCTACTAGAGTCAACACCTTTCACATTCGCAACCTAGAAGACAGTCGTTATGTGACAAGAGATCGTACTAATTTCTTGCTAAGAGAATTGGCGGCATCCCAAGCCGAAATTAGAGAACTGCGATAACGACAAATAACAAAAGAAAGGCGTATGTACGAAATAGAACGCCAGTTAGCCAAATCCAGGGCCGGATCTAGTAGGAAGTAGATTATACTCTACTCGCTCAGTACTTACTCTTTTGGTTATAGTCTAAGTCTTCAGATATGTTCTAGCGTTATTTTTCATGGTTTTCAGTACGACCGCAAAAATTTTATTCTCGGTAGGTCGGTTTGATGTCGATGTTTTCTCAGTATTATGGTATATTGTAGACCTTTTTAAGGTCATGTTTTCCAAACTCTATGTACTTAATATACCAATACAATCGACATGTATTTTCATACTCTTTGAAAAATAACCACTCAAATTCATATTATCCTGTTGCAAGTTGTACTTGTAGTAGACTTCTATTTCGAATTCCTCACAAGATTCATATTGAACTAAGTGTTTTAGTTCAGAGGTATTATATTCATGTTCATTCTTGATATCTGACTGTCTTTTCATCTTTTAATTCTTAAAGTGAAAGATGCATCCACAGAGAAACCCAAGGCGTGCCCATGTTAATGAAGTGCCAACACCACCTCTGCCACCACCTCCTCAATTTGACGCTGCCATGTTTCAGGCAGCGGTCACTCCAGCGGTTGCAGCTGCTATGTCTCATATAACCACCACTGTCGCAAGTGGATCGGGGAGTGACACACACCCCTCCAATCAGGGTAATAGTCACGGGCACCATCGGGAGTGTACCTACAAGGACTTTTCAAATGCCAAACCTAGTACCTTTAACGGGACTGGGAGAGTTATGGCGTTAAGGCAATGGATTGAGAAAACAAAGGCAGCCTTCGAGATATGCTCCTGCCCGGAGGGTAGCAAAGTTAAATTCATTGTCTGTACCTTTGCTGATAGAGCCCTAACATGGTGGAACGACCATTTTAAGTCACTAAGCTTAGTAGTGGCTAACTCAATAAGTTGGGAGAACTTGAAGACAATGCTGATGCGAGAGTACTGCCCGCGGGGTGAAATTCAGAAGCTTGAGCAAGAGCTCTGGGGTCTTACTATGGTTGGTTCAGAAATAACAACCTACACTAATAGGTTCATCGACTTTGCGATCCTATGTCCGGAAATGGTTGATCTGGAGAGCAAAAAGATTGAGAGGTATATCTGGGGGCTGTCACCCCAGATTCAGGGAAGTGTTATTGCTTCCATGCCTATTACCTTTGACAGTGCTAAAGAGTTGGCACAGCCCCTTATTGACCATGGAGCCCGTCAAAACATTGTGGTTGTTGCTACAAAACAACCCAAGGGAAACAAAAACAACAATAATAACAACAACAACAAGAACAAGAGAGCCTGGAATAAAAGGAAGGACAAATCTTCTCAGGAACCCTCGAAAAAGCAACAGTTAGTGGCAGTCCATGCTGCTACTGTACATGTTGCTGTTCCTGCTAACCCCACACCAACTAAGCCTTATGCTGGTAATCTCCCAAAAGGTAACAAGTGTAATTTCCACCACAACGGAAATTGTTGAGAAAAGCAGTGTCGAACTTGCAATAGAAAAGGGCATACTGCCCGATTCTGTAAATCACCACCCCAACCGATTAACCAAGTACCTGCCGCTGGGGTAGGTCAAGCATGTTATGGATGACGTGATGTTGGACATTTCAAAAGAGATTGTCCGAAAGCTGGAAATGCAGGTGAAGTTATGTAACACCCGGATTCCAGGAGGCCAAGTTGGGGAAGGAAAAACCCTAAGTCAATGAGCCAACTCGTCGAGTCCAAGGAAGAACTCGACGATTCGGAGCAATTTCCGTGTCACGGATTAAGTGGTCGACTTAGCGAGTCGTGGGACTAACTCGGCGAGTCTGGTATGGGTTGGGAAACCCTAATTTCGGGGCTTGGTGCCCTATTTAAGCATCATATTCTCATTCCCTGAGCCTCATCTTCAGCCCCCAGACCCCAAACCCTCACCCACGAAACCCTATTGCATATTGTGAGTGTTTAAGCCACCTTGGTGTGATTTGTGTGCTCTTGAAGAGGAATAAGAAGAAGAAGGAAGTTGAAGGTTCAAAAAGGAGGAAGTAGATCCAGAAGATACACTCCATTTGCTGCATTTCTTGGTAATCAAGTCTTTATTTTGGCTTTTGGTTTATTAGATCTCCTTATAGTCCCTTTTTGGAAGGTTTTTGGTCTAAGAATCATTGTCTTTGGGTTTTAGACGTCCCCCAAGCATGATCCTTTCAGATCTGGAAGTATTTGGGGTGGTTAAGGTATAAAGGTGCAAGCTTTATGCCATTAGGAAGTCCCATGCAAGCTTAAAGAGATTATTATGGCCTTTTGGAGACCTAAAGGCCATGCGAGGAAGTAAAGTCTAGGACTTTATGTGGTTATTGGATGTCTAGAGTCTAGATCTTGATTCCCCTATCTTGGTTTGGTGTAATAAGGGTTTTTGGACCACAGAGTTATGTCTTAATGAGCTAGGGTTTTGTCTAAACCCATTAAGAAGGACTTAGGATGGGTAAAGCTGGAAACTTTACCCTTAATAAGTCATTTCTAGAGTGTTTATGAAGTTTGGAGTTCAGATCTGAAGTATAAGGGCTTAATCCTTTTTGATAGTCCAACAGGCCAAGGAAATCGACGAGTCTAGGGAGGGACTCGACGAGTTTAAGTGAGTTGTCCTGTTTTCCGGTTATGGATGAACTCGGCGAGTCAGTGGAATGACTCGGCGAGTTGACTCGTTTTGTCACGAGTTTGGTTAGCCAGGGAACTCAGCGAGTCAGGGGTTGACTCGACGAGTTGGTTCACGAATGTAGGATTCTAAGCTTTTGGACTCGGCGAGTTGATGGAGCAACTCGGCGAGTCAAGTCAACCTGGAAGTGTTGACTTTGACCATGGACCGTTGACTTTGACTTTGACCAGAGTTGACTTAGTTTGACTTATGGAGGGCATTTTGGGGACTAAGTGTTATGTTGGTATTGGTAGCTCAGGAAGCTAGGGGAGCAGCAGTTCGGGGAATTACCGGATAGCAGCCGGAGGTTTCAGCCAGTCTTCAGTTGTGCGAGGTGAGTTTCCTCACTGTGTGCATGGGTCTACGGCCACAATACCGACCCATTATGTTTGTGTATAGTAGGAAGACGCGGGGGTTAGCCCCAGGCATTATTACGATATATGTTCCGGATTACGATCCGATGCCAGGTGAGGCACGAGGTATGTTAGTATGCTAGAGGTCTTTGTGAATCTTGCATGTGTCGGTAGTATGTTTCCGGACCAAGGTCTGATGCCGGGGTAAGCCTAAGGAATGTTAGTATGCTAGTTATACTTGTTGTCTGTGTAATGCTCGTATGTGCCTGATAGGGAGGTGAGTGTGGGCGAGGTCCTGTATCTCATCACTAGCCGAGTATGGACGGGGTTCCGTATCTCATTAGCAGCAGAGCAGGAACGAGGCCCGAGTTAGGAGGGAGGTGAGTGTGGGCGGGGGCCCGTATCTCACTATCAGCAGGATCGTGGACGGAGTTCCATGACTCATCAGTAGCAGGACATGGGTGAGGCCCAAGTTAGGCGAGGCCTTAGATCAGGAGTATAATAGAGTATGTTTAGCTATTTGTTATGTGTTATGGTATATGTTTGTATGTGTTTAGTGGGTGAGGCCCAGATACAGGCGGGGCCTAAGAGAAGCAGATCTGTATACCGAGCGGGGCTCGATGCCAGGCGGGGCCTGATGCCGGGCAGGGCCCGATGCCGGAGCTAGTCCAATGTCGTGCAAGCCCCGATGCAGCAAGCAGGGGCCCAGTATGTGGTTATGTGTATGTGGTTATGCATATGCGGTATATGGCTGGTTAGGGAACTCACTAAGATTTGTGCTTACGGTTTTCAGTTTGGTTTCAGGTTCTTCCGGCAGCGGAGGGAAGAGCTCGGGATGATCGCATGGCACACACCAAGAAGTCTTTAGCCTAAGATGTTTACTCTGATAAAATAAATATGTTTGAAATGATACTTGTTTTCATATAAAGATTTATGTATGACATGATTATGGTTGATTAATGATTTTAAAACGAACTTTTTGGTCATGATTTTTGGGATGTTAAAAGTTGGAAGGATACTGGCAATTGGTAACGAAGAAGCTGTGGCAGACCCTACGGTGGTCACGAGTACGTTTCTTCTCAACAATACTTATGCATGCATTCTATTTGATAGTGGTGCTAAGAAGAGCTTCGTGATCCATAAATTCGAACACCTACTAAAACTAAACTCCCAACCACTAAATGAAACCTTTACAGTAGAAATGGCTAACGGGAAGTCCGAATACACTAACGATATATACATAGGATGTACCCTTACCTTGAATAACTTTTCTTTCCCAATAGACCTTATGCCGGTCTCTATCAAAAGTTTCGACGTCATTATTGGTATGGATTGGTTGTGCTCTAACCATGCCGACATCCTATGTTACGAAAGAGCCATTCGCTTGAACTTGCCAACTAACGAAACTCTTATCATCTACGGCGACAAACCCAGAACGAACCTTCAGATCATTTATTGTATCAAGGCATAAAAGTACTTTCGCAAGGAGTACTGTGCTTTCTTAGCTCACGTGGTAGACAAAAAGCAAGAAATGAAAGACATCGTGAGCATTCCTGAGGTCTGCAATTTTCCTGACATATTTCCTGACGATCTTCCAGGAGTGCCTCCCGAATGACAAGTCAAGTTCAAAATTGACTTATTCCATGGGGCTACCCCTGTAGCCAAATCCCCATATTGTCTTGCACCTTCAGAAATGCAGGAATTGTCCAGCCAGCTGATCGAACTCCTTAGCAAAGGCTTCATAAGACCAAGCTTCTCACGATTGGGAGCACCGGTCTTATTTGTGAAGAAGAAGGATGGATCATTCTGTATGTGTATAGACTGTCGCGAGCTGAATAAACTTACCATCAAGAACCGATATTCTCTACCTCGCATTGACGATCTGTTCGACCAACTTCAAGGTGCGAGCTACTTCTCGAAAATAGACTTAAGATCCGGGTATCACCAATTACAATTTTGGAGGAGGATGTTCCCAAAACAGCGTTCAGAACTCGTTATGGTCATTACGAGTTTGTAGTGATGCCTTTCGGATTGACGAATGCACCCGCTGTGTTCATGGATTTAATGAATAGTGTGTGTCGTCCGTACCTGGACATATTCATCATAGTCTTCATTGACAACATCCTTATCTACTCAAGAAGTGAAGAAGAGCATGGCCAACATCTGCGTCAAGTATTACAAACTCTGAGAGCAGAGAAACTTTATGAGAAGTTCTCAAAATGTGAATTTTGGATCAGGAAGGTAGATTTACTGGGCCACGTGGTTAGTCAAGAGGGAATACACGTGGACCCTTCCAAGATAAAGGCAATTGAGAACTGGTCAGCACCTAAAATACCTACATAAATCCGTCAATTCTTAGGTCTTGCTGGCTACTATCGTAGATTCATCCATAATTTTTCCCGAGTTTCTAAACCACTTACCACCCTGACACAAAAGGGTGTAACTTTTAGCTGGAGAGACAAACACGAAACAACATTCCAAACGCTGAAGCGAGCCCTGTGTAGTGCACCGATCTTGTCTCTTCCTGAAGGGACAGAGGACTTCGTAGTGTACTGTGATGCTTCTAATCAAGGGCTTGGATGTGTTCTTATGCAACGAGGAAAGGTTATATCCTACGCCTCGAGACAACTAAAGACACATGAGGTCAATTATACAACACATGACCTTGAACTGGGAGCAGTAGTATTTGCTCTGAAGATCTAGAGACATTACTTATATGGCACGAAGTGCACTGTATTCACAGAACATAAAAGTCTTCAGCATATCTTCGACCAGAAAGAGCAGAACATGAGACAACGACGGTGGGTAGAGCTACTGAACGATTACGAATGCGAGATTCGTTATCACCCTGGTAAAGCCAACGTAGTAGCTGACGCCCTTAGCAGAAAAGAATACTCGGGGCGCCGAGTAAAGTCGTTGGCCATGACGATCCATTCACATCTGTCCACACAGATCAAAGAGACTCAACTCGAGGCCTTGAAACCCAAAAACGTGGCGGGTGAAACCCTGAGAGGAATGGATAAGAACTTTGAAATCAGGGGTGATGGAGTCTATTGTTTCATGAACCGGATCTGGACACCAAAGTTCGGTGGTTACAGAGTCGTGGTTATGAATGAAGCACACAAAAACCGATACTCCATTCATCCAGGTTCATACAAGATGTATCTGGACCTCAAGAAACTGTACCGGTGGCCTAACATGAAGGCCGAGATTGATACCTTTGTGGGCAAGTGCCTTACTTGTGCCAAATTAAAGGTAGAGTACCATAAGCCTTCAGGTTTATTGCAACAACCTGAAATCCCTGAATGGAAGTGGGAGCGGATTATGATGGATTTCATAACTAAGTTACCGAAGACAACGGGTGGTTATGATACTATTTTGAGTGATCGTCGATAGATTGACCAAATCCGCACACTTCTTGCCAATAAAAGAAACCGACAAGATGGAGAAGCTAACAAGAACTTAACTCAAAGAGATAGTTAGAATGCATGGTGTACTAATATCTATTATTTCTGACCAGATAGCAGATTCACCTCTCGTTTCTGGCAGTCTTTACAAAAATCTCTGGGAACTAGGCTACACATGAGTACAGCCTACCATCCACAAACAGACGGACAAAGTGAGAGGACGATTCAAACTCTAGAAGATATGTTGCGGCCCGTGTGATAGACTTTGGAAAGGCATGGGATACTCATTTATCCCTTGTCGATTTCTCTTACAACAACAATTATCACACTAGGATAAAGGCTGCTCCATTCGAAGCCCTCTATGGCCGCAAGTGCAGATCACCTCTGTGTTGGGATGAAGTGGGTGATACACAACTAGCTAGAGGTTAAGTTCCAGACAATACTCTCACTGGTCCGGAAATTATTCGAGAAACCACAGAGAAAATCGTACAAATTCGGGAGTGTCTAAAAGCTTCCAAAGATAGACAGAAAAGGTACGCTGACAAAAGGAGAAAACCCTTGGAATTCCAGGTTGGTGACCGCGTCTTGTTGAAGGTCTCACCCTGGAAGGGCATGATACGCTTTGGAAAGCGTGGCAAACTGAACCCAAGGTACATAGGACCATTCGAGATTCTTGCTAGAATCGGTCCAGTAGCTTACAAAATCCGACTACCTCAAGAACTAAGTAGCATACATCCTACCTTCCATGTCTCTAACTTAAAAAAGTGCTTATCCGACGAGACTCTTGTTATCCCATTCGACGAGATCGAGATAAATGAGAGCCTCAACTTTGTGGAAAAACCCGTAGAGATCTTGGACAGGGAAGTCAAGAGAACCAAACAAAGTCGTATCCCGATAGTGAAGGTTCGCTGGAATGCAAAGCAGGGACCTGAATTCACTTGGGAGTGGGAGGATCAAATGCAACAGAAGTATCCACATCTTTTTCCCTAGTCTTTCTGTATCGCTTTAGTCCTAATTTCGGTACGAATTTCTCTTTAACGGGGGGATAATGTAACATCCAGTCATTTTCCACTTGTAAAGTCAACCCTAGTCAACCAAAGTCAAACTTAGGTCAACTAAAGTCCTCTTTATTGTTTGGATTTTTACTAAGGTTAGAATAATAACCTTTGCATGTTAAAACCCTAAGAATATTAGGTGTTTAAGAAGGGAATAAGTTGGAATCCGAGACACTTCGCACCACTTTTCTTCTCATTTTCTTTCGGACCGCAAACCTCGCAGCCGTGAACTGGTTGCCGCCTTCGGACCGTGAACCGAGCCTATGATCAGGCTTCGGGCCATATACGAGGTTCACGGCCGTGAACCACTTCGGACCGTGAACCCCTTCCATATATATATATATATATATATATATATATATATATATGTTTTGGCTGATTTTATTTCATTTCTACACTTTCAAACGAAAATTCAACCATTTTCTCTCAAGTATCATCAGCCAAGAACACCCTCTCTCCTCAAGAACATGCTAAATTCATCCTTTCTCATCATATTCATGCAATAATCACTAGTTCTTCATAGGTCTAACAGGTATCATTTCTTGATCTTGTTATCATTTCAAAAACATTCTTCAATCTTCCTATACTAGACTGAAACCCGTTAATTTCTCTAGTTTTCACGAAGAACACGCGAAGAACACCCGCCCGAAAACCTTTGAATCTTCTTAGATACTTGCTTAGGATCTGTAGGTGTTCTTCATTCATCAAGAACACTGGTCCGTGAACACTCATTTGGGCTGTGAACCCTTCTTGGGCCGTGAACACATACCATGCTTCCATTTTCGATTCTAACACTTCTTTGGTAAGTGTTTCTCACACCATAGGCTGTTTCCTATACACCTTTATGATTATGAACACTAAATGTATACATATTTATATCATAATATGCTAAATAGGACTCGTTTGTGCTTCGAGATCATACTCGAGAAACTTTCCATCCTATATCTATTCATCAATAATACAACTCACAAAAGGTGAGTTCATACCCCCGTATTTTCATAGTTTTTACAGTTTTAAGGGGGGGGGGGGGGGAATACAAGTCTAACACAATGATTTTGTGTTACAAACAAATGGTTTCAAAATTTCTCATCAAAATAAATTTCAATTATCTTCAAATTAAAATGTTTCAAATTGTGTTAAAATAACATCAAGTCACCAAAAGTATTTCAAAATGTTAAACTCTTTAAAATATTTTATAAACTTATATTTTTCCC
This sequence comes from Lactuca virosa, assembly GCF_052849685.1. Taxonomy (NCBI): domain Eukaryota; kingdom Viridiplantae; phylum Streptophyta; class Magnoliopsida; order Asterales; family Asteraceae; genus Lactuca; species Lactuca virosa. Next base: position 123,177,325 of record NC_136430.1, on the reverse strand, counting down.
CAAAAATCGTATTTATATATATATATATATATATATATATATATATATATATATATATATATATAAGGTTTAAAGGGCTTAGGACTAATAACTCACTTTATTTCCCTTTTCTTGTTTGGATGTGGGCTTAGAGTATCGGTTATTTGTCCGAATGTCGTTTAAATTTTAGTTATATATATTTGTATATGTATATAAATATAAAAGTTATTTCATTCAGTTTCAAAACCCTTTGTAACATGTCGAGCAAGGGGTTGCATTCATGATCAGTTAGTATCAATACTGAAAGTACATATAAATTATAATAGGTATAATTTATAATTCAAATAACACTAACTCTCAATCAAGTATACTAGAGTACACTATTTTACAAGAACAAAGGTTTGATTCAAAACTAATCAAGGGTATACAATTTACAGAAATATATTTCAAGTATACTAAACCAGGAGCATACTATAAATCATTTATTTCATAATGATTGGGTTTTCACTACTATTATACACGTAACGTCTATATGTTTTTTATGAGTCAATAGATTCAGGTTGTTTATTTATTTAAACAACATAGTTAAAGTCCTGATATTATAACCAAAATCTCCAGTCGGGAATCGAAACAAGTGTGTATAGATCTACATCACACTGCTAGCTACAGTCGGGCATACACGCCTAGGAGTGACAATTGTTATCAACAGTTTTGACGGCTTCAAAGCGTTGTTTCAGGCCATCTAGTCATAGTATGGTTATAATAACTCGTTAAAAAGATATTAACAATACGGTTAGTGTATAATTAACTAAACATGAGTACATTTTCAAAGTACTATTTTACAAAGGTACAATTTACAGTATAACATTTCGAGTTACAATAACAGCTGGTGGAGCCAGGCACACTCACTTTTACAGGTTTTACAAAAGAATACAAATACAGAACAATGGTTTACAAACAGAACGGTTTTATGTGACTAAAACTACTTTTCATATATATAAGAAAATATAGGATTTTTTGGAACAGTTTACATATTGAAAGAATCAGAAAACAAGCTTTCAAACATAAATATTTATGCACTCACTCAACTTTATGTTGATATTCTCTTTTCAAATTATCTGTATTCTCAGGGAATCAGTAGACAGGTACTCCCCGAGCTTTTGAGAAGACGGAGCTGTTTTGAGTCATGTCTTTTATCTTTTGCTATGACTATTTTGGTCTCAATATAGAATGATTGAACACATGTAAAAACTTATAATTATTAATTCAATGGTTGTTTGTACTTTGATTACTATAATGCATGTGTTGTGATACTACAAATGAATTCATCCACCCCCGAACGTTTCCGCCGTCTGGTTTGGGGGCGTGACACCAGGCGGGACCCGGTGGAGGGCGGGGGCCCGATGTATAATTTATTATGTATGGTATGGGGTAGTTTAGGGAACTCACTAAGCTTTGTGCTTATAGTTTTCAGTTTTTGTTTCAAGTACTTCCGGTTCCAAGGGGAAGAGCTCGGGATGATTGCATCGCACACACCACATGGATTCTGCACTTGATATTTCACTATGATTTTAGGATATTTGATACACTTGTTTTAATTAGGATGTATGGATGATGTTGGAATGCTATTTTACTTAAATTAAAAATGAAATTTTAAGATCATATTTTTGGGACATTTCAAGTTGGTATTAGAACCTTGGTTTGAGGGATTTGGACACACTCTCGGGTGTGACTAAACTCAAACTGAGGATTTGGTAAAGTTTTTCAAAAGAAACATATTTTAAGAAAAGGGTTTTCTAAAATAAGAAAGGGTGTGGTGCATGCAATCAATCGAGATCAAGTAAGTTTTCCCAAATTATGTATACATATTATTTGATATGCTTTGATCTATGAATCTGTGAACCGCATGCTTCTTAGGGCTAAGGATTTTCTCAAATTTTTCATGATAGAATTCTAGGAGGGATGCCTTTGTATTACTGTTTTATGAGCTTGTAGACTTGCATGCTAGTACTAATAGTCAGTGATAGGATGGCCTGATTAGGTTATGCTTGGTTCTGATTACTTGATGCTTGAATGCTGATTGCTTTGTGCTTTTAGGAGTTCTAAGTAGCTTCAGCTAACTAGTAAACGAATATGCTAAGGTACACATTATGGGAACTAAATAATTTTAGAGGGTTAGGTTTTAAATCTATTGCGCAGCTCTTGTTTGAGTCCAACCGGTGTAGTGTGAGACCTCCCATTCGAAGAATTATCTAGTTTTAGTGATATGTAACTATATTCATGAGCTAGTTAGAGGAAGTTAGCGGGAGTTCCTTCTGTAGCTGATGGCAGAGAGTGGTATGGAGTTTGCCCTAGGAAAACCTAGGATGAGATCTAGTGCTGGAAGCCTTATTTATGAGCGAAGGTTGTATGGATATAGAGTACCTTAGTTGAGTCAAAGCAATTCTTGAGGAAAGTACGGATAGATGTGGAAGGTAGTATGGGCCCGTACTACTGGAAGCAGAGGATCCGTACTCGATTCAAGGAGAGTTGTGATAAAATCAAGGAGCTTGTGGAATTGTGATTCCTTGATATATATATATATATATATATATATATATATATATATATATATATATATATATATATCGATGTGTGTGTTCTGATGGTTTATACAGTCCATTTTCAGTATGGTGGTATTGCGAGGCGGACCTACCGGCAGTTCTGGTGCTGGGGAGGGCTCGGGCTCAGGATCCGGAGCGGGGCAGCTCGATGAGCATACTAGGGAGTTTCTCTCGTCAGAGATTACTCGTTTCATTCTTGATCAGACTCTTGTGATCTTTGGCTCGGTCAAGGAGGGTATCCTGGAGGTTTTGGATGAGCGATTGAGCTCGTTTCTTTCTAAGATGGTGGCACTAATAGGAGATTGATCTTTGACATTCAGGGAGTTCCGAGCTTTTGGAGCTCTGGATTATCATGGGGTGAAGGACCCCATTGCGAGTAGGTGGTGGTTAGCAGATGTTGCTAACGTATTCCACACCAGTCGTTGTCCCGAGCGGGACAAGGTCAGATTAGCTTCCTTCCTTTTGAAGGACAGGGCACGAGACTGGTGGGAGGAGGTATGACGTGCACTGGGTGATGATTCGGTTGATGTGATGAAATGGAACGATTCTCGACACGGTTCCGAGATGAGTTTGCACCAGTGATTGAGGTGCAGCAGTTAGCGCGAGAATTTCGGGATCTCCGCCAGACTATGGAGATGGTGGTTGAGATCACTGTGATGTCCAGGGAGAAGGCAGTTGTGGTTCCGCAGTATGTGCAAGACAAGGAGATGAAGAAGGTCCGATATCATGAGATGCTAAGGAGCGACATTCAACAGTTTGTGAGCCGATCCAGCTGCAAGACGCTAGAGAATATGATAGCTCGAGCCAGGGAGAGAGAGTGAGAGAGAGAGACAGAGAAAGATTGACCTAGAGATGGAAAGGAAGAGGAATCCAGATGAGGTTCAGACATCAGGGGGTTCGGGTAAGAGGCCCAAGGTATTGGATTCCAGATCGAGGGGCCATCAGGGTCGTAGCCGCTGTGGCAAGTGCGGCAGGACGCACGAGGGACCGTGCAAGAGTGGTGGTGGTTTTGGCTGCCTCATGTGCGGCCGGACGGGTCATTATTGTAGGGATTGTACTGCTACCACCACCCAGGGATCAGAACTGATTTGCTTTCATTGCAATCAGAGGGGACACAAGAAGACCCACTGTCCGAGTTTGGCTGCAGTAGGACCGGTGTCAACACCCACTCCTGCGAATCTTCGGATTACTGACAGCTGCCAGGGTCGGGCTGATGCGCCTGAGACGAAGAGCAGGGCTTTCCAGCTGACGGCAGAGGAGGTGTATGCATCTCCCGATGTTGTGACGGGTATGTATGTTCTCCTTATGTGTTTTATTTTAAGATCGTTCATTGTGAACGATATTTCTGCTTTGGTATTGTTTGATTCGGGGGCTACCAGATCCTTTTTCTCTCTTGCGCTTAGCAAGAGATTTGCTAGAGCTTCGGGGGAGCTGGTTTGTCCTTTCGATTGAGATTGCTGATGATAGGACGGTCAGGGTTGCTTGGGTTTTTATCGCCTATGTCATGGATACCTGAGATAAGGGTAAGGCGACAGTGGAAGATGTGCCGATTGTGCGAGACTACCCAGATGTGTTTCCATAGGATTTTCATGGGGTACCTCCGGAGAGGCAGGTGGAGTTCAGGATTGATCCAGTTCCAGGTGCAGCTCTGATAGCCAAAGCACCATATCGGTTGGATCCTCCCGAGATGTAGGAGTTGTCTACATAGCTGCAGGAGCTGTTAGACAAGGGATTCATTCCGAGCAGTTCGCCTTGGGGAGCACCGATTCTGTTTTTAAAGAAGGACGGTTCTCATCGTATGTGTATCGACTACCAGGATTTTAATAAGGTAACGGTGAAGAACCCTTATCCAATCCCAAGGATTGATGATCTTTTTGACCAGCTTCAGGGTGGGTCTTGGTTCTCCAAGATTGATCTGCGACGGGTTATCATCAGATGCCGGTCAGGGATGAGGACATGCAGAAGACAACTTTTCAGAATCGATATGGTCACCATGAGTTCATGGTGATGCCTTTTAGGATCACCAATGCTTCAGTCGTGTTCATGGATCTCATGAACTGTGTGTGCAGACTGATGCTGGATCGGTCTGTGATAGTATTTATTGATGATATATTGGTTTATTCCAAGACTCGGGAGCAACATGAGGGGCACTTGCGGGAAGCATTGGAGACATTAAGGAGGCAGAGACTTTTTGCGAAGTTCTCCAAGTCTGAGTTCTGGTTGCGCGAGGTGCAGTTTCTGGGGCACCTTGTCAACCAGAAGGGTATTTTGGTTGATCCGGCCAAGGTCGAGGTTGTGATGCAGTGGGAGGTTCCGAAGTCTCCATCTGAGTTTTAGAGTTTCCATGGTTTGGCTGGTTATTATCGGAGATTCATCCAAGATTTTTCCAAGATCGTTGTTTCTTTGACCCGACTGACCAAGAAGTCGGTGACATTTCGGTGGGGGTCGGAGCAGCATGCATCTTTTGAGACTCTTAGATAACAGTTATGTGAAGCGTCGATTGCGACCCTGCCAGAGGGTGTTGATGACTTTGTGGTTTTTTGTGATGTTTTGATCTCCAGTCTGGGGGCAGTATTGATGCAGCGGGGTCGCGTGATCGCTTACGCTTCGAGGCAGTTGTAGCCTCATGAGGCAAATTATCCGATGCATGATTTGGAGTTGGGGGCCGTTGTTTTCGCCCTCATGATTTGGCGGCATTACCTCTATGGGGTTCGTTAAACTATTTACACAGATCACAAGAGCCTAAGGTACCTGATGGATCAGCCGAATCTGAACAGGAAACAGCGTCGATGGTTGGACGTGGTGAAGGATTATGATTGTGAGATCCTTTATCACCCGACGAAGGGCAATGTGATGGCTGATGCTCTCAGCCGCAAGGCTGTCATGGATCCGATCAGAGACATATGTTTGAGCATGACCGTGATTAGTCCATTGTTGGAGCAGATTCGTGAGGCTCAGGCCAAGGCTATGAAGGAAGAGCACCGAAAGAGCGAGCACATTATCAGTCAGGTGGCTTCCTTCAATTATGATAGTCGTGGATTGTTGACTCTGCATTGGTGGGTTTGGGTGTCGTATTGGGACGGTGTATGCCAGGTTCTGATGGTGGAGGCCCACAAGTCAAGGTACTCCATTCATCCCTGGGCGACGGAGATGTATAGGGATCTTCATCCTGGTTATTGGTGGCCATGCATGAAGCGGGATGTAGCATGGTATGTCGAGCGATGCCTGACTTGCAGGACAGTCAAGGCCGAGCATCAGTGTCCTCATGACAAGATGCAGCCGTTGGAGATTCACGTATGGAAATAGGAAGACATCACTATGGATTTTATCATGAAGCTTCTCAGGACTGCGCGCGGAGTGGATTCCATTTAGGTCATCGTGGATCGTTTGACCAAGAGTGCGCATTTCATTCCGATCCAGTAGAGTATTTCTGCAGAGAAGTCGTCCGAGATCTATATCAGGGAGGTGGTGGCACGTCATGGGGTGCCGATATCAGTGGTATCTGACAGCGATGTTCGTTTTACTTCCAGATTTTGGAAGAGGTTTTATGACGACTTGGGCACTCGTCTTCATTTTAGTACAAGTTTTCATCTGCAGACCGATGGTCAGAGCAAGCGGACTATTCAGACTCTTGAGGATATGTTGCGTGCGTGTGTTTTGGATTTTGGAGGGAGTTGGGATACGTATCTTTTGTTAGCGGAATTTTCGTATAACAACAGTTATCACGCCAGCATTGATCGACCTCCTTTTGAGATGCTCTACGGGAGGAAATGCAGGACTCCGATCTATTACGGTGAGGTCGGTCAGTGGGTTATGGGGAGTACCGAGGTGGTGCTCAAGACCACTGAGTTGATTCAGCAAGTTTGGAGCAGGCTCCAAACAGCTCAGATTCAGCAGAAGAGTTATTCCAACAGTCGCCGGTCAGATTTAGAGTTCTAGGTGGGAGATATGGTTCTCCTGAAGGTGTCACCTTGGAAAGGTGTCATCCGATTCAGGAAGCGGGGAAAGCTGGGCCCCAGGTACTTTGGTCCCTTCAGGGTTTTGGGCCAGGTGGGCCAGATTGCTTATGTTGGGTTTTGAGCACTATAACACTCCTATGGTACACATGTAACCCTAAATGCTTTGGATCTATGTTTTCTCTAATTATACATGCATATTTTCATTTTTCCAAAGCATTGTCCTAACTAGCATACATTTGAACAATTGAATGATACAACTAGTTAGATGACTTACCTCTTAGAAGGACTTGTAGTTTTTGACCTTTGAAAGCTTGAGCACCTCAAGTGTGATGCCTCTGATGGTTCACAAACACGATATGCAAGAGGAGGCTTGAGAGAATAGGTTAGCCAGCTCAAAATCGTGTATCACTCTCTTGGAATGATGGAGCAACCAATTTTGGCTCTAGGGGACTCTATTTATAGTGTGACAAATGTTAGGGTTACACTTTGTAAACCCTAATGACCTTTCATATACTTAGGCTCCATGGTTTAACCTCTATGGACTATCCATGGATTATCTCATTGGTTTAGCCCATCCTAAATAACCATGGATCACTAGCCCACACTATTAGAATCATTGATTTACACAATCAATCCCCATATATTTAATTAGTCTCTTTTGATCACTAAATTAATTCCAAATTAATTCTTGATCAATACTAATTAAATAATATGATTTCATATTAATATATTATACTTGTAATATATTAACAAATCATAAATAGCCTTATTCTCAAAAGTCCATCCTATCAAATTGCACTGATGAAAGCAACCCAAAAGGACCATGCTACAATCGGGTCAAGTACATCCCAGTTGTAGTTATGGGCTTAAACACTAAATTCAACAGTCTGCCACTTGGATAAGTCTAATAATTATAACTGCCAATGTAACTCTAGGATCCGACTTAGCAATCGTAAGCTTTCAAAAGCTGTTGTCGAACTCTGACCTAGTCAGTGACTCGTCCTTTAGATAAGGGATCATATATTCCTCTGTTCTCAAGATATCAACCGGACATTTACATGGAACAATGTCATACTTATTTTCTAGCAGTTTGTTTCCCTATTTCCGATTTGTTTGACATAGAACTTCGTTGAACACATCAATTTAGTTCTGACCGGGCCCGACACATAGTCAAAACAGAATCATCGAGGGGCCCAAGATATCGCTTTTAATCCTCTTAGGATAAAAGGGAATATATAAAATTTGACTCATATGCTTGTACTAACTATTCATTGAATCATACACAACAACACGTTGTATAACATCGAGTTACCAATGCGTTTTCGTACTATCAATGTACAACCAACTCATAGTCAACAACTCATATATCTAGGTTTGAAGACTTATATGATATTATCGTCTCACAATCACTCGTGATAAATTCCATGACGTGATTCAAGTGAGTGAGGGTTGATCCAATACTCAAATCTTATTTCAGAAGTAATCATGAACGGTGTAGCAAACCTGTTGCTATTTCTAACGCCTTAGACAATCAACAATCCACTTCATGACAGTCTTCTTTCATACTTTCTTCCAACGTATGATCGACTGTGGATAGTTTGATTAAATCTTATTATTCTGGAAGTCAAAACATGCAAAGTGAAACACAAGAATAATACTAGTCCTATATGGCCCCAAAACTTTTGAGCGTAAATAAAACGCCTTTTATTTAATCACCATATTGATTACTCATTATTCATTGTATAATGTTTCAATTGATCAACTTAATACTTGAATTAAAACAATAGTTATCCCATGCTCCAAGCATGCACACTATGTTTACCTATGGTCCTTACATTGTGAAATAAATAATTTGATTCCCAATTAAACTCATTTCACAATTCCAAATCCTTAAGTGTAAGAATACGAAATTCTTGCCACTTTTAGAATGTGTTAGTTCTAAACTATTATGCAAAGATTCATTTTGTAATGTCTAGGTACCAAAATTCATAGAGACTTGACCAACGGTATTACAAAGTATTCCTCTGGAGATTGTTACAAGACAATTCCATGGAGATAAAGTCTCAAATTTAAATTACATTCCTTTGAACATCCTTCTTTGCATAAAGTTTCTAACTTACTCATATATTCTTGATATCCAACTCCCATTATGGAAACTTTTCCATAATTGCCATATGACTATCCATTCTTAACAGAATCCTATCTATTTAGAATTATATCAATATGGTCCATTCATTACTATACTTCCAACTATCCATAAGCAACCAATCCTTAGAGAACCTTAGATTGTTCTTGACAGTTGTTTAACCACTTTAGTCATATTTAGTTCTAGTCCTTTTCCCCTCTTAATGCCCTAGGCATTTGGAAAATTAGAACACATGAATATTATAGCATATGAAATCGACCCTATATCTGAAACATATAGGAAACGATTCATAATGTCTTACATAAAGACATGATACTTGATCAGTCTTTTGCTATAATATTTCTATTTGCCATGTTCTCATAATTCGAACTATGAAGAGGGATACCGTAATCATAATCGAATTTTGAGAATGCAATTAACATTTCCATATATAGAATTTCCTTATGTCGAATCTTTTCAACATAACATTCATATATGTCTTTAACTAAATTTGATTAAAAATCTCAATCTAAGCTTTTAGAATTAAAAAATGTAGTATAAGTTCATCTCCCTTAATTATAGAAAAACAACTTTTCAACCCTGCAACTTTACGAATTGAAACTTTGTTTTCTATAATTAGCATTGCTAACTTGCAACACTTACCATAATAATTATGCTCCCACTAGCATAATAATTTTTATCTTACTGGCATAACACTTATGCTCCCACTAGCTTTGACATGTATCAAAAATCAATTGGACTTCTAGAAATCAATACTTATTGACTTTCTTACCAAAGTTCATATTTCTGATACGAGATGTTTCGATAATCCTTTATCTAACTATGAAGAGGGATGTTGTAATCATAATCGAATTTGAGAATGCAAATATCACAAATGGTATCTCCTTAAAATCTACTTAGTGAAAGTGTTTTCTCACAATCATTTTCATGAATTGGAGAGAAACCTTATGACACTTAGATTTTATGGTGTGTGTGTTTCTATCCATGTGAAATTGTCATAACCATAATCATAAGACAAGGTTAGTGACAAATCCAAACTCATATGGACCGAACTTGTTCAATCCTTATTTCTTGCCACCTGGCAGCTCAAGGACCTACCATTGCTTCCAAGTTGTTATGCAAACAATTGAGAACTCATAGAAATCACATGCACAGTCAACTTCAATTGGAATGGGTACGGAAACAAGAATATGTCAACACAATAGGTTACAAACCTCAAGTTGTGTTCTAGTGATTAACAATAAGTTTACTCTTGATTAGTTCTTGAAACTTTTCAAGACCTTTAAGACTCCCACTGACCTCTTGACATACAAGATTCTCTTTTTTAAGAAACATTACTTGACAACAAATATTCAAGAGTTAGTGTGGTTTCTTATCAAGACAAACACTTCACACAATTGGTCTTAGTTGGTCTTTGTTTTATCCAAAACATCACAACTTACCAATTTCAAATGTACAAGAGTAGAAAACATTTTACTCTACATTTGCTGATATGTCACTCAATATACAATCTTGGAGTGTGATTCTAAGATTTGATTTTGGAACGAAGTATGATTCATCTTAATTGATTTAACAATTTCAACAATTCATGATTCCTCTTCTTAGCCAAACAAATGCACTAAGGCGTCCTTGAGAGGATCAAATTGTGATATGGTTTTCATAATCATTAATATGATCATAAAACATGATACTCAAGTACTCTCCCATCTTTTCAGATTGGAGAAACTTTTATCCTTCTGCCTAATTTGATTCTTCTTATTTGTCCTGCTGTACATTGAAACTTTTTCAATGATTCAGAATTATACTTAAACATGTAATCATAACCATATTTACTAAACTTTAGTAAATCATGACGAATAGTCTTAGTTTTCTTTGTGGTGGACCTGACCAGCGCACAACCAAGTGTACCCGATCCCTAGTCCTTCAATTGACTCACACATACATGTGAACAAGGAATTAGACTTAATTTCCCAAAGATGAAAATTCTCATTCATCATACAATACAAGTTGCATGATTCCAAGTTTCTATCCAATTGAAACTTAGGTGAAGAGAATCTTTCCTTATTTGGTAAAATTTGACACTACCACAAACGAAAGAATCAAATCCATTATCAACATTGCTAGAAAACATACAAACATCAAGTTTCACAAATGCCATTGTAAGGAAATATAATATAAAACATGATAAAATCAGAATTTTATTTATTTATAAAATGCGGAAAAACTTTTCCTTACAATGCAAGTACAAATGAAAACTATGTTATTACATATTCCTAAGCAAGCTATCATAAATCCTAAGCAGCAGCTTCAAAAATCCGATCTTCGAACCATGCGATCGAAATCCATCTCTTCGCAATCAGATTCAACATGCTCTTACTTTTAAACTTCCTTTCTTTTCTTCGATCCTACAAAACATCAAAATGCAACCATGTCACTTCATGTATTAAGAATCTCCAAATAGGAACTTAGTAGAGTTAGATAGTGGACTTACCTGAAGCAGATTCAAACTTTTTGACTTTACCATCCTTATGGTCCTTCAAGTAGATACGACAACTTCGCAACCAATGTCCCTTCTCTTGGCAATAGAAACAAATGTACTCTTTGGGAATGGTACACGGTACAATCTCAGACTTAGCCTTTCTCTTTCTCTCGGAAAAAGAAATCTTTTCTGGACTTCCAATGTTTCCATTGTCAATGTCTATGGAAGTTTACTAGCCAATAGGGCTTGAGTGACCTTGAACTTTTCAAGTCTTCGAACATGTGGGTCTGGGAGAATTATTGGAGGAGGTGGAGGAAGTCAAGTATGATATTGTGGAATATCATCTTCATCTACAAGGAAGAAATTCAAGTTAGTTGATTTAAGTCCTTAATATAACACTCAAAACGAAATATTAAGGCTAGGACCCAACACAATATTTTACAATTACGAAGAGCGATGTTGTAATCCAATTTTAAAATATTTAAAGGTAGGTAAATGACGATTTACCAATTTCCATCATGAAAAACGAAATAACTTATTAAGTTTTAATTGGTTTGAAATTCCTAGATCTTTGAGATTCATTGAACTTTTCAAAGGCATGTTTAAATATCGATTGTTCCCTTCAAGTTTGTGACTGGGATGCCGAGGATCACAAACAAGGTGTGAATAACCATGCAAATTAGTTTGGTACACCCAATGTTACAAATCAGCTAATCAATGTGCCGGTTAACCACACACACTCCATTGATCTAAGATTAACATCAACCTACCCTGTGCCACACACTGTCAGTCCTAGATTAGTGTGTCGGTTAACCACACACGCTCCACTAATGACTTAACAGGGTGAAAAGTGCAATTTCATGGATTAGCACCATTTCCACATTTTCCTAAAGTAACTAAGATTGGGAATTTAACAAAAATTTAGTTACTTTATATTTATCATTATAATTTTAATGAGGGAGAATTAATGTCCTATCCTACCCGTTCGGCTAACGATCCTCCACCAGTCAAGGAAGCGGTGGGTGAGAGTGGACACCCACTAAACTGCCATTTTATAGGCAGTAACCTTATACCTCCTTATAGACTGGCTTCATGAATGAGGCCTACTAATGGTAAGACCGACTTGTCTCATATATATATATATATATATATATATATATATATATATATATATATATATATATATATATATATATATATATATATATATATATAAGTATTAAATTTTAATATTATAAAGTATAAGGGTTGAATTTTAAAATTTTAAAGTTCTAAGGTTTGGAATTTAAATGTTTCAAAAGTGAGACTTTACAAATTCCAAAATTTGAGGGAAAGTTTTGAAACTTTTCAAAACTCTTCATATCCATAACTTATTAGTTTAATGTGTGTTTTATTAAAAGACTCTTGATAATCCATAACTTGAGGAAAAGTTATGGAGTTCATTAAAACATTTATGAAAAGACTTTTTATGTTCCATTACTTGAGGACAAGTTATAGAACTCATTAAAGAATATTTAAATCAATTCTAACAAGGAAAAATTATCATATAATATTCTATTGATCTAATCTAACTCATGTGGCAAGGCAATTCATATCAAATAATACAAATAATTAACTTATTATCTTAATATTTGACAAATATCCTTTCATTTTCATAACATATGAGTTTAATGCCATTTTAATGTATGAGACTTTTCATTTTCCATAACTTGAGGACAAGTTATGGAGGTCATTAAAATTCATTTAGATCAATTTTCTAACAACTAAAATTATCACATAATTCATGATCTAACTAAACTCATAAACAAGATAATTTCAAGTCAACAATTTACAAGCAATTTTGTTTATCATATAAAACAACAATTATTTTAAAACTTTGACAATTATCTTGTAGTTGGATGAGTACAAGCACTACTACATCATAAAAAACATTTCCAATGATCCAAAACAGCTTGTGGTAGTGTTCCCAATCCATACCAGGCCAAGAAACTCGAATTTCTGGAACCAGAGCCTGCTACTCGACGAGTGCATGAACTGGACTCGTCGAGTTGCTCTTTTACTGAGTGGACTCGTCGAGTCAGTTCATGGACTCGTCGAGTTCAGCAGTCAGAGGCCAGAAATTCGACTTTTTCAGCTTTGAAAAATTAGTGAGCATCAAATATAATATAAAACAATCCTAGGCTCTGATACCACTGTTGAGTTTTGAGCAATATAAAAATTAGTGAACATGTAACCCTAAATGCTTTGGATCTATTTTTTCTCTAATTATACATGCATCTTTTCATTTTTCCAAAGCATTGTCCTAACTATCATACATTTGAACAACTGAATGATACAACTAGTTAGATGACTTACCTCTTAGAAGGACTTATAGTTCTTGACCTTTGAAAGCTTGAGCACCTCAAGTGTGATGCCTCTGATGGTTCACAAACACCATATGCAAGAGGAGGCTTGAGAGAATAGGTTAGCAAGCTCAAAAATCATGTATCACTCTCTTGGAATGATGGGTCAACCGATTTTGTCTCTAGGGCACTCTATTTATAGTGTGACAAATGCTAGGGTTACACTTTGTAAACCCTAATGACCTTTCATATACTTAGGCTCCTTGGGTTAACTTCCATGGACTATCCATGGATTATCTCATTGGTTTAGCCCATCCTAAATAAACATGGATCATTACCCCACACTATTAGAATCATTGATTTACACAAACAATCCCCATATATTTAATTAGTCTCTTTTGATCACTAAATTAATTCCAAATTAATTCTTGATCAATACTAATTAAATAATATGATTTCATATTAATATATTATACTTGTAATATATTAACAAATCATAAATAGCCTTATTCTCAAAAGTCCATCCTATCAAATTGCACTGATGAAGGCAACCCAAAAGGACCATGCTACAATCGGGTCAAGTACATCCCAGTCCTAGTTATGGGCTTAGACACTAAATCCAATAGCTTAGCGTTTAGATCTTCGCACCGAGCTCAGTCAGATTCATAGCATGTTTCATGTTTCTCAGCCGTGAAAGTGTTTGGTGTATGATTCCGCAGTTTTACTATTGGAGGATATTCAAGTGGATGACCACCTGAATTATATTGAGAGACCGGTGGCGATTTTGGATCAGAAGACGAAGACCCTGATGAACAAGGTTGTCGAATTGGAGAAGGTGCAGTGGTAGCACCGCAAGGGGTTGGAGTGGACTTGGGAGCCAAATGACAAGATGAGAGAGCACTATCCATTTTGGGCCTTGAAGTCATTGGACTAAGGTATGATTCAAGTGGGAGAGAATTGTAACGCCCGGTAATTCTAAGGTATTTATTTAAATTTGGTTATTTAATTATTTTGATTTTGGGCCTTGAAGTCATTGGACTTATCCATTTTGGGCTTGGGGTGTGTCGTACACGGGGCGTACCGCCCCATGTATGCAGGGCGTACTAGAGTAAAAGGAACATGGATGCCATGCACGTACGTGCGGCGTACGTGTCCAGACCCCAAAACCCTAGTATTTAGGGTTTGAGCACTATTTAAAGAACATTATCTCCCAAGGATCTTTTCTATCGGCCTCCCTCTTGTCCCTAATCAGCCTCCACAAAACCCTAACTCCATTGTTGAGTGTTCTTGAGCTTGGAAGGACTTTTTGAGTGTATTTTGGTGTTTTGAAGGAAGGAGATCATCTTGAAGCTTCATTGGAGGAGTGAGAGCTTGTAGATCTGTAACATCTTCATCATTTGGCACTCATTAGAGGTATAAAGCTCTGAACTTGTTGTGTTATAGCTTACATCTAGTTCTAGCTTGGTTTTGGTTAACTTTTGGTCCCATGAGAGAGATTTGGTGGCTTGATGCAATTTCAGAAGTTATTAGTTGTTCCTCTTGACGTTTTTGGGTTTCTAAGCCTTAAAGTTAGCATCTTTTGGGTTGAGAATCACCCATGCATGGGTTTAGACCCTTATTGTGGAAGTAGATTGCCATATTTTTAAAGCTGGGACCTTTTAAGGAATGCAAAGTCACCAAGTCAGTGAGTTTATGGTTTTAGAGGTCTATTAGGAGCTAGATCCATGATTTGGACGTTTGGTATTAAGCATTAAGTGCTTAACGAACTCTTTGGCCTTTTGACAATTACGCCAAACGTAAATGGGAGTACGCTGTGCGTACTCTGTGGCCTTTTGGGCCATGTTTTGGGCTTAGAAGGTTGGGGATTAGTTGGGCCATCTGAAATCAAGTTTCTATGCTAAGGAAATTTATTAGGCTTTAGGGTAAGGACCATATTTGGGCTTGGGCCCAATTTGGAAAATTGGGCCATAAGTGGGCCCTAAAGGATCATTTGGTATTGGGCCTTTTAGATTGTGGATTTGGGCCTTAGTCTTGGATCAAGCTAGGCCATGGGTAAAATGGTCATTTTACCCCAAGTATGGATTATTGGTTATAGAATGGAATCCAAGTGTTAATTGGATGTTATTTGGTATTGATAGCTCGGGGATTTTTCGGACCAACTGCCAGAGATTTATTCGTGTGATTCAACTGTTCGAGGTGAGTTTACTCACTGGTTTAGAGAGTCTAAGGCACCAATGTCGGCCCTTATTGATTATGTTAGGATGCTAGGAGTCTGCGTGACCCTTGCATGTAGTGTGTGCTGCTACGTATGTCGGGCGGGGCCCGATGTCGGACGAGGCCCGATGATGGATTTGTATGCTATTGTTTTATGATCATTGTATGTGTTAGCATGAATGTGTGATATGTATACAATATGTGAATAATGGGTAGGCCCGATGTCAGGCGAGGCCTAAGAATAACAGATATGTATTCTCGGCAGGGCCCGAAGCCGAGTAGGACTCGATACCAGGCGGGACCCGATGGAGGGCGGGGGGCCAATGTATAATTTCTTATGTATGGTATGGGGTATTTTGGAACACTCACTAAGATTTGTGCTTACGGTTTTCAGTTTATGTTTCAGGTACTTCCGGTTCTAAGGGGAAGAGCTCGGGATGACTGCATTGCACACACCACATGGATTCCGCACTTGATATTTCCTTCTGATTTTAGGATCTTTTATACACTTGTTTTAATTGGGATGTATGGATGATGTTGGAATATTGTTTTACTTAAATTAAAAATGAAATTTTTGGATCATATTTTTGGGACGTTTCACATGTTATAACAACTATGTCTTAAGTAATACATTAAGAAAATTCACTTGAATCCCATAGCTAAATCCGGTTATCCGATGTTCCAAAGGATCAGCTACACGAACCACCTAAACCAAACATAGGCTAACCATTAGTGTATAGCTCAAAACCTCTAAGTTCGACTAAAAAATCAAACTAGTCAACAAGTCAACAATCAATGTCAAATCAACAGTCAACGGCCTGCACGTCGTGACCTTTGACCAGTCGCGTCGTGGTCAACTAAACAACAAAATAGTCTTCCCCAACCCCAGGTAGTGCGTCGGGTAGTTTGCCTCGTGAGGCTTCAGCTGCCTCAAGGCGTAGGCAATGACGTTCTCATAATCTAGCATGCAGTTCTCATAATCATAACATGTATGGGTATCTTGGGGAAAACTTACTTGAGCTCGGCCGATTGCACGCATCACACACCTTGTTCTTTCTCAAAACTCTTTATTTTAAATTTTAGAAAAAATATTTTCTTGTAAAAATCTTTCAAACCCTCGATTTGAGTCCAGACACCCCCGAAGGTGTGTCCGAATCCCTCAAACCAAGGCTCTGATACCAACTTGTAACATCCCAAAATCCAAGGCCAAAAAATTCATTTGTAATATAATAATTCATAAAACATATTATTGAAAACTTCATTAAGTTATCTCATATCATAAAAACCCATAAGTCATACGTCTCAAAGCATGTCATAAGATAATAATGTCAGAGTACAAATCCCAAGAACATCATAGTGCAGAAAATCATGGTGTGATGCACTGCTATCGTGCCAGCTCCTTTCCCTTCGAAGAAGGACCTGAAACAAAAACTAAAAACGTAAGCACAAAGCTTAGTGAGTTCCCCCATCATACCACATACAATACAATAAACATATTGTCTAACATGCTGGTACTGGCCTACCCCTTCGGTCTCTCTCAGCCGGTAACTTGTCTAGCTTATCAGGGTGCTGGCCTACCCCTTCGGCCCTTTCGACCAATACCTTGCCTAGCATATCAGGGTGCTGGCCTACCATTCGACCCTTTCAACCGATACCTTGTCTAGCATATCAGGGTGCTGGCCTACCTCTTCGGTCCTTTTGACCGGTATCGGGGACTATTTCACCCCCTACTTCTTACATATAATATCCTAGTACATAAACACATAAGTCACATACTGCCTAGCATATCAGGGTGCTGGTCTACCCCTTCGGTCCTTTCGACCGGTACTGGAGCCTATCCTACCCCTCCTACCACTATCACATAATATCATAGCATACTAGCACATAAAGCATAACAGATAGTGGCATGCCAGATAATTAACACAAAGACAATCATCTCTACTATAACACTTACTAGTGGGCCGACATTGGTGCCTTCGACCCAATTTTACTGGAAGGTAACTCACCTCAACTGTCGTGAAGTAGCTGAACTGTCCTCGGCTCTGAAATCAACTCCACTCAATCTCCTACAACAAAAGATCTTCTTTAATTACCCTTTCATACCCATAACCCCTTACCGGCCAACTTTGGTCAAAGTCAAAGTCACAGTCAACACCCTGGTCAAATTCAGCCTTCTGGTCAAAGTCAACATCCTGAGTTGACTCAACTCGTCGAGTTGATCCATCAGCTCGTCGAGTTCCATGAATCATAAACCCAGAAATCACGATCCAACTCGTCGAGTTCTTGCACGAACTCGTCGAGTTTCTCCTATCAACAGAATCGGGACATTTCACTACAGCTTGTCAAGTCCTTCATTGAACTCGCCGAGTTCTTTAATCTTCAAAACTAGGAAAACCTTAACCAACTCGCTGAGTCGTCTCCTAGACTCACCGAGTTTGCTCAGGAATCAGAAAAAGTTAGGTATCATGATCCAACTCGCCGAGTTGCATGAACAACTCGTCGAGTTCCCTTAGTCTATACTCATTCAGCTGTTTCCAATCGAATCCAATGCTTCCAAACCATAGATCTGGTCCCCTAGAACTAAGTTACCATATAAAGTTGCTAACTTTACGTCCATGTATGGTGTCATGAAGCTAGAAACACCAAAACTAAGCTATATAAGAGATCTAGGGCATGAAGAAGGGCTAAGGCTTGATAAAGCTGGCAACTTTAAGCCTCACAAGCTCATGAGTGCCTAGATCTGAAGTCACCACGTCATTATATACTCAAATCCCGAAAATGACTTCAATATGGCCCAAAAGTGACAACATACTACCCTAAATGAAGATCTAAGTAATAGAAAGCCAAGGTATCAACTTTATACCTCAAATGAGTCAGAAATGCAGCTCAAACTCTGGATCTACTAGCTTCCCCTTGAATCCCCAAGCTTCTCCATCCTTCACAAGCTTTAAAATCACAAAGGATGCACAAAAATGCTCAAATCTCTCCAAAAGTGGATTAGGGTTTCTTGGCTAGGATTTGGGACAATAAAGGCTGTAAATGAGGCCGGCATTTGGAGGTTAAGGTGATTAAATAGGGTGCAAAACCCTTAAAATTAGGGTTTCATTCTGCCAGGCCTACTCGTCGAGTTAATGCTCTCAACTCGTCGAGTAGACTTCATAACCCGCATCCAAATCCATCTCTACTCGACAAGTTTGGGGCGTCCAACTCGTCGAGTTCATGTAAAAAAATGAATAACTTATTACTTTAAATACATACCAGGAACTGGGTGTTACAGCAATATAAGTGTAGCTTAACTTACAAAGATTATCCTGACAAAAGTCCAGAAATTGTACTGGCAGAACTACGACCCGAGAGCTTCTACTTCCCGGGCTCTTAGAGACTCCAGAGTTTAAAATCCTAAAATACTACGAGAAATTCGAGCTAATATATCAAAGAATTGCAGAGAGGGTTTGGTGAAAGTGTGAGGATAAATGAGTGCTAATTGCTCTATTTATAGGCTGAGTTTCGACTAGGCATGTCGTGCACTCCAGACACGTCGATCCTCTCGCCTTGCGACAAGTGGCATATTCTGGGTGGTCCGCGTCGCTTTTTCTAGAAGCGCCTGCGCGCCGTGCGCACACAAATTTTCAGTTTTTTCAAAAATTTGTATCTTTCTCATATGAGCTTCATTTTCGACGTTCTTTATATCAATGCATAGCTATCAACGAGTATTACAACTTTAATTTAAACTTCGTCAGCTAATTCTCAATTTTTTTTAAAGTTGTATTTTTAACAGGCTAGAGTGTTAAAGTCTGTATAAAAATCATAACTCTTTCATGCGACATCCGTTCTCAACTATCTTTATATCAATAGACTCCTATTCACGATATCTTCGATTCTCATTTTGATTGTTTTTGCCTAACAATCGACCGATCAAAAATTCGATTTCTGAGTCGCATACTGCTATACTGAAACTTCGAAAAATCATAACTTTCTTATATGAAGTCAGATTTGGACGTTCTCTGTATGCATGAGTTCGTTTTTACATATATTACGACTTTCGTTTAGATAACTTAGGCTAATAAGCAACCTGTCTCTGATTCATTTTTATGACGCACATAGTCGTGTTGGTTTAATTGTGAAACTTCAAAGTATAACTTCTTCATACGATGTCGAATTTAAGCGTTATTTACATCCACGAGATATTCATCATGACTACTACATCTTTAGCTAATATTTTCTATTTCATCTTTAATGTCTAGCTTGAATCTGCGAGCATTACATTTCACAAACCCTCATTCATTTCCTGATGAAGCTCCAATGCCACAGCTACAATAAATATTTACCCATAACCCCATCTTTCCTTACCAAAAGCTCTGATATAAATACACCATTGGCAACTACTACAAAATGCCTCGAAACCTTAAGTTTGACGAGAAGGGTAGCGGCTCCGTCGTATGTGAATTTTTTTGTGGTGATTTTCGAACTAGATCTTCATCTTCCTAATATGGGTTTCACACATGTGTAGACACACATCGGGGTTTGATTTCCTTAGTTCTTCCTAATTTTATTCTTGATTTCACAAATGGGTCTTGTTTAGATGCTAGGTTCTTGAGAATCAGAACAAATCGAGAGGTATGAATTGTGATGACTCCCTGGGACAGAGATGTTGACTGAGGTTGAGAGGGGGAAGTAACCATCAGAGTTAATTGGGAGGCATAGATAGGCGACACAACCACCAGAGTTAGCCCAAATGATTGCCGCCACCAGTTTGCAAGAAAGGGGTTCTGCCGGACCTCAGTTTGCGAGAGGGAGGTTTTGTCAGGCCTGCTTTCAGATCCATCTCCTCTAAAACCGGACCTTGAAATCCCTACTGTTGTTCGATCATAGAGTAAACCCAACATGTGTGCTTGCGTTTCTTGGATTTTTCTCAACAATGCTCTCGCCGGAGGTGGGTTAGAAGAAGGAGGTGAAAGAGAGTCGATAATAGAGGGAGAAGGTACGACCTGGTATAGTGGGGTAAGGTGGGCCTAATTTTTATTTTTGAATTATAAAACCTAACTAATCAATATATGAAAATGAAAAAAGAAATTATAAAGACAAAATTGTCCTTTCAACTCTTCCACAGACCTAAACCACCAAAAATTAGAATTATTGATTTTGGACATTTCATACAAGTCGGAAACATTTTAAACTCTATCCATAGTTTTTGCAAAACCATACATACCAATTTTGTAGTTTTGTCTATTTTATTTAATACATTGTTATTGCTATAAATTACTACTATTATGGAAAGAAAAAAAATACCAACTAATTAGATAAATAATAATAATAATAATAATAATAATAATAATAATTAATTCCATTAAACTTTTTGTTTGTTCTCTCTAGAGAAAGACTCCCTCCATGATGATACTGTTATCATCTTAGAATGTGATCGGAGTTTCCATCAAAGCAGCTCCCATTTTTTATCAATCGCAGGTGGGTTAGTTACTATCTTTACAACTTAATTCATCTAACTAATTTGTAGCGATGATATGATTTTTTGAGTGAATCGCCATCTATCGCGTTGCAATGGAAGAATCAGCAATGCGATATGCGATTGTGTTTTTGATGGGGTGATTATGACTGAGTAATTATCAAAATCAATTCGAATGAACATCTCAAATTGTGTATCATCACCTTGCATTTTTACTATCATGCAGTAATGGATCGTGGAATAGATTCGAAGAGCGTAACCCCTGGTGGTGGCAGTGACGACCAATTGTCGCCACCGATGGCTTCGTCTCGTGGTGCAGCATCTCCGACGATTCACCGGCATTCGCGTTCAGGATCGATTGTGAAGAGGTCACAGAACACCAAGGAGGCGGCACAGAGGCTTGCTCAAATGATGTCTCATCAGCAAACGGATGATAGCGAAGATGACGACGATCTCTTATCTGATTTTAGTCCACCCGCCACCACCTCCTCCTCCTCCGCCCCTGCCACCGGAAGGTCTCAAATCCGGCATCGTTCGCCTATGGTATGTATACCTGCAATAAATGATTTCCATGTCATCTAGATGCTATAATTTTGTTGATATGACATAACAATTGTATAATTATCTTGTATTAGACAGTTCACACAGCTTCAACTCCACGTATCGGCCGATCATCTCAACCAGTAATAAACCACGAACAATTTCAATCTCAATCAGCCCGTTCTTCATCTGACCATACTTCCAATAGCCTTCGCTCAGCTCCATCAATCACTACTGTCGAACATGTTCAACCTAATTCTGCTCGAGCTAATCGATCGCCACAACGTTGCCGCTCTATGGAACAACCATCGTCTGCTCGGGCTATCTCAGCCGGTCGTCCAAGTTTAGCAATGAAGCCAGTCGCCATGGTGCCTCCCAGTGTTAATTTGTCACTAAGGCCAACCTCCGGTCGAGACACGCAGCCTGATGCTCAAAAGAATAAAAGGTATTTTGAAAATTTCCCGATAGATAGATCACTTCAATTTGAGCAGATTTTTGTGTAAATCATCTTCTATATTTTCAAATTGAGCAGGTTTTCTTTGGATCTGGGTGTTTTCGCAAGGGAATCTAGTAACCAACGTCCAGCTACTGCTACTGCTTCCGCTCCGACTTCTGCTACTGCTTCTACTTCTGCTCTGGAAGATGATGTAAACTCTCAACTCCCTCCCTCCCACCCCACCTGCGGACGCCATTAACAGTTTATATTCTAATTGCAGATTGACATGCTACAGGAAGAAAACGAGAGTTTGATTGAAAAGGTAATCACAATAAACTTTGATCATTAATCCCCGATTTATATACAAGTTTAACTCGAATTTCGAGCATCATGTCCAGATATAATAGGATTAATGCAGTCCTTGAGTGCATTATACTGTCATAAGCTATCAAAGAGTTAGAATAATGTTAGGTATGTAAAGCTAAAGCAGAGTAATTTACAAAAATGGTCCCTGAATATCGTGATTTTGTGCAATTTTGGGACCTAGGTTTTGTTTTAGCAATTTTGGTCCCATTTTCAGATGGTGTTAATTTCGTCAAGAAGGACAATCATGTTTTCGTTCTTCTGTTTTCCCCTCTTAACAAAATACAGTATTTAGGTTAGAACAAATATCAAAAGACTGATCATTGACTATTATATATACATCTTAATTTATAATTTTTTTTTCCAGCTTCGAATTGCTGAGGAAAGATATGAAGAAGCAGAAATGAGGGCTAGACAGCTTGAGAAACAGGTAATTAAAAGTTAAAACTTTTATCTGCTTATATTTTGGTTCTTTTAATATATGATTTAAAACTCAAAAAAGACAATCATTTATTGATAGGTTGCTCATCTTGGAGAAGGTGTTTCTTTAGAAGCCAAACTTTTAAGCAGGCAAGAACAAATATTTTAGTAATCTAGTATTACATTTACATCTCTCCAACTCAATTTTTTAAACACTTTCTCATTATCTTGTGCCATTTAGGAAGGAGGCATCTCTACAACAAAGGGAGGTTTGTACTATATTTGAATTTTCAACATTATAAATAATAAATGTAAGGGATAAATAAATTTCTTTCAGGCTGCTTTCAAAGCTGCAATAGAACAAAATGGAGGAGTAAATATTGGTATTAGAGGGGGGGCTATGGAGGCTCTTCGTGTGGAAGCTGAGGTATTCATATTCAGAAATCTATATTGTACGTTTACTTTTTTAATCATGATTATTATTACACTATAAAAACATTTATGATTCATAACATAACATAACATAAACTTTGAGTGTTGACTGGATTCTAATTAATATTTTACTTCATAAGACTGCTAGGGATGAAGCAACATCTATCATGGAACAACTTCATGAGACTGAAAGTGAAGTTAAATCACTTAAAACAATGTTCCAAAGAATGCTACTCACACAAGAAGAAGTGGTATTTATTAGTTTTTTTTTTCTAACCATTATTAAATAAATTCACTTGTTTATTTAATTATGTTAATGAATACAATACACTATGTTATGTGTTTTTTTAGGAAGAGTTGGTTTTAAAGAGATGTTGGCTTTCTTGGTATTGGAGTTTATGTGTTCAACATGGTATACAATTTTGATAAGGAAATGAATTAATTACAGTTTTGGTCCCTGTAGTTTTTATGGGTTATATATATGACAGGTATTCATGCAGAAATTGCTGGAACAAGATACGAATACTGGTCATCATTTGCTCCTCTTCCTGTTGAAGTTGTAGTGGCTGCTGGACAGATGGCAAAAGATGAAAAGCTGATGGGTAATATAGTCATTTACATTTACTAGATTGGTTTTAAGAAACATTAAACATTTTTAGTATGAATAGAAAAGAGTGATGAAGAGGAAAGAGAGAAAGTTCCAAAGGATGCAAGGGAAATTTCAGGAGAGGGAAGTGTGGAAAGTATGCTTTTAGTTGAAAGAGGTCTAAGGGAATTGAGCCTTTTAAAGGTTTTTGTTTACACTTACTATTATTATATTATATTAGTTTTCTTTTTTTATATAAAATAAACCTGTTTTTATTCTTTTTATCAAACAGATAGAGGATGCAGTAGCACTTGCAATGGCTCAGCAACGGAGGCCGACTATACTAAAATCTGGTTTGACAGGTGTGCATTAATCTCAAACCTGTAAATGTTTTTCCCATATCCTAGCAAGTTTTTTTTTTTTTTTTTTATTGAAATGAATCTTTATTCTTATAAAGAAAATAGAAAATGTAAACGTTTTTTTTTTTTTTCTCAGAGTTGAGTAAACAGGAGGCAGATGATGTGCGGTTTAAGCAGGTAATAATTTGAAAGTACATTTGTATAAGTTTAATATAAGATTATAATCCTCCAAAAACAGGGTTGGCTGATATATTTTTGGAGAAGAGTAAAAATTCATGGGTTAGAAGTAGATATTGTAGATGAGCGATTGCATTTCTGGATCAATCAAAGTGATCATCCACCTACTTCACATGATGCTGTTGAAGGTACCTATTTTTTTACCCATATATGTTGGATATTAATATTATTGGTTAATAGATGCAAGTAATAGTGATGATTTATTAATATTCCCTCCTTGTTGAAGTTGAGCGTGGACTTGTTGAGCTTCGCAAATTGGGAATCGAAGCTCAATTGTGGCAAGCATCTCGCAAGTTTGTTGACCCTGACTCTCAACATAAATGGCAATTGCACATTAATTTCTGACATTCCTTTTAGTTTGTTTTGTTTTCTTATTAGGCCACGTGGCAATCTTCGAGACCTTTTACATATGTAAGTAAGTATTGATTTGAAATTAGATGCGTTATAATAAATTCTCAATTCTCAATTCTTTAATTCAATTAGTGAGTCCAAGTTTGTGTAATTAATATATGGTGGCAAGACTCAAACAAACTCCAAATGGTAACATTATTGGCCACATAGTGCTTGCTATATAATTCTATATTTTTAATTTTCATTAATTTTTTTTTTATATTTGTAATTATTCATTAAATCCATTATGTTAAAACAAATAATGCACCTAAGTCTCGATTAATCTACATTTGTAAACAAACAACAAAAGTAATGTACAAAATTGCATAATAAATTAGACTAGGCTTCCAAAAGTGTTGGTTTCCTTCGATACTCAGTCTCGGTAATCTCCTAATTAATTTAAAGTCTTGTGAAATGCAGTCTGAAAAATCAGGAAGTTCATATAAGTACCTCCTCAATTCACAACATTAATTAATAATTAAAAAAATTAAAAAACACTTACAGAAGTTGATGTTTTTAGCAACTCCCTAATAGCCATAGTTGCATAGCAAGATGCTGGAAGTGTGAAGCTCAATTTAAGGGCTAACTGGTCTCCCAATTCCAATTCCAAAGACTCCTTTTTAACACCATCACCTTCATTGGCCTTTGAAACAATGTCTAAATCGGTCGTAGCCAATGGGATGCTTACATCTGTATACTTTATCAACTCCCTGAAATAATATTTTTTATTAAAATTCCAATTTTTTTATATGTAAGCAATGTAACTGTTCTTTATTTTTAATCAAAATACCATTCAAAATCCTTGGCTTTTCCAAATACTCGCCGATAAGCTCCTGTCATGCTGGTTAGCGAAAACTCCCTACCAAAAGAATTAACAAAATTAGTATTAAATAAAAAGTATTTTATTAATCATATTTGCAAAAAAAAAAAAAAAAAAAAAAAGTAAGCAGAAGAACTCACTTGACATTATGCATACTCTCCATCAAGCTCACACCATCCTGTCATGGAACAAAAAATAACACAAGAAATTCAAAACTAAAATCAGAAATTAACAATATATTTATATAAGAATAAAGAGAAGCAAGAAAACACACCTTGTCAGCCAAATCTTGATAATATTGTTGAATGTCATTATTTGGAAAAATTACCCTTGAACTGCCCAAATAAAAAAAAAATAATAATAATAATAATAAGTTTAAAGATACATAAAGTGTGAAGTTTGTGGGATGTAGCAACTTACCCAGGTAAAGGAAGGACAACATCAGAAACTGTATAATTCCCTGAAAGAATGTCTTCCTTGTTAACCACCTGTAAAACAAGCAAATAAAGAAAATATATAATTGGGTAGAGTTTTCAAACTATAATGTTGCAATGTAATAAGAAGAAATGAAATAATAAGGTTGATATTTCCTGACCTTTACTGAGGTACAAGTTCCTTCAGATGGAAGTGCATCAGCCTCATCTAAATGATTATTCTCTAATGAATCATTATTCTGTTCATATTCAGAATCATTGACTTTGACTTCCTTTATTTCATTACAACTTTCTTCATTACAATACACCAAATCCCCCAACACTACTTCCTCATTCCCTGAAACACAACCCAATTAATAATATAAATATATTTTTTTAACATACATAATTCGTACCATATTTTTGTACTCTCATGCTAGCTGCATGGTTCCATAGATAGCTTTGGTAACTGTGCACATACCTGAAAACAAACCACAAACATATTGTTCAAGTACTTGACATATTTTCTAATTTCTTTTTTTGATATTAATAATAATAATAAAAAGTAATACTTACATCATTCTAAGGGTCCTAGGAACAGCCTTTAGAGCTTGCAAGTAGTTCCCTGGACACTTTTTCAAACACTGCAGCTGATAAACAAAAAAATATATATAAACATAAATCAAATATAATATTTATTTAATAGTTATCATTGAATTAAAAAAAAAATGTGCAACTTACAATGGCCTTTTCAGCCACAAGAAAGCGAGGTAACTGTCTCAAAGTCCCATCAATGTCTTCACTTTCTTTATAATATTCCCGAATCCTCCTTATGTCATCTTTTTGTATTCAAAAACTTATATTAAAGAAAACAAATCATTATAATAACATATTTTTTTCTCAATTTATAAATTTTTTTTTTTAAAAGATGATGATCAGAAACTAAAAGGATATCACCATCCCTTGGATCAAGAATCATGCTCACTGCTTCTTTCCATTCTCCTTTAAGTAATTTAGCACCAATAAGGTGAGTAGGTATAGAACCACTCCCAAATCTCTGTTTCAGAATCCATATATTAATATTTTCTTTTTTTAAATAAATTAATTCATGTGAGTGACACCTTATTACCTGCATACCAAAGTAGTTTACAAATCCATGTTTTCCTAAAGCAACTGCTGCTACTTTTACAGTATCCTCAGAATCTGCAACCACCCCCCTACAAAGATGCAAAAAGACGTAAATGCCCTCATCATTGAAAACACCCCTATAAAGTCCATCTATGATCTAACAAATGCAGCCTTATCAAACCTTAGTGTGATTGCGAATCGATTTCCATGGAGTTGACCAAGAAGAAGACCTTCATTGACATAACTAAATACAAATTACAAAATCAAACATTTGGGTGTTAAAAGATTTGATTAAAAATGAGAAAAAAGTTGTAAATTCAGTGCACTTACGAAAAGTCGCCAACTTTAATTCCAATTAATCTTTTATTCAGATTAGCCACTTTGTTTGCACGCTGTTTAAATACAGTGACCTGAAATTTCAAGTATGCCAAAATGTCAGACACTCAGACTTCATAGATAGAGAGAAAATGTAAAAATAAATAAATATTAACATTTAATATTTACCCTTTGAGTTGTTACAGCACGCTTATCTTTTGTACCAGAAAATCCAAATGCCCTTGGCTGTAAAAACAAAATCAATAAACAATTTTATCATTTAAAAAAAATTCCAATTTCATTGAATTACTCAAAATGATGTGTAAGCACTACAGTAACAACAATAACCTGAATGCCAAGCATCTTTCCAATCACCCCTAATGCCTCTTGTGTATCCTTGTTTTCCTTACAAAGATGAAATCTGGAGATGAAGATTCCAAAACATTGTCATTAATAAATATTAAAGAATATAAAGCTTCAAAAGTAAAACATTGTCATTAATGAAAGGATGTTGCTATAGTAGACACCACCTGAGAAACTTTCCAAGATGCTCAGGCCAATGATCTGAACCTCTACTATCATAAGGAGTCTCATCTCTTCCTTTCCTCTTCTTAGAACCTCTGCCTCTTTCATTATTCCCCCCTGAATTCAATCGCACACGTATGCATTTTGATGAGGATTCAGGTCCATCTACTGTGTCTGTAACCAAGAACTTGAGTTTCTCTTTGAAAAAATTATGAACTGCCTAAAGGGAGCAAATTATTAGTAAATTACACATACACATACTATTGATTAGCTATAGTTGATGAAAAGAAACATTGAGAAAAGAGATTCCTACTGTTCGATGAACTTTATCAGAACTTGGAGAAAGAACAATGGAGGTATTGGTAACTGTAACTCCATCTTCATCATTTGAATTTATCTTATCTATAAATTCCTTCAGGGAGTTGGCATCAGAGTCGCCAACTAGAGCTCTAAACGATTCAATTTCACTACAATGGTTACCATTTGGTTGATTTGTAGTCTTCGATTCATGTTCCTCTGCTGTCTGAACTTGAAAAAAAAAGTAGATCGTTAAACTCAGATGTTAAGATGAATGGAAATGATGGTGAATTAGATGATAAGAGATGGTAACAGACCTCCATTGGTGTTCCACGTTTGAATTAGATGATAACAACATTTCCATCCAAATCCACTTCATTGACTATAAACTCAGAGTACCTGTAAACAAAAAACATAAAATCAAAAAGCATATTCTTCATTTGAATTATATGTAAATTCACAACTGTTCCACGTTTTACAGAATTATTACGAATGTTTATCGTTTAAATTACATCATTTGACCTATAGATCGAAGTGTAATAACGAGAGATGGAAGAATTACGCACACAAAAAGAGGAGATTTCAGACAAAAGGACGAGCGAAGGTAGTTACAAAAGCTCAATTGAACTCAAATAGTGAAGGATATGAGAGGGGAAGATGATACCTTTGCTTGAGAATGCCACGAAAACCAGGGAGAGGGGAGATGTAGCAAGAGATGCCTACGTCGGATTCTTCGAGGGGGGATTTCATGGCGGCCGATTGTGATTGACTGAAACAGTAGGGTTTTAGAAGGTGGTTGCAGGGGTTTAGTTGACGATGACAACGAACGGGGAAGGCAGTATACAGTGTAAGCAATCCCATCATGTTTCTATGTAGCATCATAGCATCCAACTAGGATGAGGGTTAGATCCGCCGGAACCGAACCGAACCGGAACCGGAATCGGAATGGTAATAAGGTCCGGTTACCGGTTGTCCATTTTTATAAAAACCGGTCCTGGTTTTAAAAATCCGGACTGGTTTGACATTTTTTCTCGTTTTTTAAAATGTACATAACTCACTTATATGAAGTCGGAATCATTTGGTTTTTTTTTTCAACATGTAATTTGGAGTTTGTAATTCATTTTTTACTGTAAAAACATAGTTTTTGGTTAGATATTGAGTCGGATACATGCCCCGAAAGAAAGAATATCGATGTTGCGTTTTTTCTATTTCAGCATTTTTTTTGTTTTTTTTTAATTTGTCCCAATTTTTAAAATGAGCATAACTCATTCATATGACGTCGCAATTACTTAATTTTTTTTCCATCATGTTATTTGGTGTTTGTAGTTCATTTTAGACTACAAAAACACATATTTTGGTTAGATATCGAATCAGTTATAGACCTCGGAAGACAACATATAAATGCTGCGTATTTTCTGTTTCAACATTTTTTTGGAATCTGTGCCGCTTTTAAAATGCGCTTAACTCACTCGTACGAAGTTGGAATTACTTGATTCTTTTTTCATCATGTAATTTAGTGTTTGTATTTCTATTTAGAATGTAAAAAGTCTTAATTTGGTTAAATATTGAATCATTTACAAGCTCCGGAAGATAGCATATCATCTATAATAAGTCAACCGGTTCTAGTTTGAAAAATAACCGAAAAATCGGGACCGTAACCGTAACCGGCGCTAGAACCGGCGGTCCGGTTCCCGGTTCTTATAATATAGGAAAACCGGTCCCGGTTCCGAACCGGTCCGGTTCTAAAGCTCATCCCTACATCCAACAACCCGAAATTGCTCAGAGGTTTTTTACATTTTTAATTAGAAAATAAATTTGAAAAAAAAAATAATAACAAGCCTTTTCTTTTCGAACTTTTTTCATAAAAATAGCAACAATAATGATGTTTTTTAAAAATAGCTTTGATTTTCGCAAATCATATATACAAAATCGACGCCGCCTGTATTTTGTTTAAGACTGAACGGTGTGGGCAACCCCACAGCCGTTATTCTGACGTGACGGCCCCCTCAACGTCGTTACCATGCGAAACACTGCCCCCTCCCCCCTATTCGTTTTTGTCCGTTATGAGGATACTCGTTGCCATCGTAACATTTGATAACGCGTTCAACGGTTAAAATTTCGACCGTTGTTGAACGGTAACATGTAAAAAAATTGATTTTTTTTATCTGTAAATACTCTCTCAAACATAAAAATTTTACCAAACATTCTTTTTTCATCTTCAATCTAATTTCAACTTTCATAAAAAAAACTTATTTTTCCTTTTAACCAACTATGGAGCAAAACCCGAACACCCCGCCTCCAAGCACAAACACATCCATCCCGATGGGTTTCGCACAATACAGAAGTTATATGAACCTCCTCACCTCAAACTCACCCCCAATGCAATTTCCTACATCCCCTTACATGCAGCAAAAGCCAGATCTTCAACAAAACCTTTTCAGTGCTTTCAGTTCCATGCAACAAACAGCCACACAACCAACACCCACACAACCACCACCAGATATTGTTCATGAAACACAAGCGGGAGGCAGTCGGAAAGGGAGAGGGAAAGGAAAAGGGAAAAGGGAAGGGAAGGAAGTCGCGGATACGGAAGAAAAACCTCCACTTTGGTGGACATCGGAGGAGGAGTATGCTTTGGCGGTGGCGTGGTGCGAGACTTCAAAGAATCCAACCATAGGAAATGATATGTGAAGAGTTGGGTTTTGGAAGTCGTGCTCGACAAATTCCACACGCTTATGAAGAAACAACCATATTGGAATATCGGCATGCTTAGCAGCAAATGGACTCCGATCAGTCACTAGTGTACCAAGTTTAATGGCATTTTCATGAGACTAGAATCGCAAAGGCAAAGTGGTGCGAATGATTTTGATGTTTACAAAGCCGCGAGGGAACAATATCAAGTGGAAATGGGGCACGCTTTTGAGTTTGAAAAAATATAGGAGATTGTTAGGCTAGATCCAAAATAGAATAAGACGCTGACATCGGGGGAGGCACAATCAAAGAGGTCCCACAATTCTAGTTCGTTTGACGTTTCCGACGCACGAACGAACGCCGACCTCAACGCAGACACGGATGATATCCCCGACGACATCGAAGAGATCTCCCCCCCCCACGTCGACCTGTCGAGCGCGACAAAACGAAACGTGCTTAGCGTCACGCGGGCGAAATTGATAGAAGGGCACAAGAGTTGGTGGAAATAAAAGCAAAGTTCGACAAACATAATCTGATTGCCCAACAAAAGGTTGATGTGCAACGTGAGCACTTGGAGTTTCTTCGTAATCAAGCCGAGAAAGATCAAACGAAAAAGGATTTAGCAATTCTCCAGACCAGCGAAATAAATATGGGACCACGAGAAGCGCTAGTGCTCAGGAAGATGAAAAAAAACAATAAAAAATAAATTAAATTAAAAAACCGAAAAAAGAAGAAGAAAAGAAATGATGACATGGAAAGTTAAAGATGTTATAACTAGTTGTCAATTTCCTCCATTTGGTGTTATAACACCACAATGACATGGCATGTGAGGTGGCAATTTTTGGGTGTGATAACACCCCTTAACTAGTTGCCCACACCCACTAGTCTAAAATATCAACAACGATGTTTTGTGGCCTTCCAAAAGATACATCTGCGAAAATCTAAAAAATATTGTATTTTCTAAAAAAAAAACATGGATTGTTTTGTCATGTTTGCTGCGAAAAATCGGAGGTCGTACTTCAAAAATCTAAATGCAACACTATGAAAATCAGTACATTATAGAGGTAGTAATCTTATAAGAAATACTTCTAGAAAAAAAATCAATACCCATTTGTCTGAATTTTAGATTTTCACTAGGTATTTTTATTTGATTTCACTAGAAAAATTCTCAATTCACCTATTCTTGTTAACTAAACATGAGTTCTAACATTTCAAAAGAGTATTTTATTGATGTTTGAATAAGTAGTTAATGACAGTCAGAAAATAGAGAATTGATATACGTTAGACTGTTTGTTAGAAACTTTTATATGTAAATTTTTGGGATTTTCTCAAACAGAAAGCAGGTTTGGAAGACATACCTAGTATCAGTGTGTCTTTCTAATACCTAACACTGAAGTATGTCATCCAAAATAGTTGATGAGGGTAATGTGCCTAACATTAAAGTATGTCATATAAAATAGTTAATGAGGGTAATGCGAAGCGTTTAGAAAAGATTACTCTACAAGTTTCAACACATATACATTTGTATCTAATGGATAACGAACCGGTTGAAGAGCCACAGTTTATTCAATACAATGTTGTAAATCATTTTGTTGGTAGTGGGAACCGATCAAGCAGCGGAAGAGGTTCCAGTAGTAAAAGAGGGAAAAGCTCTGCTAATAACATATCTAGTGGAAGAAGTAGCAACAATCAAGTAGACAATGTTGCAAAACTCGTTAGGCGTTCCCAGGCGGCCGATTAGCACCTAACAAGTATTCAGTCTAGGCGAGAGTACCCGGGGAGTACTCGGATTAAATAAATTATATGAAATTAATTCTAAGAGAGAGAGAGAGAGAGAGAGAGAGAGAGAGAGAGAGATGTAGGTTCCGTTGAGATTAAAAATAAAATAAAGATCTTGAGATTCAACCTCAACCACATATTCAACATCTACCGCTCTAACCATCCGACGTATCGGTGCGGCAGACCTGTTATAATCATAAATGATTATATAGCGTCGCTCGTTCCTTTCTCCACCGCCACCATCCCCACCACCACAACCGCAACCACCACTGCCACCATCACTACCAACACCTCTTACACCAGTCGACCCCACCACTATCACCTCCGTCACTTATACCACCGCCACCTCTGCCACCACCACCTCTTCTGCCACCAACTGTCATAATCATATATGATTAGTCAATCTGTGAACAGACATATATGTATAATCATTTATGATTAGGCATATACATATAAACATGTATAATCATATATGATTATACTGTGACATCCCCAAATTTCTCAGCCAGAATAGATCGATTTTGTTTATGCTTTATAAAAATCAGAGTACCCTTTTAATAAAAATGTTGCAGAATTTGTTCCCAGAAAAAAATGATAAATATATTATCAAATCATTTCCGAAGAAATGTATTTTATTCATTTAAACCATTGGGATGTCATCGTCAATACAGAAACATAAGCATAAACAAAACTTACATTCATTTACACTAGTGATCTACATCTCTTTTAATCTCTCGGTGTAAAGTAGCTTCATATTGATACCTGTGATACAAACAAACTGAGTGGGTCAGGCTTGGGAGCCTGGTGAGCATATAGGGTTTTCAACCCACAATAAATAAATTTATTATGCTTAAACATCAAACAATCAACCTAATTACCCAACCCCATTATCTTATTTATTTCTTAAGGATTTACCCTAAGAATCATCTATCACTCATTCCTAAGGATTCATCCTAAGGAATAGGCACGAAGTCACATCGTTTCCAGGGTTTATACAACAAGCACTAAGTCCATAGCTGCCAAGGTAACCAAAGGAATAGGCACGAAGTCACATCGTCGCCAGGGTTTATACAACATGCACTAAGTTCATAGCTGCCAGGGTTTATACAACATGTGCTAAGTCCATAGCTCTCATTTATCGACAATATTATTCACGGGAATCCACCTGCAATACATGTCAATGGGTTTTTAGAGTACAACTGATGAACATATAGTTCACACACTTACATGGTTGTCATTCATACTCTGTTGAATGACGGGGGCCAACGTTTGGGTAAGTGCTTCTCTCATATTTGACCACTCACCCACATCTCATGATCTATATCACCGATCATCTCATTTATCCAACTCATCTTTCATCACATACCAACTATTTCATCTACCCATGTTTTACCCAACATTTTTGTAGATATAAAATACATATACATTTTAAATTATTTAAAAACCTGTATAAATCATTCATTCAACATCCATCTCAAATAAACAAACAATATATATATTCACATAACACTTATTTTAAATAAAATAATTCATATCTATGTGTAAGATGAAAGTGACTATACACTCACATGATAAGACGACGATTGGACAACACCTCGTCTCTTAAAACAATCGTTTCCGATAAAACCGGGATATTTTCCCAAACACCGGGCCCTGCGAGGGTTGAGCTTCAAAACCGAAAAAATAAATTTTTCCGGGTCTTCGGGCACTTCGGAACGTATTTTAGGTGTTTGGTATGATCCCTGGGCTTCGGGGAAAGTTGAAATAAAAGAAATATTGTTTTAAGGGGTGAAAAGTGGCAATTTTCCAAAATTACCCGGGAGATCTCGCAACCCTTCTATTTATAGGGGAGGCTTCGGACCGAGGGGAAGACACGCGGCAGCAGTAGCGAAGGCCAGGTGGTGGTGCGAGGCGAGGACACGCATCGGATGCGAGGGCTCGCCAGCGAAGCCACACGCGTCATCCGCTGACTGGACCGAACCTCGGACTTGAGAAGAACGCGACACGCAGCGGACACGAGGCATCTCGCATGCGAGGTGACATGACCGAACCCCAGCCATGCGAAATTCCTCGGTTTTAGCATTTTTCTCGAATTTTGTGTCCCAAACTTCTAAAATCCATAACTTTCGCATACGGACTCCGTTTTTGACGTTCTTTATATGCACGCGTAGGCGGGAATATAATCTACAACTTTCTTTTAGACTCCGTCGGCTAATTTTCAATTTATTTTTTAATATTATTATTTTTAACAGACCGGGACAGGAAAATCCGTTAAAAGTTCATAACTTCTTCATCCGACGCCCGTTTTCGTCAGTCTTTTTACCGTTGTACTAATATTGACGAGACATTCGATTCTCGTTTAGGTTGCGTCGGCTAAAAATCACTCGATTTTTATTTCGAGTTTTTAGTTGTCTACTGCTATTCTGAAACTTAGAAAAATCATAACTTCCTCATACGAAGTCAGATTTGGACGTTCTTTTTATGAAAATTCTCGGTTTAACAAATACTACGACTTTCATTTAGATCACCAAGGCTAAAAAGTAGTTTATCGAAAACTCACTTTTTACGTCATTCAGTGCCTGCCAGTTTTGTCGCGAAACTTCGACAAGTCATAACTTCTTTGTTATAACTCGGATTTCGGCATTCTTTATATATCCGAAATCCTTATTTCAATCACCACAACTTTCTTATAGATATCGGCTTTATCGAAAATTTATTTTCGACGCTTATTTTACCCTTAATTCATTAAATTATAATAATTAAGCATAAAACACATAATAATCAAATAATACATCTTATTATTTCAAAACAAGTTACAAAGGTTGACCTAGACTATTACATCATCATTAGTGCCTAGCCTAGAAACACGAGCGTTACAATTCTCTCCCCCTTAGGATGATTCCGTCCCCGGAATCACACATCAGCAAACAATTGCGGATAGCGACTCATCATGTCACTATCCGTTTCTCAGGTGAGATTTGGCCCATTCGTATGTTTCCTTCGCACAAGCACTAAATCGACCATCTTGCGTCGTAACTTCTTAGTCTTACGGTCAACGATTGCCTCCAGTTCTTCAATTAACCTCTTGCTTTCATCCAATCTTAATTCAAAAATTGGAATGATGTCGGGTACATCTCCCATGAAATTCCTCAAATAACACACATGGAAGGTGTTATGAATACCATCTAGTTCTTCTGGTAATTCTAGCTTGTAAGCTTGGTTCCCAATCCTCTGAAGAACTTTAAACGGTCCAATAAACCTTGGACTCAACTTTCCCCTTTTACCAAATATTATAAGTCCCTTCCACGGCGAGACTTTAAGTAAAACCGAATCACCAACTTCGAATGATATCAGTTGTCTTTTCTTGTCAGCATAGCTCTTTTCACGATCTTGAGCTTCTAACATCCTTTCCCTAATCACTTTCAACTTTTCAGCAGTCTGATGGACTATTTCAGGTCCCATAAACTGCTTTTCCCTAGCTTCCAGACAACACGACGACGTTCGACACTTTTCTCCATACAAAGCTTGGTAAGGTGCCATCTTGGTGCTTGAGTGGAAACTATTATTGTAGGAAAATTCTACCAGAGGTAAATGTTCATCCCAGTTACCTTGGAATTCCAGGGTACATGCTCTCAGCATATCCTCCAATGTTTGAATCGTTTGTTCGCTCTGACCATCGGTTTGTGGATGGTAAGCTGTACTTAGACATAAATTTGTACCCAATTCCTCTTGTACACTTTTCCAAAACCTCGACGTGAAACGACTATCACGATCTGATACAATTGTTAAAGGAACACCGTGAAGTCTCACAACTTCCTTCACGTAAGCATTTGCAACCTTATCCATAGACCATCTCTCATTGGCTGCTATGAAGTGTGCACTCTTACTGAACCGATCTACGACCACCCAAATCATGTCGTGACCATTCTTCGTCCTGGGCAGTTTAGCCAAAAAATCCATGGTGATGTCTTCCCATTTACCGATGGGTATAGGTAAAGGTTCTAAACTTCCATACGGTTTCTGATGTTGTGCCTTAACTCTCGCACATGTCACACACTCGGCCACATACTTTGCAACATCGAGCTTCATCGTCGGCCACCAGTAGTAGGGTTTCAAATCCCTATACATTTTTTTGTGCTGCCGGGATGAATCGAGTACATGGTCTTGTGAACTTCTTCCACCAGAAGATCTCTTACTCCTATGGGTTATAACACAAACCAACCTAGCTCCAGATGCATCACTACAGACTACGAAGTATTCAACTCCGTTTTCGGAAAC
This sequence comes from Lactuca virosa, assembly GCF_052849685.1. NCBI lineage: Eukaryota > Viridiplantae > Streptophyta > Magnoliopsida > Asterales > Asteraceae > Lactuca > Lactuca virosa. Next base: position 123,140,133 of record NC_136430.1, on the reverse strand, counting down.
ACTAACAAGACATGGCTTGTATAATGACTTCATAAGTTATATCTTCATTCTAGGTAATAGTCGTAACTATTATGTTTCCTTCGAATGAGTATCTACTTTTGGAATTCTTGTATGCAGGCGGTGCTCGATCTTACACCCGCTCCCTATCCCATGTTGAACTTTCAATTGTGACCTTCAAGTCACAATCTCGATCTTTATTGGAGACTCCTCCAAACTTAAGATAAGTTCTTTCCTTCGATTACCATAGTAGACTGATGGGTCATGTTCTAATGACCTCTCATCATATTATGTACTGCTTAGACTCAAGTCCTTTAGAGTCGAGTTTCTGAACATAATATATCTTCCTTCATTTTTCCAATGTGATTACATTCTAACATGTAGTACTTCTAGCTACAAGCCTCTTACTTTAATAATGATTGGGATACTTCAATCTTCCCGTTTGAGTGAGATACTACATCGGACTTGGCTCTCTGAACCACATGACTAACTCATCTTGGTCGGACTCGATTCGATATAACCACTTGGTTCAGAATAACAATCATCTTTCTCAGTCATTACCGAAACGATGGTAACGACAAACTAGAACAAAACGGAATCAACTACTAGCTCCTTGGTAACCTCATGACTTTCCCTGATCCAAATGCGAGTCCTGTTCTTCCGGTAGTATAGGCCTCTACTACCATTCACACCTGCTCATACTCGTCCCAAGTATTATCTCGCAGTTTTCCAAGTTACCATTCAAAAGTTTTCACAAAACGACTTATCACACATGAATGTATTCAAACAAGCACTTACGACAATTTCTCCTAGACTCAACTAGGGATTTCACATTTCTATCAAACATATCTTGGATTTATTATACTCGCCTTCTAGAATCCTTTTCATGCATATGCTCGATCTAGCATATCCTAATACTTTTCCTAGGTCGATAGGAATTTCACTTCCAAATTCTTCATATAAATTCTTTCTCGGGTAGTGTCTATTCTGCAAGACACACTACACCAAAATTTATTATAGCAGTATGGAAACAAACGGTTTCCAACTACCTGCATCATCTTTTAACTCATGCAAGTCATCATGCATATTTGTTTATTTCATTATCAACCTATGACATCGTCATTCCTGTATACGAGTAAGTCTTCTTCTCATGGTTGTATCTTTTAAGTCTTATTCATAGGAGTCTATCCAAAGAAGTTCGCATTATAGTTGTATCTCAGTATGTTCTACTAGCTTCAACTTGGTTCTTTGTCATTCCTAACTACAACATCTCTTCTCATACTATACTATGAGTGTATATTTTCTTCAACTAAGTACTCTACCTTACTCTAACAAGTAAATCACTCAGCCTTTTCACAACCAAATAACCTATTTCACCATCCTAATCATGTATGTTAAAGTCGACTTAACACACAATGGAACTTTCATAAGGATGTGATAGAAGTAAATTACCACTCAGTATTATTAAATACTAAGTCTGAGCATCCTGCATAGGGTTACATATAAACTCTTATCATACTACTCGAACTGTATACTACATCACAATGTTAGGCAAGGTCTTGGCCTATTGAGTCTGAAAACTTTGTTAGCCTTTCCTTTGATCTTCATTGAATTCTTCTAAATCTTGTACACCATCAGTCTCGATATCATCGAAGTATTTATCACCATCTTCAGTTCTTCTAACTTTGTAAGCAATCACTGCTTTAATCTGGTCAGCGGTGGAACAACTTCATGGATTACACCAAAACATTCATCTCATCCGAATGTACTTTGAACCCACAACATTCCTCCAAAGGTGTTATTATTTCATCAAACATAGTTTGAATGTACAATACCACTCTACAGGTATTAATACACTATTTACGGTATCACTTGATAGATTTTATTTTTACGATATCCTTTGACTGTTTATCGTTGTCAACTATCGTAAGTCTTCTTATCAATTCGAAATGTTTACATGCTAGTTCTAATATCGTAGTCATACGTTTAGAATCCTGAACACATAAGGTTTCCAGATCCGGTCGACAACAGACCATAGATCCGAACAAATAATGACATATATGGAAAACATATAGCATTTAGCACATAAAAACATTTAGGTATCTTTCCTAAAATATACTAGTGCTCGTGTCTAAAATATGGTAGACACTCATCTCACGATCATCACTTTGCATTCTAAGTTTAAGTCTAGAAATCCTACAAATTCCTAGTTCGCTTAAACTAATGCTCTGATACCAACTGTGACATCCCCAAATTTCTCGGCCAGAAAAGACCGATTTTGTTTATGCTTTATAAAAATCAGAGTACCATTTTAATAAAAATGTTGCGTAATTTGTTCCCAGAAAAACATGATAAATATATTATCAAATCATTTCCGAAGAAATGTATTTTATTCATTTAAACCATTGGGATGTCATCGTCAATACAGAAACATAAGCATAAACAGAACTTACATTCATTTACACTAGTGATCTACATCTCTTTTAATCTCTCGGTGTAAAGTAGCTTCGTATCGATACCTGTGATACAAACAAACTGAGTGGGTCAGGCTTGGGAGCCTGGTGAGCATATAGGGTTTTCAACCCACAATAAATAAATTTATTATGCTTAAACATCAAACAATCAACCTAATTACCCAACCCCATTATCTTATTTATTTCTTAAGGATTTACCCTAAGAATCATCTATCACTCATTCCTAAGGATTCATCCTAAGGAATAGGCACGAAGTCACATCGTTGTCAGGGTTTATACAACAAGCACTAAGTCCATAGCTGCCAAGGTAACCAAAGGAATAGGCACGAAGTCACATCGTCGCCAAGGTTTATTCAACAGACACTAAGTCCATAGCTGCCAGGGTTTATACAACATGTGCTAAGTCCATAGATCTCATTTATCGACAGTATTATTCAGGAATCCACCTGCAATACATGTCAATGGGTTTTTAGAGTACAACTGATGAACATATAGTTCACACACTTACAGGTTGCGAGCCTGCTAGTGTTCCACGGACCGTCTAGAATAGTCCATGGTTGTCATTCATACTCTGTTGAATGACGGGGGCCAACGTTTGGGTAAGTGCTTCTATCATATTTTACCACTCACCCTCATCTCATGATCTATATCACTGATAATCTCATTTATCCAACTCATCTTTCATCACATACCAACTATTTCATCTACCCATGTTTTACCCAACATTTTTGTAGATATAAAATACATATATACAGTTTAAATTATTTGAAAACCTCTATAAATCATTCATTCAACATCCATCTCAAATAAACAAACAATATATATTCACATAACACTTATTTTATATAAAATAATTCATATCTATGTGTAAGATGAAAGTGACTATACACTCACATGATAAGACGACGATTGGGCACCTCGTCTCATAAAACAATCGTTTCCGATAAAACCGGGTTGTTTCCCCAAAAACCGGGCCATGCGAGGGTTGAGCTTCAAAACCGAAAAGATATTTTTTTCCGGGTCTTCGGGCACTTCGGAACATATTTCAGGTGTTTGGTATGATCCCGGGGCTTCGGGGAAAGTTGAAATGAAAGAAATATTGTTTAAGGGGTGAAAAGTGGCAATTTTCCAAAATTACCCAGGAGATCTCGCAACCCTTCTATTTATAGGGGAGGCTTCGGACCGAGGGGGAGACACGCGGCAGCAACAACGAATGCTAGGTGGTGGTGCGAGGCGAGGACACACGTCGGATGCGAGGGCTCGCCAGCGAAGCCACACGCGTCATCCGCTGATTGGACCGAACCTCGGACTCGAGAAGAACGTGACAAACGTCGGACACGGGGCATCTCGCATGTGAGGTGACGTGGCCGAACCCCAGCCATGCGAAATTCCTCGGTTTTAGCATTTTTCTCGAATTTTGTGTCCAAAACTTCTAAAATCCATAACTTTCGCATACGGGCTCCGTTTTTGATGTTCTTTATATGCACGCGTAGGCGAGAATATACTCTACAACTTTCATTTAGACACCGTCGGCTAATTGTTATTTTATTTTTTAATATTATTATTTTTAACAGACCGGGACATGAAAATCCGTTAAAAATTCATAACTTCTTCATCTGACGTCCGTTTTCGTCAGTCTTTTTACCGTTGTACTAATATTGACGAGACCTTCGATTCTTGTTTAGGTTGCGTCGGCTAAAATTCACTCGATCTTTATTTCGAGTTTTTAGCTGTCTACTGCTATTCTGAAACTTAGAAAAATCATAACTTCCTCATACGAAGTCAGATTTGGACGTTCTTTTTATGAAAATTCTCGGTTTAACAATTACTACGACTTTCATTTAGATCACCAAGGCTAAAAAGTAGTTTATCGAAAACTCACTTTTTACGTCAGTCGGTGCCATGCCAGTTTTGTCGCGAAACTTCGACATGTCATAACTTCTTCGTTATAACTCGGATTTCGGCATTCTTTATATATTCGGAATCCTTATTTCAACCACTACAACTTTCTTCATAGATATCGGTTTTATCTAAAATTTATTTTCGACGCTTATTTTTACCCTTAATTCATTAAATTATAATAATTAAACATAAAACACATAATAATGAAATAATACATCTTATTATTTCAAAACAAGTTAGAAAGGTTGACCTAGACTATTACATCATCATTAGTGCCTAGCCTAGAAACACGGGCGTTACATATACCTCTCTGTCATATAATCATTTATGATTAGGCATACCTTGTTTCTGCCGGTACGCTAGAGCATTAGAGCGGCAAATGAGAAATATGCGGCTGTGGTTGAATCTCAAGATCTCTATTTTTTTTAATCTTAAGTGAACCATATATATATATATATATATATATATATATATATATATATATATATATATATATATATATATATATATACAAGTTTATTAAAAATTATAACAAAATAGATGAATATCAATAATAATCATATATTTTTTTCTGAAAAAAAAAGTCGAAATTTTCGAGTTTCTTCGATTTTTTCCGATTTTGACCGATTCCTATATTTCCGATTTGACCGAATTGGAGCCGATTTTAACCGATTATTATCCGAGTTTGACCGATTCCGAGTTTTTCGACTGATTCGTAGTTTGGCGCCTCGACCCCTACCCAATTTCGATTAATCGACCGCCTAGGCCGAGTTTTGCAACACTGCAAGTAGGTATGCGTATCTCTTTAAATGATTACAATTTGGGTAGATATGTTGCATATGGAACACCGATATAACAAAAATCGAATACACAAGTTATTTTATGAAAACCATATTAGGAATCGACAAAATTCAGTATATCAATTGTTGATATTTTTCCATCAAGCATTCATCCTAACTAGAAGCATCATTCCATCCAACCATATTGCATAATGGCATGGCTACATCCTTAAGACAAAAAACTTGGTGACCAAAAATGCTCGTAGGTTTTAGAAGTAGTGCCATTGTTGTTGTTCTTTCTTAAACAATCATAACGCAAACTAAAGAAAGAGAATCCAATTGGCCAATTAGCGTCATTGTTGTAAATTATGATTGATATCATTATCCCCTAAAAGCAATCCTTCACCAACCTTCACTATAAAAGAACAAATCAATCATGTAACATATGGTTTCTTGATATTTCATTATTTGGGAATACAGACTTTCATTTAGTCAAGAGAAGGTCTTGGGTTTTAAAAGTTAAGGTTTAGATCTTAAGGAATAAGAATTTTGGGTTATGAGCATAACACTTTAGACTAAAGGTTTAATTTTGGGTTGAGAAGCAGTTGGGCTTAATCGTGTAACACCCGGTCCTCTCAGGTAAATTTCCTTCACTAATTAAATTATTAAAAGTTGAAATGGTGGAATTCTGGAAGTTACGCAGGGCGTAACGTAGATCGACACAACGTGTAGAGGGTTGCGTCGACATGGGGTTTTAATGACTTACGATGAGCGTAAGTCTATATATGTAGGGGGTACGTAGTCAGTGCCTAAACTCTAAATTCGGGGTTTAGAGCCCTATTTAAAGGCTCTAACCCCCTTGAGGCCTTCTCTTATCAACCTTCACTCCCTTTAAGCCCCACCTCGAAACCGTAATCCTCATTTGAGAGTTTTTGAGCGATTCGAGTGTTTTTTGATCATCTTTGAAGGAAGGAGTTCATTGGAGAGCACTTGGAAAGATACAAGCCTTCTGGATCTGGGATTTGCAAATCTTGAGCATTCTCCAGAAGGTATAAAGTTCAGAGCTTGATGAATAACTTGATAAATCTTGTTAGCTTTAGATTTATGTCCCTTTTTATCCCATATTCTTGTTCTAGTTGAGTATTAACTACTCGAGACCTTGTGTGTCACATTTTCTAATGTTTTTGAGTGTCTTGAATCATAAAAATGTTATCTTGGTCCCTTCTTTCCACCCATGCATGAGTTATGGGGTTTAAGATCTTGTGATATGTTAGGGTTTGGTTTTGGACACTTTCTAGCAGGACTGCCTCAACCCACCACCACCATATGTTGAAATATAAACAATCAAGGATCAAGCATGCATATAATATAGGAAAGAATTAATCATACATCTCACTATCACCTACTAGCCCTCTCACATCATACTGTCATGCTACCAGCTAACCTCCATGAAATGCGTAACCATAAGTAACCAGAGGTGAGATAGTGTAACATCCTAAATATCATAAGGTAAAAATTTCATTTTTAATTCAATCAAGACACCAGTTATATTTATTTCAAAACTTCAAAGTATTTCATAATAAATTAGTTATCAGAGTGAAATCCCAAAATCATCATAGTGCGGAAACATGGGTGGATGTGCTGCGATCAAGTTGGACCCTTCCCTTTTTAAACCGGAAATACCTAAAACCAAAAACTGAAAACCGTAAGCACGAAGCTTAGTGAGTTCCTCAAAATACCACATACCATACATATCAACATATACTGGGCCCCGCCTAGCATCTAACCTCGCTAGGTATACATATATGTCAGTCATCGGGCCCCGCCCAGTATACATATAAACATATAAGCATATAAACACACACATACAATAATCATAAAGATAAATAGCATACAAAATGGTCATCAGGCCCCCGCCCGACATCAGGCCCCGCCCGGTAAACATGCAAACACATAACATATGTGAAAGTCACGTAAACATCTGTCATCCTAAACATAACAACCATGTGCTCGCATTGGTGCCTTCGACCCGCTAACACAGTGAGGAAACTCACCTTTCATTCTGAACAATAGATGATGATGTCCCGACTCTGAATCTCAGCTCTAACCATTACATATCCATCCAAATGACCAATTCTCAAACACAATCCAAAATACCCAAAATACCCCTAGGTTCAACTTGGTCAAAATCAGGTTGTAACGACCCAAAAACCCAAAAAAATCATTTTTAAAATAGGAATTACAACCATGTTTTGTTTCCAAAAATCCATTACATCAAGTCATAACCAAAAGATCAGAGTATTTATATCAATAAATGCGGAAAAACACTAGAGAGTGAATGTTATGCCATCAAGCCGGGCCCTTCCCCTTAGAACAGAAAGTACCTGAAACACCCAAACAAATTGTAAGCGAACGCTTAGTGAGTTTCCCAAAATATCTTGAACATACAACCACACAATAACATGCAACATACAGATAATTGTCATGGGCTACCCCCATGGTCTTTACTTGGGATGTCGTGGGCTACCCCCATGGTCTTTACTTGGAATGCCATGGGCTACCCCCATGGTCTGATATCCAAGTTTCATAGGCTACCCCCATGGTCTTTACTTGGAATGCCATGGGCTACCCCCATGGTCTGATATCCAAGTGTCATGGGCTACCCATATGGTCTTCCATACAATATCACATAGACAAATAACATTCCATATAACAATTTGTGGGCCAGCATTGGTGCATTCGACCCATGGATATGGTGAGAAGACTCACCTTAGAGTACTGATAAATAATAACTGCATGGATACTGGACCATAAATCTCACACTATAAATATACAATTTACCCTAATCATATATATGTCACAAACCCACCAATGAACCAAAATTCCTAAGTCCAAAGTCCTCAACTAAGGTCCAAAAGCCTTTCCTTTTAATGAGCTTGAAATCCTTAGTCTAAAACGATAATGGTCCACAAGGCCCAATATTCCCCAACCATACCACATATGGCCTAATAACAAGTACAAAGGCCCAATAACTCTAATGGGTCCAGGCCCAAGGTCAAATAGGGCCTAAATAGCTCAAAAGCCCAATGAAGCCCAAACTCCACTGGGAAGCGTACGCCTAGCGTACCTCCTCAGTACGCTTAGCGTACTGGATCCTTTGGCTATACGCGCAACGTACAAATCAATACGCCCAACGTATAAGCTGGTTTTGCATAAATGACCATTAAGTGCTTAATTTATGTAGATATTTCGTCTAAATCCAGATCTAGGTCATATTAGAGGTCCTAGGGCATAAAGTTGGAAACTTTATGCCTTTGCATGCCATATGGGAACCCAACACTTCATTTTATCCATTAAGACTCTCTTTAAGACCTTAAACTCATGCATGGTGCCATAACAACCATCAAGTTATCATTTTTATGCTTTTAACCAGCCAAAGGGACCTAGATCTAACATCCTTAACCTTTGGAGTTGCTTAAACTCACAAAAGAGGATCCATGGACCAAAAATGAACTCCTAACTAGCCCTAACTCATTCTAGCAGAAGGAATAAGCAAGGTCTGGACTTTTTACCTCTAAGGGCTCCCTAATATGAAGTAGATGCGGGATCTATAAGCTCACCCACGTTCAAGACTTGACCACCACCTTCTCCTTCTTCAAAACCCACTAAAATGGCCACCAAAAACACTATTAAGCTCAAAGATCAAACTCTTTTGCAAAACTAGGGTTTAAGGACAATAAGAGGCAATGGAGGTTGTTTAGGGTAAGGCCCAAATGGCATAAAAGTGTTTAAATAGGTTCCTTACCCTAAAATTAGGGTTTTAGGGTACGCCCCACGTACGTTGCATGATCGCGTACATTCCTCCCTAGTACGCTAAGCGTACATATATGTATGCGCAACGTATGTAGGGACCCCCATGGAAAAATGATTTTATTCCAAGGGTAAAAAGAGTAAATACATGCGTTCCGAATGTTACAAATCTCCCCCAATTGAATTAGACTTCGTCCCTAAAGTCGGCTGCCTCGAAAATTTCTGGGTAGTGCTCCCTCATTTTGCCCTCTGATTCCCACGTCCACTCAGAGCCCTTGCGGTGTTGCCATTGCACCTTCAGTAGACTCACCTCCTTGTTACGTAAAGATTTTGTCTTTCTATCGAGGATTGCAATGGGCTTCTCAACATAATTCAGGCGCTCATCCACCTGAATGTCATCTAACGAGATCACTGCAGCCTCATCAGTGACACATTTCCGCAACTGAGATGCATGGAAAGTGTTATGGATCTGATGCAACTCGTTTGGGAGATCCATCCAATATGAAACCCTGCCAACTCGGGCATAAATCTTGAAGGGACTAATCAATCGAGGTCCCAACTTGCCCCTCTTCCGAAATCAGATGACACCTTCAGCAATACGAAATCTCATACCTGAAACTCGAGATCAGAACGACGTCGATCAGCATAACTTTTTTGATGACTCTGCACGACTCGTAATCTGTCGCGCACCTGCTGAATCAACTCCATGGTCTTAAGCACCACCTCGGTGCTTCCCATGACCCGATGAACAACCTCCCCCCAACAAACCGGGGTCCTACACCTCCTTCTATACAACATCTTAATTGGAGGTCGGTCAATACTAGCATGATAACTGTTGTTGTAGGAGAAGTCTGATAGTGGAAGGTAAGTATCCAAACTCTCTCCGAAGTCTAGTACGCACGCTCGAAGCGTATCCTCGAGCGTTTGGATCATTCGCTCGCTCTGCCCATCTGTCTGAGGGTGGTAAGTTGTACTGAAATGCACCTGAGTGCCTAACTCCTCATGAAACTTCCTCCAAAACCTGGAGGTGAACCGAACATCACTGTATGAGACCACAGATACCCATACTCATCCTGACTACCACCTCCCGAACATAGATATCCACTAACTTTTCGGTGGATATACTCTCAACAATCGGAATGAAATGTTCACTCTTGGTTAGTCTATCCACAATAACCCAAATAGAATTAACACCCCGCGCCGTCCTGGGTAGCTTGGTGATAAAGTCAATGGTGATCTCCTTCCATTTCCATATGGGGATGGGTAACGTCTGGACCTTGGCGTGGGGCCCCTGATGCTCGGATTTGACCTTCCTATAGGTTAGATATCGCTTACACAAACCAAGAAACTTCTCTCTTCCTGCAAGGCCACCAGTAGCCTAATATCAGGTCTCAGTACATCTTCGTGGCCCCCGTATGGATAGAAAACTTAGACTTATGAGCCTCCTCTAAAATCTTCTGCCTCACCCCACCGGTCGTCGGAACCCAAACCCTCTCACACTGAGTTAGTAGACTCTGACTGTCTCTAGCAAACAACGGAATCTGCCCTCTAATCCGCTCAATCTTCCAATTTTCCTTTTTCAAACATTCTACTTGGGCCTCCTTGATTAAATTAAACAAGGGTGAAATAACAGTCATTCTCAAACAGATGTCCCGAAGCGGTGTGTCACGGGACTACTCGATCACCGTGTGCCACTTAGTGTTTCTTTTACTAAGTCAGGCTTACTATGATTTCTCAACGATGTAGTAACGACTTGGAAAGCAAGAGACAAGAGTTGACAAGTACTACAAATGAAAGGGAGCTTCTATTATATGAATTTGAGAGGATACAAGGCAACTTCCAATAATCTTAGAGCAAATGGCTACACCCCTATTTATAGGGTGATTACACCTCCTCATCGGAATATTCTAGATGCTACTACTTATTTCTTTATACAAGACTTCTAGAATAATCTATCTATACAAGACTTCTCTAGAATAATCTATCTAGATGTTTACATGGTTCTATAAAGATCAAGATAACCCTTGATGTCCTAGAGAATTCTAGGACACTCTAGGGTATTCCGCAACAAACTAGCATACTCCACCAGCTTCTCGAGTACTCCGGAAAATTCTAGATACCGTCCGTGACACCCTCCCCCACCAAAGTCCTTGACGTCCTCGTCAAGTTTTAGTTCGGTAAGCGTCGATCTTGTCACAGAACTACCATAAATATTGTTCTCGCTCCCGGCTAGATTCGCTCTCGGGGAATCCTTTCCATCGCACGTAATACTCTGTCCAGTTAGGCGATCCTCTTTTTCGAACTACTCTGTTGGCTAAGATTTCATCCACCTCCTTATCATACGAGACGACATTGGCGACTGGGGTGCGATGCGATTTACTTATAGATAGGTCTTCCTTGTCTCGATTGTATTGTTTGAGGATACTTACGTGGAATACGAGGTTGATATTCAAGTTGGATGGTAACTCGTGTTTGTATGACGGTGTCCCGACCTTTTTAACAATCTTGTAAGGCCCCTCGTATCTTCGAGTCAAGCCTTTATGTACTTGTCGGGTAGACTTGAACATTCTTTGGGGAAGCTTTACCATTACTTCGTCCCCCACAATGAAATCTCTTGGCTGCCTTTTTTCATCCGCCCATTTCTTCATTCGTTTGGCTGCCTTATTCAAGTAAGACTTTGCTATGTCAAGTTCTTCATTCCACCCTTTTGCGAACTTATATGCGGGAGGGCTTGATCCTTTGTAGCTTTTAGTTTTGACCCGTAGCGAGTTCAAAGGGACTCCTTCCTGTAGCCTTGCTTAGTTGTATGTTATAATAAAATTGCCCCACATCTATCAAATTGGCCCAATCTCGCTGGTTCGCACTCACAAAGTGCCTTAGGTAAATCTCGAGCAAGTGATTCACCCTCTCAGTTTGGCCACAGTCTGAGGGTGAAAAGTAGTCGAGAAGTGGAGATTTGATCCCATGAGCTTAAATAACTCTCTCCAAAACTTTCCAGTAAAGCGAGGATCTCTGTCACTTATAATGTTCTGTGGGAGTCCCCAATACTTCACAACATTCTTGAAGAATAGTCTTCCAACTTCTTCGGCCGTGCAATCCCGTGGGGATGGAATAAATGTTCCATATTTCGAAAACCGATCTACAACTACCATTATGGAGCCGCATCCTTCGGACATAGGTAACGCCGAGATGAAGTCCATCGATATACTCTCCCATGGTCGTTCGTCAATCGGTAGTGGTTCTAGTAGACTTGCCGGCTTTGCTTGTTCTACCTTGTCTTATTGGCATATAAGGCAAGTATTTACATATGCATCCACATCGCTTTGCATACTTGGCCAGTAATATGATCGTTCTATAAGTGCCCTTGTACGATGGGTGCCCGGATGTCCAGCCCACTTAGAGTCATGACATTTCTTCAGGACTTCATGCCTTAAGTTGTCCCATTTCGGTACATACATTCGGTTGCCAACTATGAGTTGGAGTCCTACTTCGACCCAAAATTTTCTTGTCTTGCCCTCTCTAACCATCTCCATCAATTTCTTGGCTAGTGGGTCGTGGATCAACCCTTCTTTTATTCGATCGACAAGGTTACACGTCACCAAGGTAAGAGCTGCTAGTTCTGCCTTGCGACTTAAAGAGTCGGCAACAACATTGGCTTTCCCGGGTTTGTACTCCATGATATAATCAAACTCAGCTAGAAAATCTTGCCAACGTGCTTGTTTGGGACTGAGTTTCTTCTGATTTTGAAAGTAACTGGTGGCCACATTATCAGTTTGAATTATGAACTGACTTCCAAGCAAATAATGCCTCCATACCCGAAGACAATGGATGATTGTTGTCATTTCCTTATCATGTACATGATACCTTTGTTCCGTCTCATTTAATTTTCGACTTTCGTAAGCCACCATATGTTCTTCTTGAATCAAGACTCCTCCTATCGCGAAGTCTGATGCGTCCGTTTGTACAAAGAAAGGTTTGGAGTAATCTGGAAGCTTCAAGAAGGTTCTTTCGTGACTACATTCTTTAAGTCATCTAATGCTCTTTGATATTTCTCAGTCCAATCACAAACTACTTTATTTTTGAGAAGGTCGGTTAGTGGTGTAGCTCTAGCCGAGTACCTTGAGACGAATCTGCGATAGTAGTTTATTAGGCCCAAGAATGATCGTAACTCGGATACATTCTTAGGCGGATCCCACTCAAAGATGGCTCGTACTTTGCTTTCATCCATATGGATCCTTCCATCAACAATCCTATGCCCTAGAAATGATACTTCAGGTTGGGCAAATGAGAACTTCTCCATTTTAACATATAGTTGGTTTTCCTTGAGTACTTGGAAGACTGAGCGTAAATGATCAATGTGCTCTTCCAACGACTCAGAGTACACTACAATGTCGTCCAAATACACCACAACCAATTTATCCAAGAAGGGATGGAAGATCTTATTCATCAAGGTGCAAAATATGGCAGGTGCATTTGTTAATCCAAAGGGCATGACTAAGAACTTGAACGATCCGTACCGGTTTATGCATGTCGTCTTTGGTTAATCGCTGGCTGCAATACGTACTTGCCAATATCTAGATCCGTCACACCCCGAAACCGAGAAACGGCAGAATACGTCCCGGGGTGGATGACGTCATATACAGTATCATAACAATGCATAATAGTAAAAGCAAGCAACAACATTCATTACATTGATATAATAATTGTAATACAAGCGTGTTCTAATACAGTTTATTAGACACCAAAATATACTCAAAATAAAGATGAGTCTTGTATGTGCTCCATCTTCTCAAAAGCTGCATCTGTACCTGTCTACTGATGACCTGAGAATACAAGTTATTTTGAAAGAGTTTATCAGCATAAAGCTGGTGAGTTCATAAGTATTTAGTGTCATTGCTTGAATAAAAATGTTTTCAACAAGATAGTAAAACAACTGGTTTTGATGTTTGAAAATAGAAATCCCTGGAAAACCCTATGTTTTCCAGTATGTGTGGTCTTCTACCAAGACCCGGTTATTTGCAAGTTTGTTCTTGAAAATGTAAGAGTTTTTCCCGTGAAACTATCAGTTATGAAAATATTGTTTTAACCTTGTTCATGTAAAGTAGTTGAGAAAATATGTTTTTACCCCAGCAGTATCACTGCCGGCTAATGTAAGAAAATACAGGCTCCCGGTGGTATTAAATGTACAATACACCTCGGGGAGTCTGGTTTGCCTTTAATTCTTAATGTATAAATTAAAGATCCGAATGTGAACTCGTATGTAACCATGCTGATTGACGATCGAATAACTAATGACCCTCCAGGTCATGCATAGCATGGTGACATTCTGTCACCCCTGGGCCTAACCGGCTCGGACTGTAGCTAGCAGTCGGGATGTGGGAGTGTCTGTCCCGTACAGATCTATACACATAATGTCCGCTCTCCCTCCAGGAGACTCTGGTTACACTGTGATAGCACCGTGGCGAGTCGTATCGAGAAATAGTATGTCACATTTTAGTTTAGTATGTTCTCTTGTATAGTGTATATAGTGTGTTCTCTTATATAATGTATATAGTGTGTTCTCTTGTATAGGATGTAGTATTCTCTATGTAAAGTATTTAGTATCTTCTTTGTATAGTACTTAGCATGTATTGACTCCTTATTGTACTGACTCTGGTGGTTTTCATAGTAATAGTAGTACCGAGTAGTAGACCCTAACTATACCTATTATAGTTAGATTGTAAGGTTGATTGTATGCCTTTGATATATAAAGGTACTGAACTGAAATGACGACCTTTATATCTTATACAAATATATGGGATATATAACTAAGAATTCAACGACAGTCGGACTAATAACAAAATACCCTAAGCCCACAATCAAACAAGAACAGGAAATAAGGCGAGCCATTAGTCCTAAGTCCTTCAAGTCTTACTTATATAAATATATTGGTATAGATATGATTTTGAAATAAAAGAGGTTTAAAAAGGGTTTGAAAATGGTTTTTATAACAGTAAATCATGAAAATAAGTTTGGTAACATTTAAAGCAGTTTCATTGGTAAAAGCAGTTAAAAGTATAGAAAATCCTTTTCATCTCAAGTTATAAATCACATGTGATTGATTCTATAACTTGATTGATTCAACTTGTATCCCCCCCATAAAAGCAGTGAAAAACAGTTTGAAAGGTTAATTAAGGGGTATGAACTCACCTGTAGTGAGTGAAACGGATATAAGTGCTGAGTAGGATGCTTGGTGTCAAGTGAGGACTTGAACACACCCTAATGATCCTATGAACATGTAATGATACACCATTGTATCAAATTAGTTATTCAATCACTATTAAGTAAGTAAAGGCACTCTAATACATGAAAACACTTTGCTCCAAGTGTTATGAGTGCTAAGGGTTGCATATAAGGAGTGTATGGCCTCACTATGGAGTTTACACTTCAAATGCTCACCCTAAAGTGTGTTTACGGTTGAGAGACCAATTCCTCCATGAGTTTACGGCCGTAAACTCATGGGAATGGTGAGTTTGTGTGTCTAAAGGTCTCATGCATCACAAGGAAGGCTTCTAAGGTCAATTCAAAGGATTGGGAAGTGATTAGGGTTCAAAAGGGTACTCCCTTGGAGTTTGCGGTCCTTGGACCACTCCTTGGGAGTTTACGACCGTAAACTCTAGGGTTTACGGTCGTAAACCCTTGGTCACATCATTCCTTTCAAGATTTGGGGTGCTATGCTCATTTACTCAAGTCTCTAGTTCATTACAAGTGTTAAGGAAGGGTTTAGGGACACCAAAACGCCATTGGAGGTGTTTACGGTTTGGGTTTACGGTTCATGAATGTTCATGAACCGTAAACTCATGTTTACATCCCTAAAGTCACGATTTTGGGTTCCTACTTCATGCATGCAAGTTTCCAAGCCATTAGACTAGCATTAGAGAGGTTTTGGGGCATCAAAACCCCTCTTTGGGGTGTTTACGGTTTATGAACATTCATGAACCATAAACTCATGTTCTTCCCCTAAAAGGCATGATTTTGAGGTTCAATGTGCATGCATGTAAGTTCCTAAGCCATTGCTACACATTAGAAGGGGTTTGGAAGGGTTTTGAGGCTTCAAAAACCCCTTTGAGGGAGTTTACGGTTTTGGGAGGCTCCCCAAACCGTAAACACATGCATGTTGGGGTGTTTGGATGATCCAAACTCGAAATGGCATGAATACTAAGCTAAACAACAAGTTAGGAAGATTACCTTTGATTTTCGAGGCTTGAATGGGGTGTTCTTGAGCCAAAACCCGATTTTTAGAGAGAGAGAGGGTAGAGAGAGAAAGTTCTAAGGTGGGAAAAGGCTCAAAAGGTGACCACTCCACCTTTTTATAGTGCTTGAGTGGGCTGCCAAGTGGGGGTCCACCCACTACTGACATTTAAACGAAGTTCAATATTTTACCCGATTAAGTGACTGTAACCCGACTTAGTTATGAACCATGAATTTTCCAAGGATTACTGAGGGTGTTTCTTATGATATTATTTCGTTCTGGTATTTAAGAAATCATAAAAATAATTCTAACTAAATTATTTAACTTAGTAGTTAGCGGAACGGCTTAAAATAATATAACTTTCATTAACGGAATGGGTTACAGTGACGGAATAAATTTCAGGTTGTCACATCATCCCCCCGTTAGAGGGAATTTCGTCCCGAAATTCAGAATTCAAGCAGCTAAGTTATTACAACACAGCTAAGCAAAGAGATGAGGATACTTAAGTTTCATTTGATCCTCGCGCTCCCAAGTGAACTCCGGTTCTCGCTTGGCGTTCCAGCGAACCTTCACAATTGGGATGCGGCTTTGTTTCGTTCGTTTGATCTCTCGTTCCATGATTTCGATTGGTTCTTCCACAAATTTGAGGCTCTCGTTGATCTCGATCTCGTCGAGTGGGATTACGAGAGTCTCATCAGATAGGCACTTTTTCAGGTTCGAGACGTGGAAGGTAGGATGTACGTTGCTAAGCTCGCGGGGTAGATTGAGTTTGTAAGCTACGGGGCCGATTCTAGCGAGAATCTTGAAAGGTCCTATGTACCTCGGGCTAAGTTTTCCGCGCTTTCCAAAGTGTATCATGCCCTTCCAGGGTGAGACCTTCAATAGAACACGGTCTCCAACCTGGAATTCCAAGGGTTTTCCTCGTTTATCGGCGTAACTCTTTTGCCTATCTCGGGAGGTCTTAAGTCGTTCTCGGATTTGTACGATCCTTTCGGTGGTTTCGCGGATGATTTCTGGACCAGTGAGAGTGCTGTCAGGGACTTGTCCCTGGACCAGCTGCGTGTCGCCCACCTCAGCCCAGCACAGAGGGAATCTGCACTTGCGACCATAGAGGGCTTCGAAAGGCGCAACCTTGATGCTGGTATGATAGCTGTTGTTATAAGAAAATTCGACCAAAGGAAGATGAGTGTCCCATGATGCGCCGAAATCGATGACGCAGGCTCTCAACATGTCTTCCAAGGTTTGGATGGTCCTCTCGCTCTGCCCATCTGTTTGAGGGTGGTAAGCTGTGCTCATGTCCAGCTTAGTTCCAAGAGCCTTTTGTAGTGACTGCCAGAACCTCGAAGTGAACCTGCTATCTCGATCGGAGATAATGGACACAGGCACACCGTGCAGTCGGACTATCTCTTGGATGTAGATTCGCGTGAGTCTTTCCATTTTGAAAGTTTCTTTAATCGGAAGGAAGTGAGCGGATTTTGTCAAACGATCGACAATTACCCATATGGTATCGTACCCACTCGGAGATTTTGGTAACTGTTGTATAAGGTGTCTAAGTCCATAACTTATTTGGTATATACTTGACCCGACCCGGCGTGGTCCATTTGGGTTGCACTTCACCCGAACTATTTATGTGGATAATATTATGAGAAGAGTATATTTGCGGTCCATTAATATATTATAAGTTATAATATATTAATATGAAGTCATGTTATTTAATTAGTTTTAATCTTGAATTAATTATGAATTGATTTAGTGATTAAAAAGAAGACTAATTAAATCATGGGCTATCATATTTATATGGTGTGGGCTAATGCTTATTTGTTAATGGGCTAAGCTAATATGGAAGTCCATGGATGATCCATGGAGCTTTTAACCCATGGATCCTTGGAAGAGGAAAAGACATGGGTTATTAGGGTTTCACCCTAACCATGCACACTATATAAACAAGCTTATGGTGCATGAAAAGGACTACTAGTGTGTGTGTAATAGTGGTGGCAAATTACTAAGTGTTAGTATACTCTCTCATAGTTTTTCCAAGTTTACGGTGATTTGTGATTTCCATTTGAGGCATTCACATTATTGGTGCTTGGCTCTCAAACTCCAAGGAATCAACAATCAACAAAAGGTATGTAATTCATCTAGTCCTTTTATGTTTAAAAGTACCCCATGTATGCTAGATAGGTTATAAACCTTGGAAAATTAATATTTTGCATGTACCTTAGACAAACATAGATCCAAGGTTTATTAGGGTTGCATGTACACTTAGGAAGTGTTAGAATGCTCAAAACCCAACAGTGGTATCAGAGCCTAGGCTTGTTTGTTTGATACTTGATGCAAAATATGAAAAAAAAGTCGATTTTTTGCTGTCTGGCTGATGAACTCGCTGAGTCCATGGGGGGACTCGCCGAGTTCATGTGAAAACTCATCCTACTCGCCGAGTAGGTTCGTGCACTCGGCGAGTAGAAGCCTCAGAATGCATATTTTCGACTTTTGCTGCTGGAAATGGACTAGAAACATTACCCTAAACTGTTTTGGTGTTTTAAAACTTGTTTTAGTTGGTGTAATGTTTGTTCTAATCCATTTACAATAGCATATATCAAATTTTCATGCTTTGTATGTGTTCATATAATTCTTGAAACTTTGATAATCATGTTCATGTTCTTATGAATTTAGAAGATGATAGGAATTATTTGCTGAATTGTTTAGGATTAATTCTTGATCATTTATATGTTTTAATGGAGTCCATAATTTGTCCTCAAGTTATGGATATCCAAAGGTCACTTCTTTTAAACACACACTTAAACACATAAGTTACATGAAAATGAAGAGTCTTCATTTTTATGAACCTTTAATTCATAAGTTATGAAATGAAAAGTTTTGAATAGTTTCAAAACTTGTCCTCAAGTTTTGGAATTTGTAAAGTTTCACACACTTTAATAAACTTTAATTCCAACCCTTAGAGTTTTAATTGTTAAAATTCAACACTTATACTATTTATAACATTAATGGTTAATTATTATATATATGTATAAGAATAAGTCGTTCTACCGTTAGTAGGCCTCATTCACGAAGCCAGTCTATAAGGTGGGTATAAGGTTGTTGCCTATAAAATGGCAACTTAATGGGTGTCCACTCTCACCCACTGCTTGCTTGACTAGTGGAGGGTCGTTAGCCGAACGGGTAGGACAATGACTTTAAATCCTCATTAAAAGTATAATGATTATTATAAAGTAACTAAATATTTTAATTCCCAATCTTAGTTACTTTAGGGAAAATGTGAATCTGGTGCTAGTCCATGGAATTCACACTTTGTACCTTACCAAGTCGTTGGTGGAGCGTGTGTGGTTAACCGACACACTAACTTGGACTAGTAAGGATCACGAAGGGTGACTTAATGTTTGTCATAGATCAATGGAGCGTGTGTGGTTAACCGGCACATTGATTAGGTGATAATATTAAGGGTACCAAGTGAATTAGTATGGTTATTCACACCTTCTTTTGTGATCCTCGGCATCCCAGTCACAAAACTTGAAGGGCACAATCGAGATTGAAACATGCCATTGAAAAGTTCAATGAATCTCAAAAGAATCTAGGAATTTCAAATCCAATTAAAACCTAATAATTCATTTCGTTTTTCATGGTGGAAATTGGTGAATCGTCATTCACCTACCTTTCAAATATGTTATTACTTAGACTACGACATCCCTCTTCTAAGTATAATATATTGTGATTGGATCCTAGCCTTAATATTACATTTGGGTGTCTTATTAAGGACTCTATATATCTAATCTTAAACTTGCTTTCTTCTTTCAGATGTCTTCCAACACTAATGCTTCGGGCTCTAACCCTACTGGCTCCTTTTCCCTCATGAACCTTTGTGGGAGGGTCATATTTGATGGTTCCAACTTCATGGATTGGATCCGGAACATCAGGATGGTTACTCGTTACGAGGATAAGGAATATGTCCTCGATAAGGAACTAAAGGAGCTTGATGAGTCCACTGCTACTCCTGAGGAGGTCGCTGAGTATCAGGCACATGAAAGAGATGCCACCAAGGTGGCATGCATCATGATGGCCACCATGACAGCTGAACTCCAAAAGTCCTATGAGGACTTCTACCCTTTTGAGATGCACCAAGACCTGATGGAAAGGTACCATCAGAGTGCTCGTCAGGAGCGATATGAAATAATCTCCTCCATGATAACAACCCGCATGAAGGATGGTGAATCCATCACGGGCCACATGCAAAAGATGCAAAGGTATGTGGACCGTTTGCTCAAGCTGAATGTGAACTTCCCTGAGGAGTTGGCAATTGACATCATTTTGCACTCCTTACCTTCTTGTTATGACCAATTTCGTATGACATATCATATGAACAAGGAGGAAGTTACTCTTAGCAAACTTCAGGGACTCTTGAAGACCGCTGAAACCGGTCTTAAGGGCAAGTCGGTTGTTACCTCTACTACTCCTACTACTACCCCTGTTTTGGCTATCGGGCATGGCAAAGGGAAAAAGAGGAAGTCCCCTTCGAAGGGTACCAAGGGAAAGTCTCTTGAAGGCTCCTCATCAAGGAACAAAAGTGGTTCTGTCACTCCTTCTGCCATCCCCAAGGATGCTGACTGCTACTATTGCCAGGACAAGGGGCACTGGAAGCGAAACTGCCCTAAGTACTTGCAGGATCTAAAGGATGGGAAAGTGAAACCCACCCATACAGGTATTTACACAATATTGTCTAATTACTCACCATATTCTAACTCTTGGGTGCTTGATACAGGTTGTGGTATTCACATTTGTTGTGACTTGCATGGCCTAAGAAGAAGTGAGGATGTGGAGCATGGAAAGATAAACTTAATCATGGGGAACAAGAAGGTTACACCTGTTACCAAGATTGGAGTTTATACTGTGATGCTAGATAGTGGGTTAAAGTTAGATTTGAATAAATGTGTGTACTCGTCTGAAATGGCGAAAAATATTATTTCCTTTCATGGTTTGTACAAACAAGGTTTTACCTTTTCGTTTGATAATGAATGTGGTGGTATTAATTCTTTCTTTAATAATGTGTTTTATTTTAAAGCATTACCTTGTGATGGCGTGTATGAAACTGTGTCGATTGTAGACAACTTAGGAAATAATGTGTTGTATATTGATTCTTCTACTAGCCTAGATAAAGAATCATTGTGGCATTGTCGTCTTGGACATGTAAACAGGAAACGCATAGGCCAACTCCAAAAGAGTGGAGTATTGGAGTCATTCAACCTTAAATCGGATGATAGTTGTGAATCTTGTCTACTTGGAAAGATGACAAAATCACCCTTCACTGGTACTTGTGAAAGGGGTGAGGGTTTGTTGGACCTAATACATACTGATGTATGCGGGCCATTCAAAACCGCCACAAGGGATGCTAATCGGTATTATGTGACTTTTATTGATGATTTTAGTAGATATGGTTATGTCTCCTTGATCAAACATAAGTCAGAAACCTTTGAAAGGTTTAAGGAATTCAAACAGGAAGTAGAAAATCAATTGGGCAGGAACATTAAGATGCTTCGATCCGATCGAGGTGGTGAGTATCTTAGTACTGAGTTCCTCGACTATCTTAAGGAGTGTGGGATTGTCTCACAATTGACACCTCCTGTCACACCCCGATCCTTGTCGGAATCGATCAAGGCGTGATATATTGTTCAAAGTCTCATGACAACTATGTTATAATATGATTAGATTCAATTAAGTACTAAGTATGCAAACAAGATCCACAACATACAAGTACAAATACAAATACAAACAACATTTATTACATCAAATTTAAATTGTCTTGTGGATTTCTAAGGCATAACCTATTTTTCATCAATCTTCATTCTTCAAATCTGCATCATGGGTAAAAATAGGTCAACTACGAGAGTTGGTGAGTAATCAAATTTTAGTAGAGAAAATTGTGAAGTTGAAACATTTATAATTTGAAATTGGTTTTCTTTTGAAGTCGACAAACAATTGTATTTGAGATAACGGTTTATAAATCAAAAAAATTGATTAACAAATGATAGCAACAACAATAAGTCCTCACCCTATATATATATATATATATATATATATATATATATATATATATATATATATATATATATATATATATATATAGGATGGAGCATCTAATCATCATACACACTCAACCACGTGCGATCAATCACCTTAGCGTCCCAAGGCGGGGTGGTCAACCCAATAGCGCTATTATTGTCCATAACGTACCTCAAGAATACGGGCATAGTCATGGAGATTAGACTAAAAATGGTAATGCACTACAAGTACATGTAGCGTAAACATACAATAGTTATACAATTAATGACTCACGTATAAATGTCCCAACAATGTCTCAATTGTGATAAAACAATAAAATGAAGTTGGAATATATTAGAACCACATGATACACCCCAAAAGTGTTGAAAATTATAAAATATGGGGTAGATTACTCACATTAGTCCCAATATGAAATGCGTGTGTCGTACGATTGACGGTTCGGGTCAAAATGGCGTAGAACCTAATATAATTAATAGTTTTGGTTTAGAAACTGCTAAACGAGAATAGAGTATTAATACAAATTATAGTTTGTTATGTAAATGTATCATAAACTATACCTATTATAGTTTATCTCAACAAGGGTAGTAGTAGTGTTCATAAACTATAATTGTCATAGTTTACTAAATGTTTGTGTATAACGGATGTAAACTTTGTTTATAAAAATTAATTATTTACCATACTTGTGAAGGAAAAACTCCATTTGTTTTCTGATGTATGTCTAATTACCAAGAAAAAATGACATATAATGTAATAATATATGATTGCATAATGATATACACCATGCTCAACGAGTTACAAGGCGTAAACGAAATTGATGGTATTTTTTTCTAGTAATAACGTTTCTGTTACTGTTCTTAGAAAATTTATAGAAATATCATCGAGACTCCAAATCCAGATCTGCAACTTCTGAGATTTTGGAATATGAGTCTAGTTTCTTTGTAAAATTTATCATGATTTTTAGTGATCTCTAACAGAGGTGAAAATGTCCATAATCACAGACTGATCCGGGTTTGCCTCTGAAATGACAGGCAGTTTTGTAAAAATCACCATAAATTGTAGAAAAATCATATGGAGATGTGAAAGTAGCAATTTTAAAGCTAAGAGTTTGAACTACTTGCACCTGGAACTGTTTTGAAAACTAAAATATTTAAGTTGACCAAAACAGTTCGTGATCGCAGTCCATCTTTTCATGATATAATCTGTTAGAAAAAGTTTAATTGTGTTCTTGATAATTTTACTTGTATTCCCCCTTAAAACTTAAGAAAAACATGTAAATGTAGCGGTATGAACTTACCCTATGTGGTTTCAGTATATGAAAGTGAGAGAGAGGAAGTGTTCAACCCAAGAACACTAAGAAGATGTCTTGATGATTCGAGAATCTAACACCGAATAAGATGGAATGTGTAATATATCAATGATTTGAGTAGAATGGAGTGTAATAATTATATGAATGATGAAGATACTTACTAATTGAAGAAAGAAATCCCTGGATAAAGCCTTGAAGTTCTTGAAGTTGAGAGAAAAGATGAGAGAATTTTGGAGAGTGTTCTTTGGTTGCTAAGTGTAGAATGAAAGAACTTTAATGAGAATGAGGAGAGAGGACCAATTCTCTAGCTCTTAGAACGTGGGAAGAGCTGGAGATAGGGTGTAAAGGTCCCCCAAGGTGACAAGGGGTAGTTGGAAAGAGGGGCTAATCATAGAGTGAGGTGGTGAAGAGAATAATGTGTTGGGAGAAAAAGGAAAGGAAGGTGGATGGGAGGTGTGAGTGGGAGACCATGGGAATAATCTTTTTTGCTTTTGGTGGTCTTCATAATTTCCCACTAACACAAGCATCTTTTACATAATTAATATAAGAGTTTTATAAAATTTAAAGTAAAGTTTATAAAAATGGAGTTTTATAAAAGATGGGTTATTATTTGATTATAACAATCTACTTTGATTTGAAGTTTAATTAGAGAATTCAAGTTTGATTCTTTTAATTTAATTAGAGCATTATACTTTGATTTGATTTTAATATGGTATCATAATTTAATTTGATTATAATTATAACATTGTACTATACTATGTTGATATTAACGTCAATTTATATCGTAGTGTATGGGTTTTGATCCTATTAGCGTCAAGTAATATTGAGTAGGGTTTGAATGAGATTGAGAGGTTTCGTTTGTGATCTTTTTGAGTGTCCGGCTTCGCAACGCAAGGTCCATAGACCCCGTTAAGCCATGATTTAGAGTCCTACACAATCCCTATGATTGTGCAATAGTGTTTTATCGCTTTGGTTCGTTGTTTAGCACTGTTAAGGCTAAGGAATATCAAACACATGAACTTTCCAATTGATGTTTTCTCATTAAAATAGCTAATTGTACAGTGATTAGATAACGTAAACCCTAACATACAAGGGTTAATGGAGTTGACCGGTTTGACTTGTTGACTTGGTTTGACTTTGACTTGACCGAAATTTGATGGTTGTCACATTATACCCCCGTTAGAGGGAATTTCGTCCCGAAATTTGCATTTTGACTGGGACTTCAAGAGTTTGGAAAAGATGTGGAAAACTTTTCGTAGTACAAGAAATTGATTATGGTGAGGAACAACCCGCCTGATGTCACATGACAACCTTGGAAATTTCTTATTGTAACTTGAATTGAGTCAATTTAAAAGGAGTTTATTGTTTTGGGATGATAGAGTATTCTATGTGTGCTTTTATACTCCCTGTTTTATCCTTGGTATTACCACTATGGATATTTTACAACGTAGTTAGCGAGTTCCATCATTACGAATGTTTCAACAAATTTTGACGAAATTTGCATTATAAGTCCTACTAGTTCTTTTATAGTCGATTGGCGTAAACTAGTAGTATATCATTAAGATTGCAAGGGCATTTTGGATGGGTGACCCCGCCTTAAGCCCACAACCAAACAAGGAACAGGGAATGAGGCGGAATCACACATTCTAAGTCCATAGAATCTTAATGATATATGACCATAACGTTTACACTAGCCATCATAGATTCCAGGGGCGTAGTATTATTGGGGCCAGGAGTAGGAATTGTAGTTCAAAATAAAATTGTTATAAGCCTGCTATCTTCAAACTTGGGCTTTGGCCCCTCCCGATTCCTAATCAGAATGGTCCAATACTCTTGCCCGATCCAAGTCGAGAGTTGATTCATGTGGCTTGAGCTTAGGCTTGGGTCTTAGAGAAAGAGGCAATGCGTCAGGCTGGCTTCACAGAGCTGCAAAAACTCTTCTCTCTCGACAGTGGATAGATAACAGGCCTCGGCTCTTCAGGCCCACATTGCCTACTGGGCCAACTCAAATGAACATCCACTTTGTTACCCCACTTGGGTTATAGGCAAGTGTTACCAAGCCCGGTATCAAGAAATCAAAATCGATTCATCCCTATTTGCCCAATTCGCTGCCTATCTCGCCTGCTGTTCGTTTCTCGCTGTCTCGCCAAGTCAGTCGCCTGGTCTCACTCTCGCCAATCGCCATCGCCTAATGCCCAAATCCCTATTCACACTTCACAGAAATTAGGTATGTAATCCCGAGACCCATATCCTGTTCAGCTGTTCTTTCTTTTCTGATTGTAAGATTGTTGATTGTTGGTGTTGGCGTATTGCACTGCTGCTGCTGTTTTCAGTCAATCCGTTGCCTATTTATGCGTTACTACTGTCTTACTGAGTTTCTTTTTAATTTGGCTGTCATTTGTGATTTGGCGATTTTCCAATTTGATTTATAAGTTATGAACTTATAGATTTGGTTATTGTTAAATGAGTTATTGGTTATTGTTCAAATTTTGATTTTGATTTTTTTTTTGTTAATTTCAGTTTATAATATTTTCGGCCCCCCTCCCCCAAGTTAATTGTTCAAGCTCCGCTACTGATAGATTCACTGGTAAAAACCCTGAGTTTTTACATAGATGATAAGACTTATTTGGGTTTTGCCGTGTTCCCAAGATTCATGGTTTATAGACTTGAATAGATGCTAGTTTTAGTAATAAAAAGAAATTTAGAATTTAAATGTCGATGTTAGATGCTTGTACTGATATTTAAGGGGTTAAAAAAAATAAAGTTTTATTAGTTACCTATAGCGACACTCAAGTCATAATTTGCATGTGTGAAGACTTGGAGTACTTTCTAATGAAAAGTGTGCTACTGGGGAAATTCGAAACTGGTACGTAGCTTCAAAGTCAAGAATATGCAGTAGGCATGTGATGCATTAAATGCATGAGGCACAAAAGTCCTAATTTGCAGCAACATATACGTATATGTGTGTGAATTGAAGAAGAAGGCTACGGCTCAAAGACCATTCATTTCCTCTTTATTTTTTATTTATTACTCCTCCCACTTACCTTATATAAATCATCACAGAAGAAGGTAACGGCTCAAAGACCATTCATTTCCTCTTTATTTGTTATTTATTACTTCTCCCACTTCCCTTATATAAATCATCACAGAATAAGGTTACGACTCAAAGACCATTCATTTCCTCTTTATTTGTTATTCGTTACTTCTCCCACTTCCCTTATATAAATCAGCACATTCTTACCGCGACTCTTTAACTTCTCCCTCACAAATGGATCCGCCTGCAGATCATCAAAACCCCATAGATGACCTCGATCGGTTTCAGTACTTTGATCATCAGGATCTGTTCAGGTATATATAAATGTCACTCATTACACCATCTTTCGCACAGAAAAGTGATTTTGTTTATATTGATCAAAACATGGTTTGATTTTTGCAGTGGTGACCTGCTCAACCATCAGGATTTCGAGTTGTCGGAAAAATCGCATGAAGTGCTCGATCAGAATGTTTCCACAGTACTTAACAAAGATCAAAACATCATTTCTAGAAATGAGTTTCATGATCTTGATCCCCTTGAAGACCCCCATGAAGATATCAGCTTATGGGATTGTTGGGAGGATGGTAATTTACCATTGGTTAGTTTCAGTGAAGATTGTAAATCCGGTGGTGAGGCTATAGGTAGTTCTAGTGCTGCCCCTACTGATCACGGTGGCCGGAAGAGGGCAAAGAGATTGAGACCATTGGAGTTTGAAGAGATAGAGAAGTACTTTGAGATGCCGATGATCATGGCAGCAAAGGAACTAGGGATAGGGTTAACACTGTTAAAGAAAAGATACAGAGAGCTAAACATAAACAGATGGCCTCATAGAAAACTTAAGAGTCTTCAAACCCTCATTCAAAATGCCAAGGTAAACTACGATAGTAACTTTCTATACATTACTCATGCATGTATGCATGCACTTGGTAACCAACGTAGTTTTGGTATTTTCTAAAATTTTAATTATTAGTTTCTTTATAACATAAACATAGGCCCTAGGCATATGCCACATCAAATCAATTATTTTACTACGATTTCTGATTTATATTTACATAAACTGAACTCATTGTAAATTTTGTGAACTCACACGAAAAATATATTGCATCCACCTTAAAAAAAAACTAGGAGTTGGGATTAAAGGAGGAGGCAGAGACGTTAGCAGGACACAAGAAGATGATGGAGAAATTGCCAGGTATGGAACTGACAGAGGGAACAAAGAAGCTTAGGCAATCTTGCTTCAACGCTATTTATAAGAAGAGAGGACTTAACAATCCTTAGTCCTTACTTTTTCTTTTAACCATTTTGTTATAATTAGTGGATTTTAATCTACATTGTACGTGTTTTTCTCTTGATAGATTGATACCCTTTTTAGTTTCATTGTGTTTGTCTATTGATTTTTAATGCAGAAAATTTTGTATAATTTGGGTATTATAGTTTGTATTATGTATTTAGCTATATTCTAGATTGCCGACACGACTACGCTGACGACCCTATACCAGAGGTCTATATAAATAGACTTATGAATTTATTAGGAATAACTTGATTATAATCTTGTGATTTGTTCCATGTCTGATCCACTCCTAAGATTTACTCGACATGCTCCCAGTTATATGTAATTAAAATTTTATTAGACTGTTGATCCTAATGAGTCTACCCTAAGTCCATAACCAAACAAGGAACATGTCAACTACGATAAACACGCATATGGACTTGTGAGTTATTTGTAAATTGATTATGGAAATAAAGTTTTTTAGACATTGTTGGGTAAAATAACTGTAAAACACTTATTGGGCCATGGTTAGGAGTGTTGGGCACCTTTTGGGCTTTCCATGGTTACTAAATGTCAAACATGTAGCACTTGCGTGGGCCCCCACAAAACTAAGTTTTCACATTTCTTTCCCACTTCTAGGCCCATTAGGGAACTTAATAGTCCAATGAGTTGGCCATTTTGGAGTGTATCCATTTCGGATACGTTTGATAAGGTCGGGTATTTTGATGGCTCAAAAGTAATGTGAATGACGCGCTTTGGCCTATAGGTTTGGGAACTCTCGCCTTTGGTCCCCAGATAAACAAACTGGTCCCTCGGTTGATTAGGATGTATACGAATGCTTACCTAGTCAGGACTTTCGGGCTACCGACACCTCCCCCTTCCAGTTACTACGCGTCCATTACTATGATCCTACCCAACTAGAGTGGATGACTTTGAATTTACTATGAGCTCTAAGGAATATATATGTATATACAAAACTACTTGAATATATGTATGATTTTCAGAGAAAGTGGAGAATATTCACAAGTGTATGCACACATTTAAGTGTCAGGAGTAATACGTATGCACATAAGGGAGCAATTAACACACAAAGGTATTCCTTGGAGTTTCTAAGTGCGAATTGCATACAGTTGTGTGTGCATTTTATAAACTAGCATACGAGAGGACCCTAGAGGCTATAGACTAGGTCAAGGCAATTAACCTAATTCCCTATAGTCAAGGGCTCTGATATCAATCTGTCACACCCCGATCCTTGTCGGAATCGATCAAGGCGTGATATATTGTTCAAAGTCTCATGACAACTATATTATAATATGATTAGATTCAATTAAGTACTAAGTATGCAACCAAGATCCACAACATACAAGTACAAATACAAATACAAATACAAACAACATTTATTACATCAAATTTAAATTGTCTTGTGGATTTCTAAGGCATAACCTATTTTTCATCAAACTTCATTCTTCAAATCTGCATCATGGGTAAAAACAGGTCAACTACGAGAGTTGGTGAGTAATCAAATTTTAGTAGAGAAAATTGTGAAGTTGAAACATTTATAATTTGAAATTGGTTTTCTTTTGAAGTCGACAAACAATTGTATTTGAGATAACGGTTTATAAATCAAAAAAATTGATTAACAAATGATAGCAACAACAATAAGTCCTCACCCTATATATACATATATATATATATATATATATATATATATAAATATGTATATGTATATATATATATATATATATATATATATATATATATATATATATATATATATATATATATATATATAGGATGAAGCATCTAATCATCATACACACTCAACTACGTGCGATCAATCACCTTAGCGTCCCAAGGCGGGGTGGTCAACCCAATAGCGCTATTATTGTCCATAACGTACCTCAAGAATACGGGCATAGTCATGGAGATTAGACTAAAAATGGTAATGCACTACAAGTATATGTAGCGTAAACAAACAATAGTTATACAATTAATGAGTCACGTATAAATGTCCCAACAATGTCTCAATTGTGATAAAACAATAAAATGAAGTTGGAACATATTAGAACCACATGATACACCCCAAAAGTATTGAAAATTATAAAATATGGGGTAGATTACTCACATTAGTCCCAATATGAAATGCGTGTGTCGTACGATTGACGGTTCGGGTCAAAATGGCGTAGAACCTAATATAATTAATAGTTTTGGTTTAGAAACTGCTAAACGAGAATAGAGTATTAATACAAATTATAGTTTGTTATGTAAATGTATCATAAACTATACCTATTATAGTTTATCTCAACAAGGGTAGTAGTAGTGTTCATAAACTATAATTGTCATAGTTTACTAAATGTTTGTGTATAACGGATGTAAACTTTGTTTATAAAAATTAATTATTTACCATACTTGTGAAGGTAAAACTCCATTTGTTTTCTGATGTATGTCTAATTACCAAGACAAAATGACATATAATGTAATAATATATGATTGCATAATGATATACACCATGCTCAACGAGTTACAAGGCGTAAACGAAATTGATGGTATTGTTTTCTAGTAATAACGTTTCTGTTACTGTTCTTAGAAAATTTATAGAAATATC
Organism: Lactuca virosa; assembly: GCF_052849685.1. Classification (NCBI taxonomy): domain Eukaryota; kingdom Viridiplantae; phylum Streptophyta; class Magnoliopsida; order Asterales; family Asteraceae; genus Lactuca; species Lactuca virosa. Next base: position 123,109,653 of record NC_136430.1, on the reverse strand, counting down.
ATCGAAACTCCAAATCCAGATCTGCAACTTCTGAGATTTTGGAATATGAGTCTAGTTTCTTTGTAAAATTTATCATGATTTTTAGTGATCTCTAACAGAGGTGAAAATGTCCATAATCACAGACTGATCCGGGTTTGCCTCTGAAATGACAGGCAGTTTTGTAAAAATCACCATAAATTGTAGAAAAATCATATGGAGATGTGAAAGTAGCAATTGTAAAGCTAAGAGTTTGAACTACTTGCACCTGGAACTGTTTTGAAAACTAAAATATGTAAGTTGACCAAAACAGTTCGTGACCGCAGTCCATCTTTTCATGATATAATCTGTTAGAAAAAGTTTAATTGTGTTCTTGATAATTTTACTTGTATTCCCCCTTAAAACTTAAGAAAAACATGTAAATGTAGTGGTATGAACTTACCCTATGTGGTTTCAGTATATGAAAGTGAGAGAGAGGAAGTGTTCAACCCAAGAACACTAAGAAGATGTCTTGATGATTCGAGAATCTAACACCGAATAAGATGGAATGTGTAATATATCAATGATTTGAGTAGAATGGAGTGTAATAATTATATGAATGATGAAGATACTTACTAATTGAAGAAAGAAATCCCTGGATAAAGCCTTGAAGTTCTTGAAGTTGAGAGAAAAGATGAGAGAATTTTGGAGAGTGTTCTTTGGTTGCTAAGTGTAGAATGAAAGAACTTTAATGAGAATGAGGAGAGAGGACCAATTCTCTAGCTCTTAGAACGTGGGAAGAGCTGGAGATAGGGTGTAAAGGTCCCCCAAGGTGACAAGGGGTAGTTGGAAAGAGGGGCTAATCATAGAGTGAGGTGGTGAAGAGAATAATGTGTTGGGAGAAAAAGGAAAGGAAGGTGGATGGGAGGTGTGAGTGGGAGACCATGGGAATAATCTTTTTTGCTTTTGGTGGTCTTCATAATTTCCCACTAACACAAGCATCTTTTACATAATTAATATAAGAGTTTTATAAAATTTAAAGTAAAGTTTATAAAAATGGAGTTTTATAAAAGATGGGTTATTATTTGATTATAACAATCTACTTTGATTTGAAGTTTAATTAGAGAATTCAAGTTTGATTCTTTTAATATAATTAGAGCATTATAATTTGATTTGATTTTAATATGGTATCATAATTTAATTTGATTATAATGATAACATTGTACTATACTATGTTGATATTAACGTCAATTTATATCGTAGTGTATGGGTTTTGATCCTATTAGCGTCAAGTAATATTGAGTAGGGTTTGAATGAGATTGAGAGGTTTCGTTTGTGATCTTTTTGAGTGTCCGGCTTCGCAACGCAAGGTCCATAGACCCCGTTAAGCCATGATTTAGAGTCCTACACAATCCCTATGATTGTGCAATAGTGTTTTATCGCTTTGGTTCGTTGTTTAGCACTGTTAAGGCTAAGGAATATCAAACACATGAACTTTCCAATTGATGTTTTCTCATTAAAATAGCTAATTGTACAGTGATTACATAACGTAAACCCTAACATACAAGGGTTAATGGAGTTGACCGGTTTGACTTGTTGACTTGGTTTGACTTTGACTTGACCGAAATTTGATGGTTGTCACACCTCCCAGGACACCACAGCTGAATGGTGTAGCTGAGAGGCGTAATCGAACCTTGTTGGACATGGTTCGCTCTATGATGAGTCGAGCTTCGCTACCAATCTCTTTTTGGGGGTATGCCTTAGAGACTGCCGCCCATATACTTAATCTAGTCCCTACAAAGAAGGTTACCAAAACACCTCATGAGATGTGGACTGGGAAGGTTCCCAATTTAGACCACATCAAGATTTGGGGTTGCGAGGCTTTCGTGAGGCGTGAGACTCATGATAAGCTCGAACCCCGAAGCGAGAGGTGTATTTTCATCGGCTACCCACAGAAATCCTTCGGTTACCTCTTCTACAGACCCAGTGAGAATGTGGTCTTTGTAGCAAGAAGAGGGGTCTTTCGTGAGAGAGAGTTTATGAGCCAAGGAGACAGTGGGATGCAAATTGATCTTGAAGAAATTCAAGAATCAATTGGTGAAGGAACCTCAGACACTAGCAATCAACCTGAGGAGGAGACTCCTGTTGAGCCAGCTGACGAGTCTATACCTCCGAGGCGTTCCACACGGGTTAGGAACACACCTGAGTTTTATTATGGTTTTCATATTACTACGGAAGGTGATACATTTATCAGTGATAGTACACTGGTAAATTTGGATGAACCTAACAATGTTAAGGAAGCCATGGCAGGCCCAGAGTCTGCTAAATGGAAGGAGGCTATGGACAGCGAGATACAGTCCATGTATGACAATCAAGTTTGGAACTTGGTTGACAATGTACCAGGCCGTAAAACAGTCGGGTGCAAATGGATCTTCAAGAAGAAGACCGACATGGAAGGAAAGGTACACACTTATAAAGCTCGACTGGTTGCGAAGGGTTTTACTCAGACTCAGGGTATTGATTATGATGAAACCTTCTCACCGGTAGCAAAGATTAAGTCCATTAGGGTCATGCTAGCCATTGCTGCATTTCATGATTATGAAATATGGCAAATGGATGTCAAAACCGCTTTTCTTAATGGAAAGTTGGCTGAGGATGTGTATATGAATCAGCCAGAGGGTTTTGTCAGTGCAGAACACCCTAATAGAGTGTGCAAGCTTGAGAAATCCATTTATGGATTAAAACAAGCATCTCGTAGCTGGAATATTTGTTTCGATGAGAAGGTCAAAGAGTTTGGCTTCTTGAGAAGTGAAGACGAGTCTTGCGTGTATGTAAGAGCTAGTGGGAGTATAGTTAGCTTCTTGGTACTGTATGTAGATGACATACTACTCATAGGAAATGACATCCCAACCTTGCAGGAGGTTAAGTCCTGGCTTGGGAAGTGCTTTGCTATGAAGGACCTAGGGGAAGCTGCTAATATCCTAGGGATAAGGATATTAAGAGAAAGGAGTAAAAGACTAATTGGACTTAGTCAGAGTACCTACTTGGATAAGGTGTAGAAAAGGTTCAACATGCAGAATTCCAAGAAAGGAGATTTACCGATCCAAAGCAATGCCAAACTGAGTAAGACTCAGAGTCCAAGTACAGAGGCTGAGATAGCAGAGATGAGTCGATTACCGTATGCTTCCGCTGTGGGCTCGATCATGTATGCTATGACTTGTACCCACCCTGATGTGGCCTTTGCTTTGAGCATGGTCAACAAATATCAGGGGAACCCTGGCAAGGCTCATTGGACCGCGGTAAAGAACATTCTCAAGTACCTGCGGAGGACTAAGGATTGGACCCTCACCCTTGGTGGGAGTGATGACTTGAGAGTGCTAGGGTATAGTGATGCTAGTTTTCAGACTGATAGGGATAACTTCCGCTCTCAGTCGGGCTGGGTCTTTACCCTAAATGGAGGAGGCAATCTCTTGGAAGAGTTCCAAACAGGAGACAGTGGCTGATTCGACTTGTGAATCAGAGTATATAGCAGCGAGTGAAGCAGCGAAGTTGGCGATATGGCTGAAAAACTTCATCGGAGAGCTTGGAGTTGTACCAGCTATTAAGGAGCCTATGGAGATTTTCTGTGACAGCAATAGTGCGGTTGCCTTAGCCAAGGAACCGAGAGATCATGGCAGATCCCGACACATTGATAGAAAATATCACTTCATAAGACACAAGATTGAAGAAGGACTCCTCGTGGCAAAGAGGGTATCGTCAGATGAGAACCCTGCAGATCCCCTTACGAAGGGACTGACGAGGGTTAAGCATTTGCAGCATACGAGGCGCATCGGGCTAAGGGACGATATTAGTTTTACAGATTAGATAGCCTTTTCTGAAACTTGTAAAATGTAATCGACGTTTGATGATGAATAAAATTTGTGATTTATTTATGAGTAAAGTGTTACTATCATTGTCAATTATTTACTATTGTTTCAGTTTTGCATGTTTTGACTTCCAGAATAATTAATTTATTCAAACCTCCACAATCGGTCATACGTCCGAAGTAGGTATGAATCAAGATTGTCATGAATTGGGTTTGTAGATGGCTAAAAGTGTTTAGACATGGCAATGGTTGCTACAACGTTCATGAGTGCTCATAAGTTATGAGTATTGGAATAAACCCACGCTCACTTGTATCACTTCATGGAATTTATCTCGAGTGATCGTGATACGATAATATCATATAAGTCTTCAAACCTAGAGATATGAGTTGTTACCTATGAGTTGGTTGTGCATTGATTGCACATAAACGCATCAGTAACTTGATGTTATAAAACGTGCCTTTGTGTACAATTCAACAAGTAGCAGAACAAGCATATGAGTCGAAGTTTATCAGTTCCTTCTAGAAATAGAAGCGATATCTGGGCCCCTCGATGATTTTTTGTTGACCCATGTACCGGGCCCGGTCAGAACTAAATTGATGTGTTCAGTTAAGTTCTTTGTCAAACAAATCGGAAATCGAGAAACAACTGCCAGACAATAAGTAAGACATTGTTCCATGTATTTGTCCGGCTGATATCATGAGAACAGAGGATTATATGATCACTTATCTAAAATGGCGCTTCATAGTTCAACAGAGTTTTCGAGAGCTACGATTGCCAGTTGGTTCCTGAAGTAATATAGGCAAATACAGTTATTAGACTTATCCAAGTGGGAGTCTGTTGGATAAGGTGTCTAAGTCCATAACTTATTTGGTATATACTTGACCCGACCCGGCATGGTCCATTTGGGTTGCACTTCACCCAAACTATTTATGTGGATAATATTATGAGAAGAGTATATTTGCGGTCCATTAATATATTATAAGTTATAATATATTAATATGAAGTCATGTTATTTAATTAGTTTTAATCTTGAATTAATTATGAATTGATTTAGTGATTAAAAGGAAGACTAATTAAATCATGGGCTATCATATTTATATGGTGTGGGCTAATGCTTATTTGTTAATGGGCTAAGCTAATATGGAAGTCCATGGATGATCCATGGAGCTTTTAACCCATGGATCCTTGGAAGAGGAAAAGACATGGGTTATTAGGGTTTCACCCTAACCATGCACACTATATAAACAAGCTTATGGTGCATGAAAAGGACTACTAGTGTGAGTGTAATAGTGGTGGCAAATTACTAAGTGTTAGTATACTCTCTCATAGTTTTTCCAAGTTTGTGGTGATTTGTGATTTCCATTTGAGGCATTCACATTATTGGTGCTTGGCTCTCAAACTCCAAGGAATCAACAATCAACAAAAGGTATGTAATTCATCTAGTCATTTTATGTTTAAAAGTACCCCATGTATGCTAGATAGGTTATAAACCTTGGAAAATTAATATTTTGCATGTACCTTAGACAAACATAGATCCAAGGTTTATTAGGGTTGCATGTACACTTAGGAAGTGTTAGAATGCTCAAAACCCAACAGTAACTTGGTGATGAAATCCATAGTAATCATCTCCCACTTCCATTCAGGTATTTCTGGTTGTTGGAGTAGACCTGATGGTTTCTGGTATTCGACCTTGACCTTAGCGCAAGTGAGGAATTTACATACGAAGGTAGCGATCTCCGCTTTCATGTTAGGCCACCAGTATGATTTCTTGAGATCCAGATACATCTTGTCCGATCCTGGGTGAAAGGAATATCGAGTGTTGTGCGCTTCCTTCATAACCAAATATCTGAGGCCACCGTGTTTCGGTGTCCAAATCCGGTCCATGAGATATAAGGATCCGTCACTCTTGACTTCCATATCTTATCCATTCCTCGCATGGATTCTCCTGTCACATTTTCAGGTTTCAAAGCTTCGAGCTGGGCCTCCTTTATCTGTGCGGAGAGATGCGAATGGATAGTCATCGTTAATGACTTGACTCTCCGACCAGAGTATTCTTTTCGACTTAGGGCGTCTGCTACTACGTTGGCTTTACCCGGATGATAACAAATTTCGCATCCGTAGTCATTGAGTAGCTCGACCCACCGTCGTTGTCTCATGTTGAGATCGTTCTGGTTGAAGATGTGTTGGAGGCTTTTGTGGTCGGTATAGATGGTGCTCTTCGTGCCGTACAGGTAGTGTCTCCAGATTTTTAGGGCGAACACGACCGCTCCTAGCTCCAGGCCATGTGTGGTGTAGTTGACCTCGTGTGTCTTCAGCTGTCTTGAGGCGTAGGCGATGACCTTACCTCGTTGCATCAGAATACAGCCGAGCCCTTGGTTGGATGTATCGCAATAGACCACGAAGTCTTCTGTTCCCTCGGGAAGGGACAATATCGGTGCGGTGCACAAGGCTCGTTTCAGGGTTTGGAATGCCTTTTCTTGTTTCTCTTTCCAGTCAAAGGTCACGCCTTTCTGAGTCAATGCCATAAGAGGCTTCGCAATCCAAGAGAAATTCTGAATGAATCTTCGGTAGTAACCAACAAGGCCTAGAAATTGACGAATTTCGGTAGGCGTCTTTGGTGCTGACCAGTTCTCAATAGCTTTAATCTTGGATGGGCCCATGTGGATTCCTTCTTTGCTAACCACGTGTCCTAAGAATTCGACTCTTCGGATCCAAAATTCGCACTTAGAGAACTTCGCGTATAGTTTCTCGGATCGCATGGTTTCCAGGACTTGTCGTAAATGGTCCCTATGCTCCCCCTTACTTCGAGAGTAGACAAGTATGTCATCAATGAAGACGATGACGAACCGATCCAAGTAAGGACGGAACACTCTGTTCATCAAGTCCATGAAGACTGTGGGTGCATTGGTTAGTCCGAACGGCATCACCACGAACTCGTAATGTCCGTAACGGGTTCGGAAGGCTGTTTTCGGAACATCCTCCTCAAGTACTCGTAACTGATGATACCCGGACCTTAGGTCAATCTTGGAAAAGTAGCTTGCCCCTTGCAGTTGGTCAAATAAATCGTCTATACGAGGAAGAGGGTAACGATTTTTGACTGTCAGTTTGTTGAGTTCCCTATAATCGATGCACATACGGAACGATCAGTCCTTCTTCTTCACGAACAAGACTGGTGCTCCCCAGGGTGAGAAGCTTGGTCTTATAAAACCCTTGCTGAGTAGTTCGTTAAGTTGACCGGACAGTTCTTGCATCTCAGCAGGTGCTAAACGATAGGGTGCCTTGGCTACGGGGATCGCTCTTGGGACTAAGTCGATTCGGAACTCGACTTGGCGTTGTGGAGGTAAGCCTGGTAGTTCCTCAGGGAAAACGTCGGGGAAATCACGTACTACGGGAAGATCCTTCGGGTCTTTTGTTTTCTGGCTCGTATCTACAACGTGCTCAAGGAATGCACGATACTCCTTACGCAAGTACTTCTGAGCTTGAATACTCGAGATGATACAAAGGCTCGTACTGGGTTTGTCTCCGTAGATCATCAATGTTTCGTTGCTGGGAAGGTTCAGACGGATGGCTTTGTCGAAACATAGAATATCGACACGGTGGAGACTCAACCAGTCCATGCCTATGATGGCATCGAAGCTTTTGATTGCTACAGGTATGAGATCGATAGGAAACCAATGGTTATCTAGCGTGAGGGTGCAGCCTATGTAGATTTCGTTAGAACTTTCTGTCTTGCCGTTAGCCATTTCTACGACGAATGTTTCTTTCAGTGATTGCGGTGATTGTTTGAGTCATTGTTTAAAATTTTGGTTTACGAAGCTTCTTTCTGCCCCACTATCGAATAGAATACAAGAATAAGAGTCATCGAGAAGGAACGTACCCGTGACTACAGTGGGGTCTGCCACTGCTTCATTGTGGCCAATAGCAAGTAGTCTACTTGCTCCTCCCGCGTTTCCAGCTTTTGGACAGTTCCTTTTGAAATGTCCTACTTCACCACAGTTGTAACATGCCTGGCTTGCTCCTGCACTGGGGATCTGGGAGATGGGTTTGGGAGGCGCTCTGCAAAACCGGATGGTATGGCCCTTTCGGTCACAGTTGATGCAGTGCATCTCACGGCATGAGCCGTTGTGATGGAAAGAGCATTTATTGCACTTGGGTAGATTACCAGCATATGTTTTGGCTGTACAGGGGCAGTAGGAGTAGTGACCGCATGGACAACCACCATTTGTTGGTTATTGGAAGAGGATTTGGCTGATTTTCCTTTCTTTTGATCCCACCGCTTCCTCTTGTTGTCGGAGGTGTGTGTTGGGACAGAGGTGGTGGTTGCAGTTGCTGATAGAGCAGAGGGAAATTCATGATCGACCAGCCTTTGGGCCAATTCCTTGGCACTTTCGAAAGTGTCAGGTTTTGATGATAGAACGTTCCCTCTGTATGGGGGTACCATACCCCAGATGTATCACTCGATCTTCTTGCTTTCGGTGGGCACCATGTTAGGGCATAGAGCCACCAAGTCGCAGAACCTGGCCGTATAGGCCACGATGTCGGTCCCCTTCATTTTGAGCCTCCAGAGTTCCTCCTCAAGCTTTTGAATCTCGCCCCTCGGGCAGTACTCCCTTACCATGAGGTCCTTCAGAGTGTCCCAGCCCATGGCGTTGGCTGCGACTAGGGAGAGTGATTTGACATGGCCATTCCACCACGTCAAGGCCCTTTGGGTGAAGGTGCAAGTAGCAAATTTTATCTTGCTCCCCTCGGGGCAGGAACACATTTCGAACACTGCTTCAGTTCTTTCGATCCATTGGGATAGTGCAAGGATCCCTCCGGTTCCATTGAAGTAGGTAGGTTTGTAGTTGATGAAATCTTTGTAGGTGCACTCCCGTGTACGTTGGTGGGTTCCACCATGCTTAGGGTCTGTGCCCATTCCACCTCCGCTGGTGCCACCAGAATTGACTTGTTCCATGGCGGCAGTTACAACTGCAGTCACAGCCGCTTGGAACATCACCGGGTCGAACTGTGGAGGTGGTGGTGGTGGAGCTTGAGTTGTGGTTGCTTTCCTGACGGGACACTTGCGAGGCGGCATCATGTACTGAAAGTTCATGGGAAAAATGACAATAGTAAGAATCGATTGTAAGCATGATGAGAATGTTTCGTGGGCTGTATTGCCATAGTCCAACTATCAGTTAGATATATATACCGATAGATTAAGGAAAAACACAAGAGTACAAACTTTTCCATAGGTTTAGGTAACTGCCAATATTACTGGCATTACTGATGCAAACTGAGTTCGGAAAAGTGACGTAATAGTAGGTCTTACATCAAACCATAAGGGAAAATGTTGGCAGCTTACAATTCTAGTTAGAGTACTTTCAAAGTTAGGAATATTTACAGACAAGTGCTCTACCGAGCATAAAAAAGAAAGGCTATTCCTAAATCAAAAGAGACTCTGGTTACACTGTGATAGCACCGTGGCGTGTCGTATCGAGAAATAGTATGTCACATTTTAGTTTAGTATGTTCTCTTGTATAGTGTATATAGTGTGTTCTCTTGTATAATGTATATAGTGTGTTCTCTTGTATAGGATGTAGTATTCTCTATGTAAAGTATTTAGTATCTTCTTTGTATAGTACTTAGCATGTATTGACTCCTTATTGTACTGACTCTGGTGGTTTTCATAGTAATAGTAGTACGGAGTAGTAGACCCTAACTATACCTATTATAGTTAGATTGTAAGGTTGGTTGTATGCCTTTGATACATAAAGGTATTGAACTGAAATGAAGACCTTTATATCTTATACAAATATATGGGATATATAACTAAGAATTCAACGACAGTCGGACTAATAACAAAATACCCTAAGCCCACAATCAAATAAGAACAGGAAATAAGGCGAGCCATTAGTCCTAAGTCCTTCAAGTCTTACTTATATAAATATATTGGTATAGATTTGATTTTGAAATAAAAGAGGTTTAAAAAGGGTTTGAAAATGGTTTTTATAACAGTAAATCATGAAAATAAGTTTGGTAACATTTAAAGCAGTTTCATTGGTAAAAGCAGTTAAAAGTATAGAAAATCCTTTTCATCTCAAGTTATAAATCACATGTGATTGATTCTATAACTTGATTGATTCAACTTATATTCCCCCACATAAAAGCAGTGAAAAACAGTTTGAAAGGTTAATTAAGGGGTATGAACTCACCTGTAGTGAGTGAAACGGATGGAAGTGCTGAGTAGGATGCTTGGTGTCAAGTGAGGACTTGAACACACCCTAATGATCCTATGAACATGTAATGATACACCATTGTATCAAATTAGTTATTTAATCACTATTAAGTAAGTAAAGGCACTCTAATACATGAAAACACTTTGCTCCAAGTGTTATGAGTGCTAAGGGTTGCATCTAAGGAGTGTATGGCCTCACTATGGAGTTTACACTTCAAATGGTCACCCTAAAGTGTGTTTACGGTTGAGAGACCAATTCCTCCATGAGTTTACGGCTGTAAACTCATGGGAATGGTGAGTTTGTGTGTCTAAAGGTCTCATGCATCACAAGGAAGGCTTCTAAGGTCAATTCAAAGGATTGGGAAGTGATTAGGGTTCAAAAGGGTACTCCCTTGGAGTTTGCGGTCCTTGGACCACTCCTTGGGAGTTTACGGCCGTAAACTCTAGGGTTTACGGTCGTAAACCCTTGGTCACATCATTCCCTTCAAGATTTGGGGTCCTATGCTCATTTACTCAAGTCTCTAGTTTATTACAAGTGTTAAGGAAGGGTTTAGGGACACCAAAACGCCATTAGAGGTGTTTACGGTTTGGGTTTACTGTTCATGAATGTTCATGAACCGTAAACTCATGTTTACATCCCTAAAGTCACGATTTTGGGTTCCTACTTCATGCATGCAAGTTTCCAAGCCATTAGACTAGCATTGGAGAGGTTTTGGGGCATCAAAACCCCTCTTTGGGGTGTTTACGGTTCATGAACATTCATGAACCGTAAACTCATGTTCTTCCCCTAAAAGGCATGATTTCGAGGTTCAATGTCCATGCATGTAAGTTCCTAAGCCATTGCTACACATTAGAAGGGGTTTGGAAGGGTTTTGAGGCTTCAAAAACCCCTTTGAGGGAGTTTATGGTTTTGGGAGGATCCCCAAACCGTAAACACATGCATGTTGGGGTGTTTGGATGATCCAAACTCGAAATGGCATGAATACTAAGCTAAACAACAAGTTAGGAAGATTACCTTTGATTTTTGAGGCTTGAATGGGGTGTTCTTGATCCAAAACCCGATTTTTAGAGAGAGAGGGTAGAGAGAGAAAGTTCTAAGGTGGGAAAAGGCTCAAAAGGTGACCACTCCACCTTTTTATAGTGCTTGAGTAGGCTGCCAAGTGGGGCTCAAAAGGTGACCACTCCACATTTTTATAGTGCTTGATAAGGCCCTATGGATGGTGGTCTTGCTCCCGAGTCCAATTCTATCTCATGATCTACCTCTCGCCTAGGAGGTAGCTTCTTCGACAACTCTGGCAGCATCACATCTTTGAATTCTTCAAGCACATTCTTTATCTCTGTGGGTACTTCTGTTTAGGACATGTGGTCGTTCTCTTTGAGTGTCTCCAAGAAAGTCATTTCACCTTTTCGGAGTCCCTTATTAAGTTGCATGGATGATAGGGTCCGAGACTCTGTCTTGTTCCTCTCTACTGGTATAATATGTATTGTCGAACCCTTAGGTATATGCATTGTTTGTTCTTCAAATGAGAAAGGGCATACCTCATCTAGGAACTCCATTCCTACCACTAGTCGATAATCATCCATGGGCGCTATTGTTAAATTGAATGTGCCTTTCCATCCTCCAATCTCGATCGGAATTTCATGAGCAACTCCAAGGATAGGTTCGGACGGGGAGTTTACTGCTTTCAACCGACCTATCTCTTTCGTATATTGAATATTCATCTTCTTGGCCTCGTTTTCAGATAGGAAGTTATGAGACGCACCCTTGTCAATCAGGGTTTTAACATGTTCTTCGTTCATCTTGGCATTGACGAACATTAGACCAGATACCTTTTTTCTGTTTCCCTTTTCTATCTCAGTTTCTTCTTTGGCCACAGAGTTGGGGAGTCACATTGAGCTTAACTGGGCTTCTTCACTTTCATCTTCAAATACCATGGCATTGAAGCTTTTCTTCTTTGGACAGTCCCTGATTGGGTCCGTCACATAGATAACACTTCCCCTCCTTTCAGGGTCCTGTTTCAACCCCCTTTCCTTTGAAATTTGAGGGTTTGGCAACTGGCCTATCCTCCTTTTGTGGTGGTCGTGGTGCGAGTTTATCTCCCCCACTCGTCCTCCTAGCCGGAGCATCTCTTCGAAACTCCATAAGGTCTTCCTCCACAGCTATTGCTTCGTCGACATCTTGGACGTTCCTCCTCTTGAGCTCATTGTAAGCCCAAGATTGTAGTCCGTCTTGGAAGTAAAACATCTTGTCCTTCTCCTGTAGGTCGGGTAGTTCGAGCATCAAAGCGGTGAATTCTGCTACGTAGTCTTTAATTGATCCGACATGCTTGAGTCCTCGTAGTTTCTTCATGGAAACGTCTTCAACATTGTGAGGACATAATTGCTTCTCTAGTTGCTTCTTAAAATATTCCCATGTATCTATGATGTAAAGACCTTTCTCAATGTCCCCATGCTCCCGCCTCCACCATAGAGCGACATTTTCACATAAGTAAGGACGACCATGTCTATCTTAGACTTTTCATTCTTTACTCCGATAGCGTTGAAATAGCATTCTAGGGACCAGAAAATTCGTCAAGTTGTTTAGGATCATGCTTACCTCCATACTTCAGCGGTTTAGGTGCTTCCGTGTGCGGTGTGGCTTTCACAATATCTCCTCCAGTAATAGCCGCCTTGCTTAGGTTTACTTCGGCTTCCAACGTAGCTACCTTCTCACGGAACTCATTTCGTAAGGTGTTGATAAGTACAAGGACTTCTTCCTTGATGACACTGATGGTCTCCTTCAATCCATCGCTCGTGTCACTTATCTCTGCAACAAACTGATCGACGGTATCCTTCCATTCAAGGATCTCACTGACGTTAATCTACGTCCTTGTAATCTTGTTTTCTAAGCTTGCCAAGGCATCTATCAATTGGTCCCTCTTCTTGGACTTTCTTCCTTTTTCCTCGACGACAGGGGGCACGTTTGCTACTTCACTACTTCCTCCTTCCATAGCTACGATCTCTTGCGTGCACGAACTCTCTAGCTCTGATACCACGTGTCACGGGACTACTCGATCACCGTGTGCCACTTAGTTTTTCTTCTACTAAGTCACGCTTACTACGATTTCTCAACGATGTACTAACGACTTGGAAAGAAAGAGACAAGAGTTGACAAGTACTACAAATGAAAGGGAGCTTCTATTATATAAATTCGAGAGGATACAAGGCAACTTCCGATAATCTTGGAGCAAATGGCTACACCCCTATTTATAGGGTGATTACTCCTCCTCATCGGAATATTCTAGACGCTACTACTTATTTCTTTATACAAGACTTCTAGAATAATCTATCCATACAAGACTTCTCTAGAATAATCTATCTAGATGTTTACATGGTTCTATAAAGATCAAGATAACCCTTGACGTCCTAGAGAATTCTAGGACGCTCTAGGGTATTCCGCGACAAACTTGCATACTCCACCAGCTTCTCGAGTACTCCAGAAAATTCTAGATACCGTCCGTGACAGGTGGGCACACCGCTTTACGGCTCAGAGCATCGGTTACCACATTGACCTTCCCGGGGTGGTACAAAATCTCACAGTCGTAATCTTTTACCTCATTTAACCATCTTCGCTGCCGCATATTCAAGTTTAGACGATCCATCAAATATTTCAAACTCTTATGATCGGTGTATATTGTGCATCGTACCCCGTATAAAAAGTGCCTCCAGATCTTGAGGGCGAACACCACAACCCCTAATTCCAAATCATGAGTGCGGCAATTTGCCTCGTGAGGATTCAGCTGCCTCGAGGCGTACGCAATCACATGCCCTCTCTGCATAAGGACAACACCCAAAACCGAAATAGAAGCGTATCAATATATTATGAAATCATCCAATCCCTCGGGTAACGCGAGTACCGGGCCTCACATAGCCTTTGCCTCAGAGTCTCGAATACCAACTGCTGATCTAGACCCCACCAATAGGTCACATTCTTCTTGGTCAAGCGGGTCAAGGGTACTACAATATTGGAGAAGTCCTGAATAAATATCTGGTAGTACCCCACAAGGGCCAAGAAACTCCGAATCTCAGATGCGTTCTTTGGAACCTCCCAACACATCACAGCCTCAATCTTGGCCGGGTCCACCAAGATACCCTCTTGGTTGATGATGCGCCCCAGAAATTGCATCTATCGCAACCAAAACTCGCATTTGGAGAATTTGGCATAAAGCCTCTCTCTCCTCAAGGTCTCCAACACCTCTCTCAAAGGTTGCTCATGCTGCTCCTTGGTCTTAGAGTAGACCAAAATATCATCAATAAAAACAATCACAGACCGTTCCAACATCGGCCTGCAAACCCGGTTCATGAGATCCATGAACGTTGCAGGAGCATTAGTGAGCCCGAATGGCATCGCTACAAACTCGTAATGACCATAACGAGTTATGAAGGTCGTCTTCTGTATATCCTCATCCCTGATCCTCATTTGATGATATCCCGACCGAAGATCGATATTGGAAAACCAAGATACTCCCTGAAGCTGATCAAATAAATCATTGATCTTTGGAAGTGGGTAACGGTTCTTCACCGTCAGCTTGTTTAGTTCCCGGTAAACGATACACATCCTGTGCGACTCATCCTTCTTTTTCACGAACAGGATCAGTGCTCCCCATGGGGAACTGCTCGGTCAGATAAAACCCTTGTCTAGCAGCTCCTGCAACTGCATAGACAACTCCTGCATCTCAGGCGGTGCCAGGAGATATGGCGCCTTGGCTATCGGAGCCGAACCATGAGTCAAATCAATCCAGAACTCGACCTGCCTCTCGGGAGGCACTCCCGACAACTCCTCAGGAAAGACATCGGGGAAATCTCGTACCATGGGTACCCTGCTCAAAACTGTAGTGGTCTCAACCCATGAATTTGAAACGTAAGCCAAAAACCCAGAACAACCCTGCTTAAAAATCCTCCTAGCCCTCGCAGCTGAACAAAGAGATGGCCCATGCGAGGCTCTCTCACCATGAGTGACCGGTTCTCCCTCACTTGGGGTTCGAACCCTCACCAATTTCCACTCACAATCAATCACAACTCCATTGGGTCCCAACCAATCCAACCCAATGATTACCTTCAATACCCTCAAAGGAATCGGTACCATGTCGATCATAAATCTCTCATTGACATATTCAGAACACATCTTCGGTATACCCTCGCAGTGCTCACAGTGCGATCATCTGCAATCTCCACCTCCATTGGGGAATCCAAAGTCCCTGGGGTGTCTCGAAACTTCTTGCTGAGCGCAAGAGATATAAAAGACCGAGTAGCCCCCAAGTCAAAAAGAACATAAGCCGATAATCCATTGACCAGAAAGGTCCCTATACAAGATCATAGAAACGTAAGCAAAATAATAAAGCGATAAATATAGAGATAAGACACGTACCAGTCACGGCGTACGTCATTGCTCAGACCTCATCTGTGGTTAGCTGAAACGCCCTGCTCTTCGCCGCAGGAGCCTCCACCTTGCCCTGGCGGATATCCGTAATCCTCAATGTGGCAGGCGCAGGCGCCGCCAATGCTCTTCCTGTCAACCTCGGATAATCGGCCTTTTTATGGCCAGTATGGTTGCAGTGAAGGCAAATCAAGACCTTCTTGGGGCACTCCCTGCTCATGTGGCCTGATTAGCCACATCCATAACATGTCGGGCATGCTACCCGACAGCCCCCACTGTGTGGTTTTCCGTACTTAGCACATCGTCCCCAACCCTGCTGGCCTCTGCTAGAAGTGTCGGAGGTCTTAGGCCTTTTGGCCTGACCCACTTCTGACCGGAACTACTCCAGCTTCCGCTTCGTCTGGAGCTCCAACTCAATTTCCCGTTCCCGGGCCTTCTCAACCAGGTCATTCAGGGTTTTGCACCCTGAAAAGCTCACGAACTCCCGGATATCATCCCTCAGCATGACATGATATCTCGTCTTCTTTATCTCCTCATCCACAGCATACTGCAGAACTAACAGTTCCCTCTACCCGAATCACGTGGTCATCTCCGCCACAGTCTCCGAGGTTTGCTGAAGGTCCTGGAACTCCCTCACCAACCACTACACCTCTATAGCCGGTGCAAACTCCTGATCAAACCTCTGCACAAACTCCTCCCATGTCATCACTGTCACTCCCGCCGTCCCTATCTCATGGGTCACCTCCTCCCACCATCCCCGCGCTCGGTCCCTCAACATACAAGACGCGAATCCCATTTTTGCCATATTGGGGCAAAAGCTCGTGTGCTGAGTATTCTCCATGTCAACGATCCACCGGTGACTAGCGATGGGGTCCTTAACCCCAAAGAAATTGGGCGCTCCGCACGCCTTGAACTCCCGGAATGAGGGAGTTCGATTCCCAATCTGACCCGCAGCGATCTCGGCTCGGAAAGACCTATGCCGCTCCTCCATAATCTCCATGATCCCCTCGTTGACGGTACCGAAAATCATCGGGGTAGCGTCAAGAATGCCGTGAGTAACCTCGGGTGCGATAAGCTCATGCAGCCTCTTATCAATCGGCTCCACACCGGAGTCTGAACCTGATCCTGAACCAAATCCCAAACCCGAAACTCCTCGAGTAGCCATCACTATCCTCAAACTAAAAATACAACACACAAACAATTGATAAGGAAGTTCGAAGGGATTTCCCCTCAACGGAATCCTTAGAGTTTCCAGGTCTGCCCTTGACTCGGGTACAGGTCCTGTGCTTTCAGTAGTACGGGCCCAATACTACCTTCCACACCTACCTATACCTTCTTCAAGGTCATACCTGATACCTCTAATTAACCTATCTACACTAAAAAACATAACTCATACAGCATAGCACATATAAATCCTAGACTCTTCTAGGATTTCTAAATTCAGACAACCGGAAACCTCAATCAACACCGTTGGTTGCCCTATGCATGCAAGTTGTACATAAAATGGGATTGCATAGACTGTCGAATGAAGATTCTACACTAAGTCCACATCCAAACAAGGAAAAGGAAATGAAGCCAAACCGATCATTCTAGGGCTATACAATCCTAAGCATATACAACTTTAAAAGCATACACATAGAAATTAATTGAATCGATATCAATTCCAGTTGACACATATCATTCAACATCCCTAGGCTATAAGGCATCTCACAGACCAGGCAATTTCTATGATTCCTGAGGATATCCGTAACCCTATTCTAGCATGCAATTCACATACAAACATAATAGTTACAATTCATAAGCATGGTTTAATTTTGGGAAACACTTACTTGAGCTCGGTCGATCGTACGCATTGCACTCTCCCTTGTTACTTAAGAAAATATTTTTCAAAAAATCTTAATTCTTTTTCTTTTAAAAAAAAGGTTATCATTTCCACAGTTTTAGTCCTGACACACCCGATGGTGTATCCGAATCCCTCAAACAAAGGCTCTGATACCAACTTGTAACGACCCGAAAACCCAATAAAACTTTTCATTTTTAAAATAGGAATTACAACCATGTTTTGTTTCCAAAAATCCATTACATCAAGTCATAACCAAAAGATCATAGTATCTATATCAATAAATGCGGAAAAATGGTGGAGAATGAATGTTGTGCCATCAAGCCGTGCCCTTCCCCTTAGAACTGGAAGTACCTAAAACACCCAAATAAACTGTAAGGGAACGCTTAGTGAGTTTCCCAAAATATACTGAATATACAATCACACAATAACATGCAACATACATATAATTGCCATGAGCTACCCCATGGTCTTTACTTGGGATGCCGTAAGCTACCCCATGGTCTTATACCAAAGTGTCATGGGCTGTTTGGGGTATGGTCCCAATAGACGATAAGAGGCAATGAAGGCTGTTTAGGGTAAGGTCCAAATGGAATAAAAGTATTTAAATAGGTTCCTTTCCATAAAATAATGGTTTTAGTCTTAAGCCACATACGCCCCACCTACTCCTTGGTACGCCCCGTGTACGTGGTGTATGCCCGTGTACATTCCTCCCTAGTACGCTAAGCGTACACATATGTACACCCAACGTACGTACAGACCCCCATGCAAAAATGATTTTATTCCAAGGGTAAAAAGAGTAAATAATTGCTTTCAGAATGTTACACAGGTAAAAGTCAAAATTCCAAAAAGTTAACCGAGTCGACCCAGCCGAGTACGCCCAATAGTGTACTCAGCTGTACGCCCAATGTACACATTGGTTGACCAGGCACGAGCCTATTGACCATGTACGCGCAACGTACGCTATAACACTTGGAATTCGGGTATGTTACCCTTTTATCCCTTGGGTTAAAATTTAATTTGCATGATAGGCCCCTCCATACGTTGGGTATACATATGTGTACGCTTAGCATACATGGGTATTATGGACGCGGACTTCAACCACGTACGCTACGCGTACTAAGGTGTACTTGGGGAGTATGTGGCAAGTGACAAATCTCCTAATCTTAGGGCATGAGCCTTATTTAAGCTTGCTTATGGCATTTAGACCTCAACCTTATCAGCCTTTACTGCTTGATATCGTCCGTTAAACCCTAGTTTTCTAGTGAGTGTGATCCTTGACCTTTAAAGTGTCTTTGGTGGCCATTTTAGTGAGTTGCAAGAAGAAAAGCTTGGTGTGCAAGCCTTGGACGTGGCCGCTCTTCTAGGTCATGCATCTACATCTTCTTGGAGAGCTTTTGGAGGTAAAAAGTTCAGACCTTGCTAATCCTTTTGCTAGTTTGAGTTAGGGTTTGGTAGTGAGTTCTTTTTGGTTCATGGATCCTATTTTGTGAGTTTGAGTAACTCTAGAGGTTATAAATGTTAGATCTGAGTCCCTTTGTCATGTTAGTGGCATAAAATTTCTATCTTGATGGTTGTTATGGTACCATGCATGGGTTTGAGTTCTTAAAGTGAGTCTTAATGGACAAAATGGGATGCTGGGCTCCCATGAAGCATGCAAAGGCATAAATTTGCCAACTTTATGCCCTAGGACCTTTAAAATGACCAAGATTTAGAATTTAACGAAGTGGCTGTGTGGATTAAGCTCTTAACGGTTGGTTTTTCTTAGCAGCCTTTTACGTTGGGCATACTGGGGTGTACGCTGTGTGTACTGCCTTAAGACTAAGTACACTAAGAGTACTGATGGTGTACGTTGCGCTTACATCATCTGGGCTTGGGGCGAGTTTGTTGGATTAGGTGTCTAAGCCCATAACTATAATTGGTATAAACTTGAATTGATAGTAGCACAATCCTTTTGGGTTGCCTTCAAACCTGGCAATTGAATAATATAACTGTTAGAGAGAGAAGAATGATTTATTAATTTATAATTTATTACTTGGTTAATAAATTAATTAGAAATCTAAATAAATAATTTATTAATGTATTATGGAAATAATATATTAATTACAAATCATATTGTTTAATTAATATTTAATTAGAAATTAATTTGGAATTAATTTTGGGATTAAAGGAATTAATTGAAACTGCAGGTACTAAAGGTGACAATGTTCAATAGTTGAGCGTTGGGAAATTCTAGAACCTCCCTATAGTAGGGGGAACGAAATCTAAATGCTCCTAGGGTTTCCTTGGGCTCTTCGGGGTGCCTTGGATGCCTTAGAGAGAAAGTTAAGGGAATAGGGTTATCTTGGATACACCTGCCTTATCTAATACCTTCCTAACACCTATATAAACCTTCCTTAGGGTTAGATTTCGTCCATGCACTTCTAAAAAGGCTTAGAGCCGAAATTCTTCTTCCCTTTTCTCTCTCTCTCTCTCTCTCTCTCTCTCTCTCTCTCTCTCTCTTTCTATATATATGTATATATATATATATATATATATATAGATATATATATACACACTTCTAAAAAGGCTTAGAGCCGAAATTCTTCTTCCCTTCTCTCTCTCTCTCTCTCTCTCTCTCTCTCTCTTTCTATATATATGTATATGTATATATATATATATATATATATATATATATATATATATATATATATAGTATTCTTTGGTTGCTTGAGTTTGTTTGTGAGCCATTAGAGGCGCGACACTAGTGGCGCTTGCTACCAAAGGTCTTTCAAGCAAGGATTCAAGATTGTTTATAATAACAATCTTAATGGTATGTATTATCACCCTTTATTATGTGAATTTTGATTATAATACATAGAATCTAGGGTTTCTTCTTTTGTGTTCAAGTTTGCATGTTCAACTAGAGAAAACCTAGATCCAAAGCATTAGGGTTGCATGCACACTTAAGAATTGTTGTTATGCTCAATACCCATTAGTGGTACCAGAGCCTAGGATGTTTTTTCAGTTGAATTTGATGCAATCGTGAATTGTCCAAAGGAAAAGGGAGCAAAATCGTCATTCTGCTCATTGAACTCGACGAGTTCTTCATGAGACTCTACGAGTAGGTCCAACTCGACGAGTTGGCCTGTCAGATCCCTGATATTTTGATTTTCATATCTAGGTTTGATTAGGATAATTACCTTAATTCGTTTTTACTGCTTAAAACTGAATTTTCTAAAAAGGTAATTGTATATCCTTATCAAAATAAATGATTTGGTCAAATTTTATGGATAAAGACAAAATTAGTTTATTAATTTAATATTTTAAAATTTGATTTAGTATTTTTGAAAAGTTTTAAAAATACACCCTTTGGTTTTGTAATTTAAAATTTAATTAAATAGTTTAATTTTGAAATATTAAATTTTAGAATCCTAGTATTTTAAAATGTTTAAAATACACCCTATACTATATATAAAATTAAAAGTTTAATAATTTACTATATGTATAAGACGAGTCAGTCGAATCGCTAGTACGCCTAATTCACGAAGCCATACTATAAGGGGAGTTTAAGGAAGCGGCCTGTAAAATGACCGCCATTGGGTATCCATTCTTACCCACTGCTCTCTTGTATGGTGGTGGGTATTTAGCCGAACAGGTTCAATATGACACTTAATCCTCATTAAAAGTAGAATGATAAAGTAACTAAACCATTTTCTAAAATCCCATTCTTAGTTACTTTAGGAAAAATGTGAAATTGGTGCTAACCCATGAAATTGCACATTGCACCTTATTGGTCGTTTATGGAGCGTGTGTGGTTAACCAGCACACTAATATGGGACTAATATTGTTAGCAATGGGTGTCTCGTAAATTATCGTTGAGTTAATGGCGCGCGTGTGGTTAATCGGCACGTTAATTTCAGATGATAAATGACATCGAGAGTGCCAAACTAGTTTGCATGGTTATTCACATCTCATTTGTGATCCTCGGAATCCCAGTCACAAAAGTGAGAGCATAATTGATATTAAACATTGCATTGAATAGTTCAATGAATCTCAAAAGATCTAGGAGTTTTATTGGATTGAAACTGGTAAATGTTTACCTACCAAAAATAGATTCGAATTTGATTACGACATCCCTCTTCAGGATTCGAATTGAAAATATGGATCTTAGCCTTAATTTTATTTTTGGGTTAATAATTAAGGATTAAAATCAACTAACTTGAATTCTTTTCTCCCTTTATAGATGTCAATTTCTGACAACAAATGTATTCCTCGTCCTTCTGGAAATAGTTTTCCTTCTCTTTTTAAATATGATCTTCCACGTATTGATCAAGGTTTTCCAACTCTTCCTCCACATCCTCCAATGATTTTCCTGACCCACGTTTTCATCAAATTGAAAAGTTCAAGGTTACTCAAGCCCTGTTGGCATGCAAACACCTAGATGGAAATTATGTGTGTGGACATGTTCTAAAAATGAAGTCACACATTGACAAATTCGGAATGTTGAGTGTCGTTTTCCCAAAGGAGCTGGCTGTTGACTTGGTTCCTCACTCGCTTCCTGAGTCATATAGTCAGTTCATTAAGGACTACTATATGACTGACAACGACATGACCCTAATTGATCTGGCATATTTGCAAATTGATGCTGAAGCAAAAATGCTTAAATGCACTGGTCAAGAAAATATGTTTGAAGGATCTGTCTCCCAAAAACTCAATGAACCATAGCAACATTGGTAGTCCAGAAAAGGTTTCTCTTCTTAATGGAAAAGGATCAGCCAAGGTCAAATTGTTTGACCATATGGTAAAGAGAAAGGCCAGTTCTGAGATAGTCACATGTGCTATTCCTGAAGAGTCCATATGTTTCTGTTGCAAATTGAAGGGACATTGGATGTGAAGCTGCCCTGACTACCTGAAAGATCGCAGAGATAGTAAAGTCAAGCTGTATGACTCTACTTCAGGTACATCAACTATCTAAATCTATTTTATTAAGTTCCTATTCGTATATGCTTATTACATGATGTGATAGTCACATTTTGTAGAATCTAAGAGAAAGAAGGAAGCTTAAGAAGAGTAAGATGAATCTGATCATGAGAGATGGATTTCGGTCGCATAGTTCGATGATCGGATTTTTGAGCTGTTGATTAGGAGTTATGATAGATTAATAGATTTCTTAGGAAATGTCTAGATACATAGTTTTCATATATTTGCATTGTAAGGACAAAATTTTCGCATTTTATCAATAACGTTAATTTTTGGTTTTATCTTATTTACTTTATATATCCTCGCAATGACCTTTATGAAAATTGGTGGTTATATTTCTATTATTAGCAATGTTAATAGTGGATTTGATTCTTAGTTGTTTCATTTGTGAAAATGTCATAATCAACCAAGTGAAAAGGAATTCTCATCACCCAAGTTTCAGCTGGATAGAAACTTGGAGTCATACGATTCGAAATTATGTGATGTATGAGAATCTTGATCTTTGGAAGATTAAGACTAATTCGTTGATCACATGTTTATGTGAGTCAAAGTGAAGGAATAATGGATCTAGTACACATTGATGTGGACTATTTAGATCCACCACAAAGGAAGATAAGTATATTCGTCGTGATTTACTTATGGTTCAGTAAATATGGTTATACTTATAAGATTAAGTGTAATTCTGATTCTTTGAAAGGTTTCAAAGAATGGCAGAACGAATATGAAGAATCTATTAGGCAGAAAGACAAAGGTTTCTCAATCTGAAAGGAAAGGAGAGTACTTTAGTATTATGTTTTATGATCATCTTAATGATTATGAAACTATGTCACAATTGATCCTCTAAGGACATATTAGCGAAATTGTCCCAACTAAGAAGAGAAATCAGATATTGTTGAAATAGTTTAATCAAGAGATGAGTCATACTTCATTTCCAAATCAAGTTTTAGAGTCATACTCTAGTAACTTCAAATCGTATGTTGAAGCTTATTTCAAACTAAGTAGGTTTATAACACCTCGTGAAATTTGGAGTACTCTAGCTTATTTGAAATTGGTAGTTGTGGTGTTTTGGTAAAAACAAAGATAAACTAAAACCAATTACATGAGATGTTTTTCTTGTCAAGAATCCTCACTAGCTTTTGAATATTTGTTTTGCTTGTCAAGGAATGTTCCTTAGCAGTAAACTTATATCTCAAGAAATCAGTGGGAGTCTTTTTGATCTTGGAAAAGTTTCAAAAGTCAATCAAGATTAAACCTATTAGTTATCACTAGCATACGACCTAAGGTTGATAACCTATCGTGTTAAGTTGACACATTCTTGTTTTTGTGCATCTTCCAGTTGAGTTGGCAATTCGTATGAGTTCTATGGTTCTCATTTGATTGAAATAAGTAGAGCACATTGGTCAGTGATAGTACATTGATCAATATGGATGAGTTTTTTAACAACATGGAAGACATGGTTGGCCCTTGTGCTTCCAAAAGGCAATAAATTAAGAATGAGCAAAGTTTAGTCCATGAAAGGAAATAAAAATTACATTTTGGTTTTTACATGAATCTTATCTTATGATTGTAGGTTGGAAATGATAAGATTCAAATGGATGGGAACACATACACCATAAATCTAAGTGGCAAAAGGTTTCTCTCTAATTCATGAAAATTGATTATGAGGAAACACTTTCGCAAGTAGATTTTAGATCTGTTTAATATCATGGTTAATAGTTGTGATAATTGCGTTCTCAAAATTTGTATATGATTACGACATCCATTTTCATAGTTCTAATTGTGAGAAATGGCAAGAAATAGTTTGAACATTAAGGACTTATTGTTGTATGTTCTGAATGGGTTTAAACACACACACGTATGCTATCTAATGAAGGGTGTATGAGCTTGAGAAGTATAGATGAAGACTTATCAAAGCATCATGTATTAGAAATCTGAAATTTAGTAAGAAAGTCAATAGTATTGATTTCTAAAAGTCCAACTGATTTCTAGATACATGTTAAAGCTAGTGGGAGCATAATTGTCATGCTAAGTATTGCAAGTTGGCAATACTGATTGTAAGAAATTGTTTCTCTATAGAAAGTTTTAGGGGAGAGGGCACTTATACTTCATTTCAAATCTAAAAGTTTAGCTTGAAGAATTTTATTGGAACTTAGCCGTAAACATATATGAATATCGTGTTGAAGTGATTCAACATAGGAAATTCAATATATGGAAATATTATAGCAAGAGACTGATCAAGTATCATTTATTTATGTAAGACATTATGTATCATATCCCATATGCATCGTATATAGGATCGATTACATATGCTATAATGTTCACTTGTTCTAATTTTTCCAAATGCCTAGGTCATTAAGAGGGAAAAGGACTAGAACTGGATATGACTAGAGTTGTTAAACAACTGTTAAAGGAAAATCTGAGGTTCGCTAAAGATTAGTTTCTTATGCACAGTTGGAAGTATATAATTTGGAAGGACCATAGTGACATATTTCAGATTGGGATAATTCTTGATCAGAATTGATAGTCATATGGGAATATGGAAATTTTTCTATAGTGGGAGTTGGTTATTGAAATCTACATATAAGTTAGAAACCTTAATGAAAAGGAAGGTGTTCAAGGAGTTGTCTTTAATTTTGAAACTTCATTACCATGAAATTTTCAATGGAGCATTTTGTGACATCGTTGGCTAAGTCTTGGTGACTTTGACGCCATGTCATCACAAAAAGGATTATGCATGTAAGGTTGGACTCTAACATATTTAGAAATAAAAAGAATTTGGAATTCTTACTAGTTGTAATAAGAATATGAAATTATGAAATGAGCATCATTGGAATAATGTCCAATCGATCTATTCACAAAGGAAAGACTATAGAGAAACATAGTATGCATGTTTAGAACATGGCATGACTAATTTTTAATTCAAGTATTTAGTTGATTAATCAAAACGTTATACAATTAATAAAGTCTAATTAATATGGTGATTAAATAATAAGTGTTTTATTTATATTCAATAGTTCTGAGACCATAGTTAATTAGGTTATTATTGTGTTTCACTTCGAATGTTTTACTTCCCGAATAATTGGATTATTCAAACATCCACAGTCGATCGTACTTTTGGAAGTAAGTAGTTAATTAAGACTGTTATGAATCGAACTGTAGATTGTCTAAGGAGTTAGACATAACAATGGTTTTCTGCAGTGTTCATGAGTACTTTTGAAATAGGGATTTAAGTATTGGATTAACCCACGATCAAAGGAATTACTTCATGGATTTTATCACGAGTAATTTTGAGACGATAATATCTTATATTCTTGAAACAAAGACATATGAGTTGTTGTTTACGAGTCAGTTGTGCATTGATAATACATAAACGCATCAGTAACTTGATGTTATAAAATGTATTGATGTGCATGATTTGATGAGTAAATAGTAAAAGCATAGGAGTCGAAGTTTATCCGTTCCTTTTGACCTAAATGAGAAAAAGTGATATCTGTGGCCCTTCGATGATTTGATGATGAAATCTGAAACACTTGGCCAAGCCTGGACTGAATTGATGTGTTCAATTGGTAGTCTGATTTCAGTCGTCATAAATCAGAAATCGTGAAACAAATCTAGGATAAAGAGAATGATTATAATCTATGTCTGATGTTCATACGATATGTTGTAGAACGGAGGAATATTTGATCACTTATCTAAGGACATGTTACTGATTGGGTCAGAGTTTGACAGCTGCTTTTGGTAGCTACAATTTGCTAGTCAATTTGGTAGTTATACTGTAGTTATAGTTATTAGACTTATCCAAGTGGCAGACTGTTGAATTAGGTGTTTAAGACCATAACTATAATTGATATAAACTTGAATTGATAGTAGCACAGTCCTTTTGAGTTGCCTTCAAACCTGACAATTGAATAGGATTACTGTTAGAGAGAGAGAAGAATGATTTATTAATTTATTACTTGGTTAATAAATTAATTAGAAATCTAAATAAATGATTTATTAATGTATTATGGAAATAATATATTAAATACAAATCATATTGTTTAATTAATATTTAATCAGAAATTAATTTGGAATTAAAGGAATTAATTGAAACTGCAGGGACTAAAGGTGACAAAGTTCATTAGTTGAGAATTGGGCAATTCTAGAACCTCGCTATATTAGGGGGAACGAAATCTAGATGCTCATAGGGTTTCCTTGGGCTCTAAGGCTGCCTTGGATGACTTAGAGAGGAAGTTAAGGGATTAGGGTTATCTTGGATGCACTTGCCTTATCTAATACCTTCATAACACCTATATAAACCCTCCTTAGGGTTAGATTTGGTCCATGCACTTCTCAAAAAGGTTTAGAGTCGAAATTCTTCTTCCTTTCTCTTTCTCTCTCTCTCTCTCTCTGTATATATATATATATATATATATATATATATATATATATATATATATATATATAGTATTCCTTGGTTTCTTGAGTTTGTTTGTGCGCCATTAGAGGCGCAACACTTGCGGCGCTTGCTACCAAAGATCTTTCAAGCAAGGATTCAAGATTGTATACAATAACAACCTTAAAGGTCTGTATTATAACCCTTTATTATGTGAATTTTGATTATATTACATAGAATCTAGGGTTTCTTCTTTTGTGTTCAAGTTTGCATGTTCAACTAGAGAAAACCTGGATCCAAAGATTTAGGTTGCATGCACACTTAGGAATTGTTGTTATGCTCAAAAACCATTAGAGTTTTGGGCTTTTGGAACCCTAATGATGGATTTTGAGCATAACAACAATTCCTATGTGTGCATGCAACCCTAATTCTTTGGATGTAGGTTTTCTCTAGTTTAACATGCAAGCTTGAACATAAAAGAAGAAACCCTAGATACTATGTATTATAATCAAAATTCACATAATAAAGGGTTATAATACATACCTTTAAGATTGTTATCATAAACAATCTTGAATCCTTGCTTGGAAGACCTTTGGTAGCAAGCGCCACAAGTGCCGCGCCTCTAATGACTCACAAACAAACTCAAGAAACCAAGGAATACTCTCTCTCTCTCTCTCTCTCTCTCTCTATATATATATATATATATATATATATATATATATATATATATATATATATATATATATATATATATATATATATATATATATATATATATATATATATATATATATATATATAGAGAGAGAGAGAGAAAGGGAAGAAAACTTTTGGCTCTAAGCCTTTTTGAGAAGTGCATGGATGAGATCTAACTCTAAGGAGGGTTTATATAGGTGTTAGGAAGGTATTAGATAACGCAGGTGCATTCAAGATAACCCCAATCCCTTAACTTCCTCTCTATGGCATCCAAAGCACCCTTAGAGCCCAAGGAAACCCTAGGAGAATCTAGATTTCGTTCCCCCTACTATAGGGAGGTTTTTAGAATTGCTTAATGCTCAACTATTTAAAATTGTCACCTTTAGTCCCTGTAGTTTCAATTAATTCCTTTTTATCCCAAAATTAATTGCAAATTAATTTCTGATTAAATATTAATTAAACAATTCGATTTGTAATTAATATATTATTTCCATAATACATTAATAAATCATTTATTTAGATTTCTAATTAATTTATTAACCAAGTAATAAATTAATAAATCATTATTCTCTCTCTCTAACAGTTATCCTATTCAATTGCCAGGTTTGAAGGCAACTCAAAAGGACTATGCTACTATCAATTCATGTTTATACCAATTATAGTTTCGACAGACTAAGGTGAGTCTACTCACTATATCAATGGGTCGAAGGCACCAATGCCGGCCCATTATTTGACATGTGGATTAATAGTTGTTTGTGGATTTAATTGTCTGAAGATCTCGGGAGTAGCCCGTGACACTTGTATGAAGAGCATTGAGGTAGCCCATGACACTTGGATATCAGACTATGGGGGTAGCCCATGGCATTCTAGGTACAGACCATGGGGGTAGCCCATGACAACTATATGTATGTCTCATGGTATTATGTGGTTGTATGTTATATGATATTTTGAGACCTCACTAAGCTTTTGCTTACAGTTTATTTGGGTGTTTTCAGGTACTTCTGGTACTATAGGGAAGGGCCTGGCTTGATGGCGCAACATTCACTCTCCAACGTTTTCCATAATTATTGATATTGATACTCTGATATTTTGACATGATATGACGTAATGGATTTTTGAAAACAAATTATGATTGTAATTTTTAAAAATGAAAATTGTATCTGGCTTTTGGGCTGTTACAAGTTGGTATCAGAGCCTTGGTTTGAGGGATTGAGGTACACCCTTGGGTGTGTCAGAACTCAAACTGAGGAAATGGTAACCTTTTTAAAAAGAAAAAAAGTCAAGTTTTTATGAAAACGATTTTCTTAAGTATAAACGAAGAGTGCAATGCGTGCGATCGGTCGAGCTCAAGTAAGTGTTTCCCAAAATCAAACCATGCTTATGAATTGCAACTAGTATGTTAATATGTGAAGTGCATGCTATAGTAGGGCTAAGGATACCTTTAGGAGTTGTGATCAAATTGCCTGATTTGTGTGATGCATGGTAGCCTAAGAAAAATTTGATGATATATATTTCTTGGAATCAATGTTGACTCTGTTATTTGCTAAGTGTATGCTTTCGAAGTTATATATGCTTAGGATTGCATAGCCCTAGAATGATGGATTCTGCCTCATTTCATGTTCCTTGTTTGGTTGTGGACTTAGGGTAGAAACTTTATTTGACAGTCTAAGTGATTATGTTTATGTATAACTTGCATGCATAAGGTAACCTGTGGTATTGATTGAGGTTTTTGGTTCTGTGAAGATTGTGAAATCCTTGAAGAGTCTAGGACATACGTTTGTGCTGTGTTTTGTGGGTCATGTTTTGAGTATGGTTGGGTGAATTAGAGGTATTAGGTATGACCTTGGGGAAGGTGTAGGTAGGTGTGGAAGGTAGTATTGGGCCCGTACTACTGAAAGCACATGAAATGTACCCGATACAAGGACAGACATGGAAACTCTAAGGAGTCCATTGAGGAGGAATTCCTTCGAATTTCCTTATCTATTGCTTTCTATGTTGTATTTACCGTTTGAGGATAGTGATGGCTAC
Source organism: Lactuca virosa (assembly GCF_052849685.1). NCBI lineage: Eukaryota > Viridiplantae > Streptophyta > Magnoliopsida > Asterales > Asteraceae > Lactuca > Lactuca virosa. The sequence goes on along the minus strand of NC_136430.1, from coordinate 123,080,301 downwards.
ATGAAGAGGTTCGGGTTCGGGATCAGGTTCAGGATCGGGTTCAGGATCCGGTGTGGAGCCGATTGATGAGAGGCTGTGTGAGATTATCACAGCCGAGGTTACTCATGACATTCTTGACGCTACCCCAGTGTTTTTCGGTACCGTCAAGGAGAGGATCATGGAGATTATGGAGGAACGACTCAATGCTTTCCAAGCTGAGATTGATGTGGGCCGTATTGGGACTCGAACTCCCTCATTCCAGGAGTTCAAGGCGTGCAGAGTGCCAGAGTTCTCTAGGGTTAAGGACCCCATGTCTAGTCACCGGTGGATCGATGACATGGAGAATGCTCAGCGCACGAGCTTTTGCCCCGATATGAAAAATGTGGAATTTACGTCCTGTATGCTGAGGGACCGAGCGCGAGGCTGGTGGGAGGAGGTGACCCGTGAGGTAGGGTGGGCAAGAGTGACAATGATGACATGGGAAGATTTCGTTCGGAGGTTTGATCGGGAGTTTGCACCGGCCATTGAGGTGCAACAGCTGTTGAGGGAGTTCAAGGACCTTCACCAGACCACGGAGACTATGGCGGAGATCACCGCCATGTTCAGGGAGAGGGCACTGCTAGTTCTGCAGTACGTTGCGGATGAGGATATGAGGAAGACGAGATATCATGCTATGCCGAGGGATGATATCCGAGAGTTTATGAGCTTTTTAGGGTGCGAAACCCTGAACGATATGATTGAGAAGCCCGTGAGTGGGAAATCGAGTTGGAGCTCCGGAAGAAGCGGAAGCTGGAGCAGGTTCAGATAGTAGTGGGCTAGGCCAAGAAGCCCAAGACCTCCGATACTTATAGCAGGGGCCAGCATGGTCGGGGCCATTGTGCTAAGTGCGGAAAACCGCATAATGGAGCCTGCCAGGTAGCAGGCTCGACATTTTACATCTGTGGCCAAACGGTCCACATGAACAGGAAGTGCACCAAGAAGGGCTTGATTTGTTATCACTGCAACCAGACCGGCCATAAAAAGGTCGATTGTCTGAGGTTGTATGATGGAGCAGTGGTGGCGCCTACACCAGCCACCTTGAGAATTACTGATGGCCGTCAGGTCAAGGCGGAGGCTCATGCGATGAAGAGAAGAGCATTTCAGTTGACCACTGATGAGGCCCGAGCAGCACCGAATGTCGTTACCTTTTTGTAACTTATCTCTATATTTATTTTTATTGTTATGATTATGTTTGTTATGATATTATATATGGAACTTTTTTGTCAATGGGTTGTCGGCTCATGTTTTATTTGATTCGGGGACTACCCGATCCTTTGTATCTCTTGCGCTCAACAAGAAGTTTTGAGACGCTCCTGGGACTCTGAATTCCCCTCTGGTGGTGGAGATTGCGGATGATCATACAGTGAGCATTGCGAGGGTATTCCGAGGATGTGTTCTGAACATGTTCAGTAAGAGGTTTCATATCGACCTGGTACCGATTCCCTTGAGGGGATTGAAGGTGATCATTGGTATGGACTGGATGGGGCCCAATGGGTCCGTGATTGATTGTGAGCGGCAGTTGGTGAGAGTTTGAACCCAAGTGGGGGAGAACTGGTTATTCCTGGTGGGAGAGCTTTGCATAGGCCAACTCTCTATTTAGCTGCGAGGGCTAGGAGGTTTCTGCAGCAGGGTTATTCTGGATTTTTGGCTTATGTTTTGGATACACGGGTTGAGGCCACAACAGAGTTGAGTGGGGTACCCATTGTATGGGACTTTCTTGATGTTTTTCCTGAGGAGTTGTTAGAAATTCAGGGAAATAAAAGGCTTGGAAATTCTGAGAATCATGTGTACACTTTCAGATTAAACTATTTGTATGGTACTCCCAACCTTTAATCGGATAAGACTCAGAAGAGTTTCAAGAACAAAGAATATGAAGTTATGATTTTCATGATTGTAGTTCTACCACAAAAATTATGACCAAAATGCTTAAATATTTCCTTTGTATGAAAACGGTCAAGGCAGTTTTCTTTGTCCAAAAACTACTCAAACTATCAACAGATAGTTTATAACAGTCATAAATTGTCACTAAAACCGGATTATTAATAAGGGTCAAAATCGGGTTCATTTACAAGAATTCAGATTTCTAATGCATTTTTCAGCTCGCCCCCAGCCAGGGGATCTGCCCCTTGGACCCTGCCAGGGGTTGCCTCCCCTTGGACCTTGCTCCCAGGGGCATTGCCCCCAGACCCCTGTTCGTTTAAGGGCTTCGCCCCTAAATGACAGTCTACTTAGAATCTTGAATGAACTTAAGCAAGTGTGCACTTCACACCTTAGTTACTTGTTTAATATTCATCAAGATTGATTTTGGTCAACAACTCAATCCATTAAACTTAAATACACATTGATGATACAAAATCACCAACAGGAGTTGCCCGGAGTAACTCCCGAGAGACAAGTTGAGTTTCAGATTGATTTAATGCATGGTTCGGCTCCTATCGCCAATGCGTCGTATCGCCTAGCCCCACCTGAGATGCAAGAGTTTTCTAGGAAGATACAGGAGCTAATAGACAAGGGTTTTATTTTCCATAGCAGTGCCCTGTGGGGAGCACCGATCCTGTTCGTGAAAAAGAAGTATGGGACACATAAGATGTATATCGATTATCGGGAATTGAACAAGCTGACGGTGAAGAACCGTTACCCACTTCTGAGGATCGACGACTTATTTGATCAGTTTCAGGGTTCATCTTGGTTCTCCAAGGTTGATCTTAGGTTAGGGTACCATCAGACGAGGATCAAGGATGAGGATGTGCAGAAGACGGCCTTCAAAACTCGTAATACGCATTACGAGTTTGTGGTGATGCCATTCGGGCTCACCAATACACCAACAACGTTCATGGATCTCATGAACCGGGTTTGCAGGCCAATGCTGGATTAGTCTGTGATTGTTTTCATTGATGATATTCTGGTCTACTCCAAGACCAAGGAGCAAAATGAGTAGCATTTGGGAGAGGTGTTAGAGACCTTGAGGAGGGAGAGACTTTATGCCAAATTCTCCAAATGCGATTTTTGGTTGCGTGGGGTTTAGTTTTTGGGGCACATCATCAATAAAGATGGTATCATGGTGGATCCAGACAAGATCGAGGCTGTGATGCATTGGGAGGTCCCAAAAAATGCTTCCGAGATTCGGAGTTCCTTGGGTCTTGCGGGGTATTATCAGAGATTTATTCAGGACTTCTCCAAGATTGTTGTACCTTGACCCACCTGACCAAGAAGAATGTGACCTTTCAGTGAGGTTCGGATCAGCAGTTGGCTTTCGAGACTTTGAGGAAGAGATTGTGCAAGGCCCCAATTCTTGCATTACCCAAGCGATTGAACGATTTTGTGGTTTACTACGACGCTTCTATTTCGGGTTTGGGAGTTGTCCTTATGCAGAGAGAGCATGTAATTGCTTACGCCTCGAGGCAGCTGAGGCCTCATGAGTCGAATTACCCCACACATGATTTGGAATTGGGGGTGGAGTTGTTTGCCATCAAGATTTCGAGGCACTTTTTGTACGAAGTCCGATGCACCATCTAACCGATCACAAAAGCTTGATGTATTTGATGGACCAACCGAATTTGTATATGCGGCATCATAGGTGGTTAGATGTGGTGAAAGATTACGACTGTGAGATTTTGTATCACCTCGGGAAGGCCAATGTGGCGGCCGATGCCTTGATCCGTAAGGCTTCGTGATATTTGTTTGATAATGACTGTTACTTCACCCTTGATGGATTTCATCAAGGAAGCTCGGGTAGAAGGATTGAAGAAGGAAAATTGGAAGATTGAGCGGATTAGGAGCAGATTCTGTTGTTTGTTAAAGACAGTCGGGGATTATTGACTCGGTGTGGTAGGGTTTGGGTTCCGACATCAGGTGGGGTGAGACGGACGATTTTGGAAGAGGCATAAAAGTCCAAGTTTTCTATCCATCCTTGTGCCACGAAGATGTATCAAGATTTAAGGTTGAGCTATTGGTGGCCATGTATGAAGAGGGAGGTTGCTTGGTTTGTTGAGCGGTGTTTGACTTACAGGAAGGTCAAAGCCAAACATCATAGACCTCACGACAAGGTGCAGCCGTTACCCAACCCTATGTGGAAACGGGAGGAGATCACTATGGACTTCATCACCAAGTTACCCAGGACGACACAGGGTGTCAATTCTATATGGGTTATTGTGGATAAACCGACCAAGAGTGCACATTTATTCCGATAGCCGAGAGCATATCCACAGAAAAGTTCGCGAATATTTATGTTCGAGAGGTGGTAGTCAGGCACGGGGTAACGGTATGTGACATCCCGAAATTTAGGGCAAAAATTATAGTCGGCCAATTCATCGTGAATCTCGTGATAATCTAACTTATTGAGTTTTAGTGCATCTAAAGTAAAATAAATAATTTTATTTCAACTATTATATGATGTCAGAGGATACCTTACTTCCAAATGTGAAAACTGTCAACCGAATCAAACCGCTTAAACGACAACGCTAATTAATACTTTTGAAAAAAATGAAATTTTGCATTAATAATTTTCGAGCAAAACCAACATTAAAATATTATAGTACATGTTACCTGTTTCTGAAAATATAAAGAACGTCCAAAACGGAGTTTGTATGCAAAAGATACGACAGTTTTAAGAAAACAAACAGGGTTTTCTTTAATCGCGTAAAACTGAATCGATCCATTGAGGCACTTACGCTTTGCCGATGGGATTTTCGAGAATGTTTTTGAAATCAGACTATAATCTATTATTTAATTTTACACTTGAAATATTTTTAACAAAAACATTTACAAAAGTCGGAAAAACGGACACCGCGAGCCGTTTAGACGCGAAACTTCAAATGTAAATTCTCGGAGTTTCGTAACTCCAAAAATTAATTCCTTTGGGTTTCTTGAATCCTTGAATTACCCTCTTTCCTAAGAAATTTTTGAAAACACAATCCGATGTCGGGATCTCGATTCATCAATTTATGAGTGTTTTGGAAAAGTTAAGGAATTAGACATTTGTAGGACCCACCAAAGCTCCTTAGACTTCAAAAAAATGATTTCTTATTGATTTATCCTTCCCTCCCACGTTTTCTATCCTATCCCTCTCTTATGGATTGTGTATACTCTTAATCAAAGAGTACAATGTATGGTGGTGGGGCATGGCTCTCTAAGGCTTGGGTGTATGCTCTCCAAGTATAAATAGAAGCTTATGAGTCCCTTATTCCTCACCCAAAATCATAGCCATCTTCTCACAATATCTCCTTCTCCATCACTTCTTCCATTGGATTAAATCACCACCACAAAACACCCCATCACCACCGTTAACTGCCACCACCCTAAAATCCTCCCTACACCACCTCTCTTGGGATGAAATCACCACCCAACACCTCCCCAGCTCTCCGTTACATCTCCTCTTTCTCCCTCTCATCCGTTTCTGCCCAGAAAAAGGAAGGAAAAGGTGGCATCCACCTTGCTGCCACTTCCTACCGCCTCCACTACCAATCTCCACCACCTCGTTTTATGTTGCTACTAAACCTCTCCACCCTCCCTCCACCTCCCCATGTAGTCATCCTCACCAGAATCACCAAGAAACACCGGTAGCAGGAGGCTACTGGACACCTTTCATCATCACCGGAGACCTCACTGCAGCCGTGAGCCACCACCTTCTATAGCTGTAAGTAACCTCCCAAACACTTTTTTTTAGGAAATCACTTTCATCGATCAAACTAAGCTTCACATGACCAATCACGATTTTTTCTCGGTGGTTTGTTTTGCGCAGTCGAAGAAAACGCAAGAGATTGATCACCTCCTGTGTTGTAACATCCCAAAATCCGAGACCAAAAATTTCATTTTTAATTTAATAATTCTTAAAACAGATTATTGAAAACATCATTAAGTTATCTCATATCATAAAAAACCATAAGTCACATGTCTCAAACAAGCCATAATAATTTCAGAGTACATATCCCAAATACATCATAGTGCGGAAAATAGTGGTGTGATACGTTGCAGTCATGCCAGCTCCTTTCCCCTTGAGGAAGATGTACCTGAAACCAAAACTGAAAATAGTAAGCACGAAGCTTAGTGAGTTCCCCCATCATACCACATACCATACAATAATATAATGCCTAGCATATCTCGGTGTTGGCCTCCCCTTCGGTCTCTTTCAACCGGTAACTGCCTAGCATATCTGGGTGTTGGTTAACCCCTTTAGTATCTTTCAACCGGTAACTTCCTAGCATATCTGGGTGTTGACCTACCCCTTTGGTCTCTTTCAACCGGTAACCGGGGAAAATTTCACCCCTAACACTACCGCATAGTACCCTAGCATATACACATAAATCACATACTGTCTAGCGTATCTGGGTGTTGGCCTACCCATTCGGTCTCTTTCAACCGGTATTCGGGGACTATTCCACCCTCTACCACCATCACATAAATACATAGCATATCACGACATACTAGCACATAATCATAACAGATAGTGGAATACCATACGATTATCACACAACCAATCATCTAACTACAAACTCCTACTAGTGGGCCGACCTTGGTGCCTTAGACCCACTTCTACTGGAAAGTAACTCACCTCGATAACTGGGAATAGCAGCGGAGACTCCTGCTTTGTAATCTCCCTTCTCAGACTCCTACACATAAACATTTCCCTTAATTACCCTTTTAATACTCATAACCCCTTTAATGGTCAACTTTGGTCAAGGTCAGAGACAAAGTCAACATCAAGGTCAGAGTCAAAGTCAACATCTTGGTCAAAGTCAACATCCTATCAAAGTCAACATCCTGGTCAAAGTTAACATCCGAGTTGACTCAACTCGTCAAGTTGGTTCTTCAACTCGTCGAGTTCCATGACTCAGGAAACCCTAAAATCGTGATCCAACTTGTCGAGTTATCCTCCAACTCGACGAGTTTTACCCTAAAACAAAATCGAGAGATTTCGCTACAACTCGTCGAGTCCTTCCTTGAACTCGTCGAGTTCTTTAATCTTCAAAACTCGGAAAACCTTATCCAACTCGCCGAGTCATATCCTAGACTCACTGAGTTCACTCAGGAATTAAAAAAGGTTGGGATTTACGATCCAACTTGCCGAGTTGCATGAACAACTCGTTGAGTTCCCTTTAGTCTACACCCATTCAGACGTTTCCAATCAAGTTCAATGCTTCCGAATCATAGATCTAGTATCCTAGGGCTGGCATATCATGTAAAGTTCCTTACTTTCCCTCCATGCATTGCCATTTGGAGCTTAAAAGGCCAAAATGACACCTTAAAACTTGCATGGGGCTTCCATGGGCATAAAGTTTGCACCTTTATCCCATGAAACCCCTTATAGACCCCAGATCTAAAAGAGTAAACACTTGGGACGTCCAAGTCTCAAGAGCTAGAAATCTTGGACCAAAAACCCAAATAAGAGGTGAAAAAGAGATTTAAGAAGCTACTAAGCAAGTTTGAGACTTGTTTACCCGAAAATGATGAGGATGAAAGGGAGTCTATGGATCTACTAGCTTCTTCTGGGATCCCCAAGCTTCTCTTTCCTTTACAAGATTCAAAACACACCAAGTTTCACTAAAAAATGGATCACAAGCTCACAAATGCATTAGGGTTTCTGAATCTAGGGTTTGGGACGATTGAGGCTGCAAATGAGGCCAGTTAAGGAGTTTAAATAGGGTACTAAACCCTAAAAATTAGGGTTTCACTATGGCAGCCCTACTCGTCGAGTTGGGGCTCCCAACTCGTCGAGTAGACTTTAAATTCCATGTCCAAAATCCATTCTCTACTCGTCGAGTTTGGGCCTCCAACTCGTCGAGCTTACATATAAAAGTGAACAAATTGGAATTAAATCATAATAGGAACCGGGCGTTACAAATCTTCCCCACTTATTTTAGACTTCGTCCTTGAAATTTATTGCGCCAGGGAATAGCTCGGGGTAGTGCTCCCTTATCTCATCCTTTGGCTCCCAAGTCCACTCCGAGCCCTTGCGGTGCTGCCACTGCACCTTCACCAATTCTACCCTCTTGTTCCTCAGATCCTTCGTCTTCCTGTCGAGGATGGCTATTGGTCGCTCGATGTAATTTAGGCTGTCATCCACCTAAATATCCTCTAGAGGCACCACTGTGGTGTCATATACGAAACACTTCCGCAACTGGGAGACATGAAAGGTATTGTGTACCTAAGTAAGCTCGGCTGACAGATCTAGCCGATACGCCACCCGGCCCACCCGGGCCAATACCCTGAACGGACCAATGTATCTGGGGCCCAACTTGCCCTGCTTCCTGAACCGGATGACACCTTTCCAAGGTGACACCTTCAGGAGGACCATATCTCCTACCTGAAACTCCAGGTCTGATCGTTGTCTGTCGGCGTAGCTCTTGTGCCGACGCTGGGCTGTCTGGAATCTATTCCGGACCTGCTAGATCCTCTCTGTCGTCTTGAGTACCATTTCGGTACTCCCAATGATCCTCTTTCCAACCTCACCCCAACATATCGGGGTTATGCACTTCCTCCTATATAACATCTCGAAAGGAGGTTGATCGATGCTGGCATGGTAGCTATTATTATAGGAAAACTTTGCCAAGGGAAGGTAAGTATCCCAACTACCACCGAAGTCTAAGACACACGCCTGCAGCATATCCTCCAAAGTCTGGATGGTCCACTCGCTCTGACCTTCCTTCTGCAGGTGAAAATCCGTTTTGAAGTGCAGACGAGTACCCAACTCATCATGAAATCTCTTCCAGAATCTGGAAGTAAACCGTTCATCTTGGTCAGAAATCACGGAAACTGGCACTCCGTGTCGAGCTACTACCTCTCTTATGTAGATGTCGGCCAACTTCTCGGCCGAAATGCTCTCCTGGATCGGGATGAAATGGGAACTCTTGGTCAATCGATCCAGATGACCCAAATCGAATCCACTCCTCGTGCGGTCCGGGGAAACTTCGTGATGAAATCCATAGTAATATCCTCCCATTTCCACATAGGGATATCTAACGACTACGTCTTACCGTGAGGTCTCTGGTGCTCGGCCTTGACCTTATTGCAGGTCAAGCACCTCTCAACGTACCAGGCTACATCCCGCTTCATGTAGGGCCACCAGTAATCAGGACGAAGATCCCTATACATCTTCTTCGCCCCGGGATGGATGGAAAATCTGGACTTGTACACCTCCTCCATCAGGATCTGTCACACACCGCCTGCGTACGGAACCCACACTCTGCAGTGTAGGGTCAACAGCCCGTGGCTATCATAGTCGAAGGAGGAAATCTGGCCCACTATACGCTCACTCTTCCGGTGTTCCTCCTTAATAGCCTCCTGCTGGGCCTCCCGGATCTTCTCCAGAAGCGGAGTCACTACTGTTATACTCAGACAGATGTCTCTGATCGGGGCTGCAAATGCCTTGCGGCTAAGTGCATCGGCCACTACATTGGCCTTCCCCGGGTGGTAGAGGATCTCACAGTCATAATCCTTCACCACATCTAACCATCGGCGTTGCCCCATGTTCAAATTGGGCTGATCCATGAGGTACCTCAAGCTCTTGTGGGCCTTGTAAATGGTACAACGGACCCCATAGAGGTAGTGTCACCAAATCTTGAGGGCGAAAACAACCACCCCAAATCCAAGTCGTGCGTCGGGTAGTTCGCCTCGTAAGGCTTCAACTGCCTCGAGGCGTAGGCAATGACATGCCTCCTCTGCATCAACACTGTGCGCTAACTCGAGATGGATGCATCGAAGTATACTACAAAATCCTCCACGCCCTCCGACAGGGCTAAGATCGGTGCCTCAGACAACCTCTACCTTAAAGTCTCGAACGCTGCCTGCTGCTCAGGCTCCCAACGAAATTCAACGGTCTTCTTCGTCAGCCGGGTCAAGGGTAATGCTATCTTGGAGAAGTCTTGTATGAATCTCCGGTAATAGCCTGCTAACCTGAGGAAACTCCGATTCTCAGATGGAGACTTCGGGACCTCCCATCTCATCACAACCTCCACTTCGGGACCTCCCATCTCATCACAGCAACCAGAACTCACACTTGGAGAACTTGGCGTACAAGCTCTCCCTCCTCAGGGTATCCAACATGTCCCGCAAGTGCTCCTCGTGCTGCTCCTGTGTCTTGGAGTAAACCAAGATGTCATCAATACAAACTATCACAGACCAAACCAGCATCGGTCTGCACACGCGGTTCATGAGGTCCATGAACGTGGCAGGGGCATTGGTGAGCCCAAAGGGCATCACCACGAACTCGTAGTGGCCATAGCAAGTCCGGAAAGCTATCTTCCGCACATCCTCATCTCTGACTCGTATCTGGTGGTAGCCTGTACACAAATCTATCTTGGAAAACCAAGATGCCCCCTGTATCTGGTCGAAGAGATCATCAATCCTCGGGAGTGGGTAACGGTTCTTCACCGTTACCTTGTTCAACTCTCGATAATCTATACACATCCGATGCGACCCGCCCTTCTTCTTCACAAATAGGATTGGGGCTCCCCCAGGCGAACTGTTCGGCATAATGAATCCATTGTCTAACAGCTCCTGCAGCTGTGTAGAAAACTCCTGCATCTCGGGAGGAGCCAACCGATATGGTGCCTTGGCTATCGGAGCCGCACCAAGGACTAGGTCGATCCTAAACTCCACCTGTCTCTCCGGAGGTATCCCAGGCAACTCCTCTGGGAATAGGTCCGGGTACTCTCGCACAACTGGCACGTCACTGACAGTCGCCTTACTCGTCTCCCATGTATACATGACGTAGGCGACATAACCTGCGCAAGCCTGCTGATGGTAACGCCTAGCCTTCGCAGCTGAACACAAAGCTGGCCCACGCTGCGGCCTTTCACCCTGAATCACCAACTCTCCCCCACTTGGGATCCTGACACGTACCAACTGTTGCTCACATTCGATCACCGCCCCATTATGGATCAGCAAATCCATGCCTATAATAACCTTGTTCCCATGCAAAGGTATGGGAACTAAATCCACAAGGTAACACTCGTCGTACAACCTCAAGACGCGATCTCTGAAAACCTCTGATGCCCGAACGGATCGGTCGTCAACAATATTGACCTCTAAAGGACAATCCAACATGCCTGAAGACTCAGGAAACCTCCTGATAAGTGCAAGAGAGACAAATGATCGGGTAGCCCCCGAGTAAAATAACACCTGTACTGGGATGCCGATCACATGGAACAATCCTAAGTAAAACACATAAAACATAATACATAAATATCATAACCAACATTTAATAAGAGTTAGGGAGAAGAAAACATACCTGCCACAACATTCGGTGTGGCACGAGCCTCCTTGGCGGTCAGCTGAAAGGCTCGGCTCCTCACCACTGGAAACACTGTCTTGCCCTGTCGGCCATCCGTGATTCGCAGGTTTGCTGGAGCTGGCGCCGTCACTGGCGCTCCTGATGTCAATCTCGGGCAGTTGGCCTTTTTATGGCCCTTCTAATTGCAATGATAGCAAATCAGGTCTGATGTCTGAATGGTGGGGGTAGGAGCAGTACAATCCCTTCCATAGTGCCCAAGCTTGCCGTACTTATAGTAGCCTGATCCCCCCCAATCTGCAAGCTCCATCATGTGTCTTGCCGTATTTCCCACAGCGGCTCCGAACCTGCTGGCCCTTCGACCTAGTGTCGAATCCCTTGGGTTTCTTTCTAGAAACCCCTGTCGTCTGCCCAGTCTCCACCTTCCTCTTCCTGATTTGCTCTATATCAATCTCCCTCTCCCTCGCCCTCGCTATCATGTCATATATAGTCGGGCATGCCGAGTAGCTGACATGTTTCCGAATGTCAGCTCTCAACATGTCATAGTATTGGCTTTCTTCATCTCCTCGTCACCCGCATACTGGGGCACCAATTAGGCCCTCTCCTTGAACTTGGCGATAATCTTTGCCACCAACTCAGTAGTCTGCCTCATATCCAAAAACTCCCTGGTCAGCTGCTGAAGCTCCACAGCCGGCAAAAATCGGCCCTAAACCTGGTCACAAAGTCCGACCATGTCATAACCTCAGTGGCTGGGGCTCCCAATGAATTACTGACGGCCTCCCACCAGTCTCTAGCTTTGTCTCTCAAACATCCTGCAGCATACCGGACCATCGACCCCTCGGGGCACAAGCTCGTCAACTGTGTAAACTCGAAATCTGCGATCCATCTCATGGCCACAATGGGGTCCTTCACCCCATGAAAGTCTGGCGCACCACATCCCCTGAAGTCCTTGAAGGAGAGTGTACGCGTCCCTGACTGGCTAGATTCCATGTCACTCCGGAATGCCCTGAGGCGATCCTCCATCAGCTCAACGATCCCCTCCTTGATCGACCCAAAAATCACCGGGGTCGCCTCAAGGATGCCTCTCGTAATCTCAGATGCGATGAACTCGCGCAATCCGTTATCAACCGACTCGGAACCTGCACCCAAACCTGAACATGAACCTGATCCAGACCCTGAACCTCCTACTCCGTGATGTGTCATCACCATTCTGAAACAAAATACATAATTTTCAAGGTCATACATAACCTCAAGAGGTCTAACATACTCTACAAGGTTTTTGGTTCTATCTCAACCCTCCTTTACTCGAGTACGGATCCTCTGCTTTCAGTAGTACATGCCCATACTGTTGGGTTTTGGTATAATACAACATCCTATGGTGCACATACAACCCTAAATGCTTTGGATCTATGTTTTCTCTAATTATACATGCAATATTGTTTCCAAAGCATTAATCCTACAACATAAAAGAGAGTTATAGAATTACCTCTTTGTTGTAGCTTGTAGAATTTCTTGAGTTTGGCCTTTAAGAACTTAGTGCCCCAAGTGTTACACCTCAAATGGAATCACAACACACCGTTGGACAAAGGATGACTTTTGAGAGAATATTCTTGTAACCAAAATCGGCTCATGGAACTCCAAGGATCACTAGTGTCCCATTTTGGATGATAAGGGGCTTCTTATATAGTGTGGCAAGATTAGGGTTAGCACCATGTAAACCCTAATGCCCATGAATCTTCATATTACCTAGGATCCATGGGTTAAACCTCCATGGACTATCCATGGGCTACCATATTAGTTTAGCCCGTCCTAAATAACAATTGGCCCACAATATAAGAATCATTGATTTACCAAATCAACCCCCATATATTTAATTAGTCTCTTTTGATCACAAAATTAATTCCAAATTAATTCTTGATCAATACTAATTAAATAATATGATTTCATATTAATATATTAGAACTTATAATATATTAAGAAATCATAAATAACCTCTTCTCAAAAGTCCATCCTATCAAATTATCCTGGTGATATGCAACCCAAATGGATCATGCACTCTCGGGTCAAGTACATACCAATTATAGTTATGGGCTTAGACACCTAATCCAACAGTCTCCCACTTGGATATGTCTAATAACTATTATTGCATGTACGACTCCACAACCCGACTAGCAAGCATAGCTCTTAAAAGCTGATGTCGAACTCTGACCTAGTCAATGACGCGTCCATTAGATAAGGGATTATATATTCCTCCATCTAGATATCATATGGACATGAGACATGGATTATAATCATTCTCTCTGTCCATCTGTTGTTTCCCGATTTCTGATTTATGACGACTGACTAATTGAACAAATCAAATCAGTCCAGGCTTGGCCAAGCACTTAGGTTTGTCATCACTAAATCATCGCGGGGCCCACAGATATCGCTTTTATCCACATGGGGTAAAAGGAACGGATCAACTTCGACTCAAATGCTTGCTTGTACTTACTCATCAAATCATATACAACGATATGTTTTATAACACCAAGTTACTGGTGTGTTTACATATGTCAATATGCAACCGACTTGCAACTACAACTCACACGTCTCTATTTCAAGAATATAAGATATTATCGTCTCATGATCACTCGTGATAAAATCCATGAAGTGATTCAAATGAGCGTGGGTTTAATCCAATACTCAAACCTTATTCTAGGAGTACTCATGAACACTGCAACAAGCTTGTGCTATGCCTAAACGCCTTTAGACAAATCTATAGACCCATTCATGACAGTCTTGCCTCAATACCTATTTCCAAAGTATGATCGACTGCGGATGGTTTTGAATAACCTAGTTATTCGGGAAGTCAAAACATGCAAAGTGAAACTCAAGATGAATCGAATCCAATATGGTCTCAGAACTTATGAATATAAATAAAACACCATTTATTTAATCACCATACTGATTACACATTATTTATTGTATAATGTTTCGATTTATCAACCCAATACTTGAATTAAAACAATAGTTGTCCCATGCTCCAAGCATGCACGCTATGTTTTTTATGGTCTTTAATTTGTGAAATAGATCAATTGAAAACATTTCAATGATGCACATTTCACAATTCCAAATCCTTATGATAAATGTAAGAATACCAAATTCTTGCCATTTACTGAAATCTGTTTGATTCTAAACTTATATGCAATGATCCTCTTGTAATGACTATGTACAAAAGTCACAGAGACTTGGCAACAGACATTACAAAGTATTCCAATGGAGATCAATTCCATGAAACAAAGTCTCACATTCAAAGTACATTCCTTTGAACATCCTTCTTGCATTAAGTTTTCTAATCTTAACCAGATTTAAAGAATAACTTACACTTATAGAAACATTTCCATATTCCCATTTTGACTATCACTTCTGAACAAGAGTCACCTCTTTTCAGAATATGTCAATATGGTCCTTCCAAAATTTTAAAAATACTTCCAACTGTCTATGATCAACCAATCTTTGGTAAAACTCAGATTGTCCTCGACAATTGCTTAACCACTTTAGTCATATCTTGTTCTAGTCCCTTTTCCCCTCTTAATGCCCTAGGCATTTGAAAAAATTAGAACACGAGAATATTATAGCATATGCAATCGATCCTATACCCGAAGCATATGGGACGCGATTCATAATGTCTTACATAAAGACATGATACTTGATTAGTCTTTTGCTATAATATTTCTATTTGCCATGTTCTCACAATTCAGACTATGAAGAGGGATACCGTAATCATAATCGAATTTTAAGAACGCAATAAACATTTATATATATATAATTTCCTTATGTTGAACCATTCCAACACAACATTCATATATATTCGACTAAATTTGATTAAAATCTCAATCTAAGCTTTTAGATTTGAAATGAAGTATAAATTCCTCTCCCTTAATAATAGCAAAACAATTTTTCAAACCCTGCAACTTTGCGAATTGAAACTTTTTTTTTCTATAATTAACATTGCTAACTTACAACAATAATAATTATGCTCCCACTAGCATAACAATTATTTTGTTACTAGCATAACATTTATGCTCCCACTAGCTTTGACATGTACTCAAAAATCAGCTGGACTTCTAGAAATCAATACTTATTGACTTTCGTTACCAAAGTTCAGATTTCTGATACGATATGCTTCGATAAGACTTGATCTAGGCTTCTTAAGCTCATACAACTTTCAGATTAAATTAGCACAAGTGACTGTTTGAACCTTTCAAAATTTAAACTAATAAGTCCCGAATTTTCAAACTATTTGCCATTTCTCACAATTCGAATTATGAAGAGGGATGCCGTAATCATAACCGAATTTGAGATTGCAACTATCACTACTGCTAACTCTAATCCTTTAAAATCTACTTAGTGAAAGCGTTTCCTCACAATCATTTTCATGAATTGGAGAGAAACCTTATGACACTTAGATTTTTATGGTGTATATGTTCCTATCCATGTGAATTTGTCAAACCATAATCATAAGACAAGGTCAGTGACAAATCTAAACTCATATGGACTGAACTTGTTCAATCTTAATTTCTTGCCACTTGGTAGCACAAGGGCCTACCATGTCTTCCTAGTTGTTAAGCAGCTTACCGTCACTGATCAATGAGCTTTCACTGATTAAGGTGCTTTGCCGTATGGAAACAATTGAGAACTCATAGAACTCACATGCATAGTCAACTTTAACTGGAAAAGGCACAAAAACAAGAATAAGTCAACACAATAGGTTACAAACCTCAAGTCGTGTGCTAGTGATAAATGCCAAGTTTATTATTGATTAGTTCTTGAAACTTGTCAAGATCTTTAAGACTCCCACTGACCTCTTGGCATATAAGATTCTCTTGCCAAGAGCCATTCCTTGACAAACAAATATTCAAGTGTTAGTGCGGATTCTTATCAAGAAAAACACTTCACACAATTGGTCTTAGTTGGTCTTTGTTTTATCCAAAACATCACAACATACCAATTTCAAATGTACAAGAGTAGAAAACATTTTACTCTACATTAGATAAGTGTTATAAACCTTTTTAAGATATGCCACTCAATTTACAATCTTGGAGAATAACTCTAAGACTCGATTTTGGAACGAAGTATGATTCACCTTAACTGATTTAACCATTACAACAATTCAGGATTCCTCTCCTTAGCCATACAAATGCACTATGATATCCTTTAGAGGATCAATTGTGATATGGTTTTCCATAATCATTTATATGATCATAAAACACGATACTAAAGTGCTCTCCCATCCTTTCAGATTAGAGAAACTTTTATCTTTCTGCCTAATTTGATTCTTATTCGTTCTGGTATGCATTGAAGCCTTTTCAGTGACTCAGAATTACACTTAATATTGTAAGCATAACCATATTTACTAAACTTTAGTAAAATATGATGAATAGTCTTACCGATCTTTGTGGTGGACCTTGACCAGTGCACAAGAATGTGTACTCAATCCCTTAGTCCTACACTTGACTCACATATACATGTGATCAAGGAATTATTCTTAATTTGCCAAAGATGAAAATTCTCATTCATCATACAATACAGCTTGCATGATTCCAAGTTTCTGTCCAATTGAAACTTAGGTGATGAGAATCTTTCCTTATTTGGTAAATTTAGACACTACCACAAATGAAAGAATCAAATCCATTGCTAAACATATAAACATACAAACATCAATTTTCACAAATGCCATTGCAAGGAGATATAATAAAAAACAAAATTTTATTTCTTTATAAAATTCAGATAAAACTTTTCCTTACAATGCAACTTCAAATGAAAACTATGTTATTACAAAATTCTAAGCAATCTTTCATAAATCCTAAGCAGCAGTTCAAAAATCCGATCTTCAAACCATGCGATCGAAATCCATCTCTTCGCGATCAGATTCAACATGCTCTTACTTTTAAGCTTCCTTCCTTTTGCATGATCCTTTAAAACATCAAAATGCAAAACTTGTCACATTATGTATTAAGAATCAACAATTAGGAACTTAATAGAGTTAAATAGTGAACTCACCTGAAGTAGAACCATACAATCTGATTGAACTTCTCAGGTAGTCAGGGCAGCTTCGCTTCCAATGTCCCTTTCCTTGGCAGTAGAAACACACATGCTCATCTAGAGCAACACATGGAACAATCTCAGAATTGGCCTTTCTCTTATGATGAAAACTTTTGTCCATGGCCAATTCCTTTCCTTTAGAAGAAGGAATCATTTCTGGGATGTCCATTTCAACTTGGAATGTAGATCTTCCAATCAAATTTGCTTGACCATTGCGCCAAATCATTGCTGATTTAGCAATAATTAGCAAATAGGTAAGATCAATAAAGGTCATGTCGTGGTCTGTCACATAGTAGTCTTTATCAAACTCACTACATGACTCGGGAAGTGACTGAAGAACGCAGTAAACAACCAACTTCCTCGGAAGGACGACACCCAACATCCTCATCCTGTCAATATGCAGCTTCATGTCCAAGACATGAGCACATACAAGCTTTCCATCTTTGTGTTTACTAGCCAATAGGGATTGAGTGATCCTGAACTTTTCAAGTCTTCGAGCTTGTGGGTCAGGGAGAATAATTGGAGGAGGTGGACGAAGTGAAGTATGATTTCCACTTCCACGATCCAATTGTGGAACATCATCTTCAAGAGAAAAGCTTGTTCTAAAAGATTTAGGAAGACCATAGTTGTCTGAACTAGACATCTACAAGGGAGAAATTCAAGTTAGTTGATTTAAGTCCTTAATATAACACCCAAATGAAATATTAAGGCTAGGACCCAACCCAATAATTTACAATTCGGAAGAGGGATACTGTAATCTAATTGTAAACTATTTGAAGGTAGGTAAATGACGATTTACCAATTTCCACCACGAAAAACGATTTTTTTAGGTTTTAAGTGAATTGAAATTCCTAGATCCTTTGAGGTTCATTGAACTTTTCAATGGCATGTTTAAATCTTGATTGTTCCCTTCAAGTTTGTGACTGGGATGCCGAGGATCACAAACAAGGTGTGAATAACCATGCAAATGTGCTTGGTACTCTTAATGTTACAAACACCTAATCAATGTGCCGGTTAACCACACACGCTCCATTGATCTATGATTAACATTAAGCTACCCTTTGCCACGCACTGTCTATTCCAGATTAGTGTGCCGGTTAACCACACACGCTCCACTAACGACTTAACAAGGTGCAAAGTGCAATTTCATGGGATAACACCATATTCATATTTTCCTAAAGTAACTAAGATTGGGAATTTAATAAAAGTTTAGTTACTTAATAATTTTCATTATACTTTCAATGAGAATTATTGTCCTGTCAAACCCGTTCGGCTAACGGCCCTCCACCAGTCAAGGAAGCGGTGGGTGAGAGTGGACACCCATTAAACTGCCATTTTATAGGCAGTAACCTTATAACCCCCCTTATAGATCGGCTTCGTGAATGAGGCCTACTAACGGTAAGACTGACTTTGTTCTTATACATATATATAAATATTAAACCTATAATATTATCATAGTATAAGGGTTGAATTTTAAACTTTTAAAATTCTAGGGTTTGGAACTAAAGTATTCAAAAGTGAGACTTTACAAATTCCAAAACTTGAAGGCAAGTTTTGAAACTTTTCGAAACTCTTGGATTTTCATAACTTATGAGTTTAATAAAGGTTTTATGAAAATGACTCTTGAATTCCATAACTTGAGGACAAGTTATGGAGTTCATAAAAAAAAACTCTTGGATTTTCAAACAATTTGTCTATGATCTAATTAAACTCATAAGTTAAGATAATTCATATCAAACAAATTTCAAGAAATTAGCCTAATCATACAAACTTATACAAATCTTGAAACTTTGACAATTATATATTAATTTGGATGAGAATCATCATTACCATAACAACAAAATCAAATTTTATGAACTAAAACATTTTGTGGTAATGATTCTAATCCAAAACAGGCCAAAAAACTCGAAAATCTACTGTCTGGACAAGCAACTCATCGAGCCCCATAATGGACTCGACGAGTCCAAGGCAAAACTCATCATACTCGTCGAGTCCAAGCATGGACTCATCGAGTAGGCCAGTCAGACAGCATTTCAGCTTTGAAAAATAACACATTTTGCATCAAATATAATAGCAAACCACCCATGGCTCTGATACCACTGTTGGGTTTTGGTATAATACAACATCCTATGGTGCACATACAACCCTAAATGCTTTGGATCTATGTTTTCTCTAATTATACATGCAATATTGTTTCCAAAGCATTAATCCTACAACTAGCATGCAAATGACATAATCAACATAAAAGAGAGTTATAGAATTACCTCTTTATTGTAGCTTGTAGAACTTCTTAAGTTTGGCCTTTAAGAACTTAGTGCCCCAAGTGTTGCACCTCAAATGGAATCAAAACACACCTTTGGACAAAGGATGAATTTTGAGAGAATATTCTTGAAACCAAAATCGGCTTATGGAACTCCAAGGATGACTAGTGTCCCATTTTGGATGTTAAGGGGCTTCTTATATAGTGTGGCAAGATTAGGGTTAGCACCGTGTAAACCCTAATGCCCATGACTCTTCATATTACCTGGGATCCATGGGTTAAACCTCCATGGACTATCCATGGACTACCATATTGGTTTAGCCCATCCTAAATAACAATTGGCCCACACTATAAGAATCATTGATTTACCAAATCAATCCCCATATATTTAATTAGTCTCTTTTGATCACAAAATTAATTCCAAATTAATTCTTGATCAATACTAATTAAATAATATGATTTCATATTAATATATTAGAACTTATAATATATTAATAAATCATAAATAACCTTTTCTCAAAAGACCATCCTATCAAATTGTCCTGGTGATATGCAACCCAAATAGACCATGCTACTCTTGGGTCAAGTAGAAACCAATTATAGTTATGGGCTTAGACACCTAATCCAACACATACTACCTTCCACATCTATCCGTACTTTCCTTAAGGATTGCCTTGACTTCACCAAGTACCTTTCACTACTATTTCCCTCCATGCTAATCTCATCCTAGGCTCACCCTAGGGTAACTCTCCGACCTGCTCTCCGTCATCAGTTGCATAAGAAATCCCTGCTACCTTGACCTAACTAGCTTGCTAATACCATTATATATTACTAAGACCAGATAATTCTTTGAATGAGAGGTCCTACCCTACAACGGTTGGATTCAGACAAGAGCTGTGAAATAGGCTAGACCTAACCTTCTGAAATTATTTAGTCCTCGCAATATGTAACTTAACGTATTCATTTACTAGTTACTTAAAGATAACTAGAACTCCTAAAAGTACAAAGCACGCAACATTCAGGCATTGAGTAACCCAAAACAAATATCCTAATCAGGCTATCATATCTCTGACTAGTCAGTACTATCATGCAGCTCAACAAGCACATACAACAGGTATATAAGGCATCTTCCTAGATCCTTAGCCCAAATCTATCATGCAGTTCTCATACACATACAGTAGGCATATAAAGCATCCTTCCTAGATCCTCAGACCTAATATAGCATGCAGTTCTCATAATCATATCGTAACATAACATGTATGGGTATCTTGGGGAAAACTTACTTGAGCTCGGCTGATTGTGCGCATCACACACCTTGTTCTTTCTCAAAACTCTTAATTTTAATTTTTTAAAATTTATTTTCTTCGCAAAAACTTTCAAACCCTCGATTTGAGTCCAGACACCCCCGAAGGTGTGTCCGAATCCCTCAAACCAAGGTTCTGATACCAACTTGTAACATCCCAAAGTCCGAGACCAAAAATTTCATTTTTAATTTAATAATTCATAAAACAGATTATTGAAAACATCATTAAGTTATCTCATATCATAAAAAACCCATACGTCATATGTCTCAAACAAGCCATGATAATGTCAGAGTACAAATCCCAAGAACATCATAGTGCGGAAAATAGTGGTGTTATGCGTTGCAGTCATGCCGGTTCCTTTCCCCTCAAGGAAGATGTACCTGAAACCAAAACTGAAAACCATAAGCATGAAGCTTAGTGAGTTCCCCCATCATACAATATACCATACAATAACATAATGCCTAGCATATCTGGGTGTTGGACTCCCCTTCGGTCTCTTTCAACCGGTAACTGCCTAGCATATCTAGGTGTTGGCCTACCCCTTTCGGTCTCTTTTAACCGGTAACTGCCTAGCATATCTGGGTGCTGGTCTACCCCTTCGGTCTCTTTCAACCGGTAACCGGGGACTATTTCACCCCTAACACCACTGCATAGTACCCTAGCATATACACATAAATCACATACTGCCTAGCATATCTGGGTGTTGGCCTACCCCTTCGGTCTCTTTCAACCGGTATCCGGGGACTATTCCACCCGCTACCACCATCACATAAATACATAGCATATCACGACATACTAGCACATAACAATAACAGATAGTGGCATACCAGACAATTATCACACAATCAATCATCTAACTACAAACTCCTACTAGTGGGCCGGCCTTGGTGCCTTAGACCCACTTCTACTGGAATGTAACTCACCTCGATAACTGGGAATAGCAGCAGAGACTCCTTCTCTGAAATCACCCTTCTCAGACTCCTACACATAAATATTTCCTTTAATTACCCTTTTCATACTCCTAATCCCTTTAAGGGTCAACTTTGGTCAAGGTCAGAGTCAAAGTCAACATCCTGTCAAAGTCAACATCCTGCTCAAAGTCAACATCCTGGTCAAAGTCAACATCACGGTCAAAGTCAACATCCTGGTTGACTCAACTCGCCGAGTTGGTTCATCAACTCGTCGAGTTCCATGACACAGGAGACCTTGAAATCACGATCCGACTCATCGAGTTATCCTCCAACTCGATGGGTTGTACCCTAAATCAGAATCAGGATATTTCGCTACAACTCGTCGAGTCCTTCCTTGAACTCGTCGAGTTCTTTAATCTTCAAAACTCGAAAAACCTTATCCAACTCGCTATGTCGTCTCCTAGACTCACTGAGTTTGCTCAGGAATCAAAAAAGGTTCGGGTTTACGATCCAACTCGCCGAGTTCCATGAACAACTCGTCGAGTTCCTTTTAGTCTACACCAATTCAGACGTTTCCAATTGAGTTCAATGCTTCCAAATCATAGATCTAGTTTCCTAGGGCTGGCATATCACGTAAAGTTCCTTACTTTCCCTCCATGCATGGCCTTTTGGAGCTTAAAAAGGCCAAAATGACACCTTAAAGCTTGCCTGGGGCTTCCATGGCCATAAAGTTTGCACCTTTATGCCATGAAACCCCTTCTACACCCCAGATCTAAAATAGTAATCACGTGGGACGTCCAAGTCCCAAGAGCTAGCAATCTTGGACCGAAAACCCAGATAAGAGGTGAAAAAGAGATCTAAGAAGCTACTAAGCAAGTTTGAGACTTTTTTACCCTAAAATGACGAGGATGAAATGGAGTCTCTAGATCTACTAGCTTCTTCTTGAATCCCCAAGCTTCTCTTTCCTTCACAAGCTTCAAAACAAACCAAATTTCACTCAAAAAAGGCTCACAAGGTCACAAATGCATTAGGGTTTCTGAATCTAGGGTTTGGGACGATAGAGGCTGCAAATGAGGCCAGTTAAGGAGTTTAAATAGGGTACTAAACCCTAAAAATTAGGGTTTCAATGTGGCATCCCTACTCGTCGAGTTGGGGCTCCCAACTCATCGAGTAGACTTTAAATTTCGCGTCCAAAATCCATTCTCTACTCGACGAGTTTGGGCCTCCAACTCGTCGAGTTTACATATAAAAATGAACAAATTTGGAATTAAATCTTATCAGGAACCGGGCGTTACATGTGTAATCAAACTTCAATACAAATTATATAGATACAGTCCCTATACTTCGAAATCGTCCAGCTTAGGGCCCTCTTTTTTAAATTTATTTTCAAAACTAATCCCAAATCCATGATACATTAATTGAAATATTCAAAATCTACCCCCAATTTGGAAACATCTGTTCAATTAAATCCCAAGTTTAATATAAAACTTAATAGATTTATTTTGTATTTATTTATTTATTATTTGTTTTTTGATTAAACTAATTTCTAGAAAATATATTTTGAATTAAATAAATATTTGGATTTATTTAAATATTTGGGGAAAATAATAAATTATATTTTTAGAAAATTTATTTAAAATAATTATTTAAATAAAATTTGAATTGGAAAAACGTAGGAAATTATTCAAGGAATCATTAAAATACCAAATCACGTTCAAATATTAATATATATATATCGAAATTTCTAGGAAATCGGATTAATCCCGGAGATCACGACCTCTCGACAACAGTTCCCGGTTTTCAGAACAGCCCGATAACCACTCGATAAGGTGAGTGTTACGGCCCCACTTTTACATATTTTCGGGGGGGATACATGTACTACCTATAAGTTTATAATATATATTATATATATATCCTAAATTCTTTATTTATACAATTAACATCATCATTTTTATTCAATATAAATCATACAAAAATATTATTTACTACTTTACTACTTATGGTACGGAGAATCTGGTTTGAAGGGCCGCTTTGGTTGTTGGATTCCAGATCGGCTTAATTGCTAAAATGATCCTGCCATCCGGTGTTTCATGTCTGACCCTCTTCTGTACATGGTAGTATGTGTACTAAGTAATATTTATCATACAAAATACATTTGAAATATCATTGTTTTATGTAAACATATTACTAGTTTGAGAAATAATTGTTTAAACGCTTATATGTTAGGTAAAGAAAATTGTTTTAAAACATCGATATTTTCATATGTTATGTTGTTAAAATAACACAACTAATAAAAATAACATATACATTCTCGCTACAAATGTGCTATGACTGTATAGACGGTTATTAACTTGGTAGTTTCAATATACCTCATACATGCACAAAAATATATAGGTTTATATATATATATATATATATATATATATATATATATATATATATATATATATATATATATATATATATATATATATTTATACAAGTTATAGAACTTGTATCTTAGGTTCATATATGTGCTTGTGTACACTACCCTAAGTTTTATCAATTGTTTGAACAAGTATCGTATGCTTTTACGCTTACGCTTATCGAATACACTTGTCTTTTATCCGTTTATCCGTATCTGCAGTTGTTAGGTACAACCTTGGCATCTAACTTTGTCCATATATCCGTATGTTTGTTTATCCGTTATCCTTATAATTTCATTACTATAAGCTTAAATAGATTTCATTATCTAGAAACCATAGTTTAGATTGCTATCTTTATCAAACATTTTTCCAAACACAGATTTACTTACAACAAAGGTAATACTTTTTGGATCATATTAAAAGTATCTTTATTACAGAAAACGTGTGACACTCACCAACTTTTGTGTTGACCCTCAAACTTACATGTATTATCAGGAGAGCATTAGCCAAGCGTTCAAACAGAAGATTATTCGTGGATTACAGATGACCTAGCTGTCTAGTTTTTGTTATCTTCCTATCTTTTTAATGCAACTACTATACTATTATTATTTGGAAGAACCTTGTATTCAAAATTAATGATGGAATATCAATGTTGTTTTGTTTATCGTTGTACTTGTACTATATATTCAGTTTATCTGTGATCCATGAACTTAGTCGCATCTTAGCATGTTCCGCCTTGGCCGGGGGTATGACAGAATGGTATCAGAGCTAAATTGGCTATAGAGAACTCGTATCCTCAAAAGAGGAATACAACTATAGCTAACTAGCTTCTAATAAAAGTATAATTAATAATAACACTACTTCTCGACTACTTACGGTACGAGGAATTTGGTTTGAAGTGCCGCCTGGGTTGCTGGATTTAGAACAACTTAGTTGCCAAAATAATCCTGCCCTTCGGTGCTTCATGTATGGCCCTTGTCTGTGCTCGGTAGTCGGGAAGTACAAAACAAAAATTAATAATACTGCAAACCCCACCAACCATAATATATAAGAGTTTATATATACTCTGACCCGCGATGAGAACACTTAATAAAATTTTAAACATCCCTTTAACTAAAACTACCAACTCAACCCTTTAGGTCAAACGCCTCAATTAAAGGTTAGTGCCGTACATAAGCCATACCACAAATAAACCTGGAACGCGCGCCTATGCTATTTATGGTCGGGCCGGTGCACAACCAGCCTTCAGCAAGGAGTTTGACAGACTACAAGGGTTGAGAGTTTTAGAGATTGAAGAATGTTCTCCAGATTCGCTGCAAGAACCTAGTATCTTAGAATCCACATATACATTTTAAAACACTTATACATTTCAAAATCATTAGCAAATAATATCCCCTTTCTATCATTTGGAAATCTAGAGGATTTATGAACCAATCACCTTTCCCCTGTCATTTGAAAATCAGTAGGATTTCAGAAGTGAATCTCACTCTATGACTTGGAAATCATTGAGATTATAGGAATAAATTATGCTAATACACTATCATGTAATACAATTCCTACATGCTTGTATTAAGTAGTATAAACAACTTAAGTCTGTATTTTCTAAACGTTTAGGAGAATGCCTCTAAGAAAGGAACCACGAGTTCATCCATCGACAACTCCCCGAGGCAACCGGAAAAAAGCCCCACCAGTAACTCAAACATCAGTGGAAATTCCAAACCAGGGAGGATCCCCAGAAGTAAAAAATGTTAACCAAAATTTTCAAATAAACCCCACCATGACGCAACAGATTCTTGCATAAGGAATTGCTACAACCTTGGCAACATACGAGGCATCCCGAAATGGAAACACTGGTAATAGTGGAAGTGACAATCCAATAACTCACCAAAACAACCCTAGACACTACTCCTACAAGGAATTCATGGGCTATGAACCTCGACCCATCTATGACACTGAAGGAGCTAGTGGTCTATCCCATTGGATAGAAAATACTAAGGCAGTTTTTCACATCAGTGTGTGCCCCAATGACTGCCGGGTCAAGTACGCTACCTGCATGCTGAAGGACTCCGCCTTAACTTGGTGGAATAATCATGTAAAGTCTATGGGAATCGTTGAAGCTTATGCCATGGGTTGGGAACCACTGAAATAGATGATGATCAGAGAATACTTCCCCCGACAGGAAATCCAAGCTCTACAACAAGAAATTTGCAATCTAACCATACAAGGATCTGAGATAGCTGCCTACACCCCCCGATTCAATGACCTTGCTAACCTTTTCCCAGGAATGGTACCCTTGGAAGATAAGAATATATATATATATATATATATATATATATATATATATATATATATATATATATATATAGACTAGCATCACCAATCCAAGGACTGGTTACTACATTTAGACCATACACTTTCGATAGTGCTAAGCAATTGGCATATCAGTTGACTGAGCAGTGTGTCCGTCAGGGTACCATGGCCCCACCAACAGAGAAGAAACATACTGTAAGTACCAAAAGGAAGTTTCATGGGAAATCAACGGAGGACCCTAATCATCCCAAGACTGAACCAGAACCTTTTAATTTCTATGCCGCAATCACCAACACTCCCACCTCAGCTAAGTCCTACACTGGAATTCTACCTCATTGTACAGAGTGCAATTTCCACCGTGTCGGTCGGAAATTGCATGGAGGCAATCTGCAAAAAATGTAACATGAGAGGTCACATCTCGAGGTACTGCAGAAAGACCCTAACCACTACGGTAGGAGGAAGTCGTAACTGTTTTGAATGCAATCAACCATGGCATTTGTGACAACCCGAAACTTTTTCCGTTATCTTTAACTATTTCCGGTAATCAAATTTGAATTTTATTGGATTTCTGTCAAACTCCTTGTGTTGGAAAAAAATTATTATGCACTATATAATTAAATTTTTTTATACGAGTCAGAACAAGAAATCACGCGAAAACTCGAATTTTTCTCAAAAAACAGCAGTTCACGGCCTGGCTGGAGTTCACGGCCGTAAACCTGTTTACGGTCGTAAACCCGTTTGCGGTTGATGCCAAGTGGACCCCACCACCGACCATATCCCCAGCCTATATATATGAGACCCCACCTTCATTTTGAGCTTCTTGGCCGAAAACTCTCTCTTCCTCTCTCTAGACTTTTGACCGTAAACTCCCAAAAACATCCTTATTCTTCCAAAAATCATCGAAAATCTTCACTGGGAGTCGATTTGGAGCATCTGGAACACGTTTTTCCTCGAATCCAGCACCCTTGTTCTTGAGTTTACGGCCGTAAACACTTCAAACCTTCAAAGGCCGTAAACCCTTCGAAAGACAGTTCACGGCCGTAAACCCTGTTCACGCCCGTAAACCCCCTTCACGGCCGTAAACCCTTCCTAAGTGGTGTATTCGACTGGAAACCCTCTTTCCTCGATTCAATCAAGTCCCGGTAACATTCCTTAGCCGAGAACAAGTGTTTTTCCTAACACTTTATCTAACGAAATCGCTAATTTAAATACATATATGTATTTATTTGACATTAGGATTCTGTTAAGTGCCACGTACTACAAGCCGATGATCTTTGTTTCCAGTCGACGTTTTCACACAGCAACTGTGAGTTCATACCCCTACACTTTTACGATTTTTAATGTTTTCAGGGGGGGGAATACAAGCCAAACACACTTGATTTTATCAAATTTTAAACTTATGAAATTAATACAGTCAAACGATTTGCATGTTTTATAAAATATTTAGATATTTTATCCCTTTTGTACCATGTTGAGCATAAGGTACACTTTTATTTTAGAAACACAATTTCATAGTTTTCAGAATAGTTTACAAACCAAGTACATAACATTTCAAGTAAACTATAATGGGTATAGTTTGGGGAATTCAATACACAGTTTTTACCAATTCAAATTATATACATGAGTAAACATATAAACTATGACATATTTAGTTTATGATATACATTATTACAAGAGTACAACATTTGATAATTATACGTAAACTAGATTATACAGAATTGTGAGACTCTACTTCAAAACTATACCCATAGGTGTACCGAATTAAATCCTATCATAGTATAACCAGAGTCTCCCGGAAGGATAGCGTGATATTTGTGAATAGATCTATTCGGGACTGACAATCCCACACCTGAACTGCTAGCTACAGTTAGGCAGGCATGCCTGGGGTGACAAATGTCATGTAACCGACAATTGAAGAATGTCGTAAAGGTCACTAGGTCATATCAAGCATGGTTATACGACTCACAAATAGTATAAAATAATCATTTGTTTACAGAATTTCATTCTTCATTAGTTTTATTTTTCATTAATAGAACTATTATACATTACACTGGAGGGTTTCCAGGGACACAATACACGGTTTTATTTTAAGTAATAAAATAGACTTTACATACTGGAAGTAGCCAAGGTTTTCAAACAGAACATACTATACAAAGGTTTTGAGTACAAGAATACATACACACTACGGTTGATAGTAACTAGAATACAAACTAACATTTTTCTATACTACAACAGAATACAGTAACAAATATTCATAGTAAATTTTATAATTCCTTAGTTTAGGCATCAGGGCTATGTATGGAGCATATTCGATAGACTGTTAAATGTGTGGTTTCCGCCTCATTTCCTGTTCCTTGTTTGGTTGTGGACTTAGGGCAGATCCAAATAGTTAACTGTCTGTTCAATATTGGGTTATACGTGGCTAGCATGAACTAAGTGGTTATAGATGGAACTGATATTATTTCACTCTTACTAAAGAAAATATTGGATTTTCTTGGAAACATGAGAACATTTTTACATAATCATTAATAGGTTTTCATTACAAAAACATCGCTTATGAACTCACCAGCTTTATGCTGATATTCTTTCAAAACTGCTTGTATTCTCAGGGAATCAGTAGACAGGTACCTCCTTGAGTTTTGAGAAGACGGAGTGTATAGAGTCACGTCTTTCTATTTTGATTATACTTTTGATGTATATAAAAAATGAATCAACAGATGTAAAATATTCATATTATATTGTAATGGTTGTGTTTACTTTGATTACTATGATGCAATTGTTGTGATACTACGCATGCCGTCATCCACCCCCGAATGTTTCCGCCGTTCCGGTTTGGGGGTGTGAAAGATTGGTATCAGAGCTCTTGTTTATAGTGAACGAAGTATACCGAACCTCATGGTATACAACAATAAACACTAAAGGGCCGAAGTACTATGAACTAAAAGTATACTTTTAAAATATAAGTAGTTTTTAAAGAGTATACAAGTATCCATGAGTACCAGAAAACAATATCATAAGTAGAACAAAACAAAAGTATTTGGATGTTGGACACTGCGGTTAAACCTGAGCAGTTATGTAATCATGTCTAGGGTCAATATAGCCTGATCAACTATATTTATTCGAGACATGACCAACATGTGCTTGGGAGTGATTGTGGTGTTGCAGCAGGCCTAAAACTTACCAAGTATATATATACATCAAGAAATCAACAGAACAAAACATACAACTTAAAATACTATAGGAGTATTTTAGCTAGAGCGGAATACAGTGTGGAGATTCATTTTAAGTGTTAGTACTCGTTCCTTTCTAGTGATAGTTTACTTGCTTTAGTACCTTTTCCTTGTTTATCTCTTAGTAGAACACTCTATCTATTAGACTGAGATATATATTGTTTCATATATCTTGATTCAAAAATCTAGGGGACTTACCATCCTCTTCTTCCTGATTATTTTTTTAGAACAAGATGCCTCCCAGAAAGAGACCCAAGGAAGAACAACGATCCTCCACCGCCACCACCTCCTCAGTTTGAACCCAGTTATGTTCCAGGCAGCAGTTACGGCTGCTGTGGCTACTGCGATGTCACAGATAAATCAGCTGGTGGATCCGGAGGTGGACCCGAATCACAAACTCATGGCGGAAGTCAGGGACATCAAAAGGAGTGTTCCTATAAAGACTTCATGAATGCCAAACCCAAATCCTTCGACGACAATGGAGGAGTCATTGCCTTAACCCAATTGTTCGAGAAGATCGAATCCATTTTCGAAATTTGTGCTTGTGTGGAAGCCAACAAGGTGAAGTTCGCCGCCTGTACCTTCAGCGACAGAGCACTGACCTGGTGGAATGGTCGAGTCAAATCCCTAACCTTGCCGATAGCCAATGCCATGGGTTGGGAGAGTCTGAAAGAACTCATGCTGGCTGAGTACTGCCCACGGGGTGAGATGAAAAAGTTAGAGCACGAGCTTTGGAACCTAAAGATGAAGGGTTCCGACATTGCCACTTACACAGCTAGATTCTGCGATCTGGTTCTTCTCTGTCTGAGGATGGTCACCCCAGAAAGCAAGAAGATAGAAAGGTACATTTGGGGATTGACGCCCCCAACTCAAGGAAATGTCTTGGCCGCTAAGCCTACCACTTTCGATAGCGCCAAGTGTCTGGCGTAGACCTTAATAGATCACGGGGTTGATCTTTATGCAACCATGACTGCTTTCGAACCACCAAAGTCGAGCAGTGGAAAGAAGAAATTTTGGAACAAACGCAAGGGCCAATCTTCACAGGAGCCCTCCAAGAAACAACAAACAGTAGCAGTTTACGCTGCTACTACTCCTGCTGCAGTACCTACTACCCCAACAACCCCAACCGCTATGCTGGAAACCTACCCCTGTGCAACAAATGCAACTTCCATCATCATGGGAAGTACCGGGAGTTGTTGTGCAACAACTATGGTAAGAAGGGACACACAGCTCGATTCTGCAAGGCACCAGTCGAACCAACCAATCAAGCTCCTGGAGCGGGCGCCGGTCAAGCCTGTTATGGCTGCGGATAGGTTGGGCACTTCAAGAGAGATTGTCCCAAGCCAACAGCAGGTGGTAACACAGAGATGGTGCTGGCGATGGGCCAGGAGGAGGCAGTTGCTGATCCCACATATGTTGCGGGTACGTTCCTCCTTGACAACTCTTATACATGCATTCTTTTCGATTCTGGTGTGGAGAGGAGCTTTGTTAGTCATGCATTCAAACACCTACTCAAATGTAAATCCCAACCCTTAACCGAAACGTTTACCGTCGATATGGCTAATGGAAAGAAAGAAAGTACTAACGACATATTGATAGGCTGTACCCTTACCTTAAATGATTATTCCTTCCCCATCGATCTTATACCAGTCTCTATAAAAAGCTTTGATGTTATCATTGGTATGGATTGGTTGAGCCCCAATCGTGCCGATATCCTTTGTTACGAAAAAGCCATCCGTCTCAATCTACCCTCGGGCGAAACTCTCATAGTTTACGGTGATAAACTCAGCTCAAACCTTCGTATCATTTCCTGCATCCAAGCCCAGAAATACTTGCGAAAGGAGTGCCATGCATTCCTAGCTCATGTCGTTAACGAAAAGCAGGAAGTTAAGGACCACGAGAGCATCCCCGCAGTCTGTAACTTTCCTGATGTCTTCCCCGAAGATATTCCTGGAATCCCTCCCGAGCGCCAAGTCGAGTTCCGTATCGACTTAATCCCCGGAGCTATTCCTGTAGCTAAGTCCCAATATCGTCTAGCGCTGGCAGAAATGCAAGAGTTATCCAGCCAGCTCAATGAGCTGCTCAACAAAGGATTCATAAGACCGAGTTCCTCACCCTGGGGAGCCCCGATCTTATTCGTGAAAAAGAAGGATGGATCCTTTCAGATGTGCATTGATTATCGAGAACTGAACAAGCTCACCATCAAGAACCGCTATCCGTTACCCAGAATCGACGACCTCTTCGATCAACTTCAGGGAGCCAGTTACTTCTCGAAAATAGACCTAAGATCAGGATACCATCAGTTACGAGTTCATGAAAATGATGTTCCCAAGACAGCTTTTCGGAAACGGTATGGTCACTACGAATTTGTAGTAATGCCCTTTGGTCTAACCAACGCGCCCGCGATATTCATGGATCTGATGAATCGGGTGTGCCGCCCTTTCCTAGACAAGTTTGTAATCGTGTTCATTGTTGATATACTTGTCTACTCTCGGAGCGAGGTAGATCATAGACACCACTTGAGACAGGTGTTAGAAACACTAAGGTCGGAGAAACTCTATGCAAAGTTTTCAAAGTGCGAATTTTGGATTCAAAAATTAACTTTCCTTGGTCACGTGGTAAGCGAGGAAGGCACACACGTGGACCCTTCCAAGATCAAAGCGATTGAGAATTGGTCAGCACCGAAGACACCCACAAAAATCCATCAATTCTTGGGTCTTTCTGGCTATTATCGCAGATTTATCCAAAATTTCTCCAAAATTGCTAAGCCGTTAACCACCCTAACTCAAAAAGGTGTACGCTTTAGTTGGGGAGAAAAGAAAGACACTGTGTTTCAAACATTGAAGCAGGCCCTATGCAGCGCACCTATCTTGTCTCTGCCCAAAGGGACAGAAGATTTCGTTGTCTTCTATGATGCATCCAATCAGGGCCTAGGATGTGTGCTTCTGCAGCGAAGAAAGGTTATTGCCTATGCCTCTAGGCAGCTGAGAACACATGAAGTCAATTATAGAACTCACGATCTAGATTTGGGAGCAGTGGTTTTTGCATTAAAGATATGGAGACATTATCTCTACAGAACCAAATGCACACTACTTCACCGACCATAAGAGCCTACATCATATCTTTAATCAGAAAGTGTTAAATATGAGGCAGCGGCGATGGGTAGGGCTACTCAATGATTACGAGTGCGAAATACGCTATCATCCTGGCAAGGCCAATGTAGTAGCTGATGCCTTCAGCCGAAAAGAGTATTCAGGTCGTAGAGTGAAGATATTGATAATGACAATCCATTCCCATTTATCCGATCAAATTGTAACATCCGGATTCCCAGGTATCTTATTTTAAGTATTTATCTTGAGTTTTAGGGAGGGACTCGGCGAGTAGGCGCTCAGACTCGCCGAGTAGGATCACGAATTCTTGTCTGGATTAATGAGGGACTCGACGAGTCGATGCGTGGGAATGGATTGTCATTTGAACTCAAACTGAGGATTTGAGGAATTCGGATGCACCTTCGAGCGCATTTGAACTCAAACTGAGGATTTGAGGAATTTTTCGAAATAAAACAAAATTTTTCTAAAAGAGTAAAAAGATTTTGAAAAGAGCAGAGCAGAGCAGTGTGTACGATCAGCCAGCGCCCGAACGGTGATTTCCCAAAATACCCTTACATTATATGTTATGAGATATTATGTGATATGCTATGCATGCTAGAGTAGGCTAGGTATTCATGGTTAGGACTAGAGTGGGCCTGATTGTGATGCCTTAGCCTAGGAGTTATTGCTACTATGAGATACTTCGAGAGTAAGTACGTAGCAGCGAGGAGCTTATGAGTGGTCTACCGGAGA
The DNA here is from genome assembly GCF_052849685.1 of Lactuca virosa. Lineage (NCBI taxonomy): Eukaryota > Viridiplantae > Streptophyta > Magnoliopsida > Asterales > Asteraceae > Lactuca > Lactuca virosa. The sequence goes on along the minus strand of NC_136430.1, from coordinate 123,046,710 downwards.
GTAGCCTGAGTTTAGTGAGATATAGACTACTTGTGATCTGGGATCCTAGGAGGATGACTTGGGGTGAATACCGATGCGCTGTGGAAGGTAGTATAAGGGCCCGTACTACTGGAAACACCGGATCGGCGAGCAGTCCAAGTAAGAATCCTTAGGGTACTAAAGAACAAGTAGGATTGGGTATCGAGTGCGAGTATACTCGATCGAGTCTCTGATTTCTTTTGTGTTGTATTTAAGAGACATCATGGTTGGGACGCGCCACCACCCAGGAGGCACTGGTTCCAGTGGTACCAGTGATGAGGAGATCCGTAGGTTGATTTACGAGGAGGTGGCTGCGGCCATTCGAGCTGAGATACCAGAGATGTTCGGGTCTATCAAGACCACGCTGATCGAGACTTTTGATGAGCGGTACGCTGCTCTTACTGATGCTGCTGTTGCTGCGGCCACCGCAGACCGCAGAGGGGTGACTCGTTGCTGTACCGAGAGTTCAGCAACACGAAGCCACCAGAGTTTGATGGGACGCAGGATCCGATCGCTGCGATGAGATGGCTTTCTGATATTGAGGGGTGCTTCTATGCGTGTTCTTGTCTGGAGCATTTGAGAGTTCGGTTCGCGCTGAACCAGCTTCGCTTGGGAGCGAAGGACTGGTGGAAGTTTGTGACAACGTACTACTCTTCTGCAGAGCTTTCCGCGGTGACCTGGGAGAGGTTCACCGCTATGTTTCGTGATAAGTACGTTCCCCCGGTGGAAAGGGAACGTTTGGCTCAGGAGTTCTTGACCCTCAAGCAGGGTACCGAGTCTGTTACAGTGATCACCAGGATGTTCCATGAGAGGGCGATGTTCTGCCTTGAGCACGTGTCTTCCGAGCAGGCACACATGAGTCAGTATTGGAGCATTTTGAGGAGAGACATCCGCGAGTTCGTGGCGAACTCGTCGTACCAGACATTTGCCGAGCTTCAGGCAAATGTCCGGAAGAGGGAGATTGAGCTTGAGACTCAGGCCAGGGAGGAGGCGGAATCTCAAGTGAGGGATCGGCGACCGACACAGTCCCAGCCGGCAGCCAAGGGGGCCAAGCCCGCTGATTCGAGATCAGGGAACCAGAAGAGCCGCACTTATGGCAAGTGCGGCAAGAGTCATGAGGGGGTTTGCAGAGCAGGGTCTTGCTACAAGTGTGGCAAGGAGGGACACATGGCCAAGGATTGCCCCAAGGGGTTTGCAGTCTGTTTTCACTGCAACCAGACCGCACACTGGAAGTCCGAGTGTCTGCAGTTGCGGGGGTAAGACCAGGGAGCATCACAGGGATATGCCCCTACTTCCGTTCGAGCTGTAGAGAGTCGGCCAGCGAAGGCCGAGGTACCAAAGGCTCGCGGGAGAGCCTTCCAGTTGACAGCGGAGGAGGTCCGCGCAGCGCTAGATGTTGTGGCGGGTATGTGTTCTTTCATCTATTTATTTTGAGTTTATGGTGTTATGCTTATATTATGATATGCGTAGGTACATTTCTAGTGAGTTCTGTACCTGCTTTGGTGTTATTTGACTCGGGTGCGAGTCAGTCTTTTGTGTCGTTAGCCTTTAGTCAGCACATCAGTATCTGTCGGGAGGCGTTGAGTCGACCTTTGCGAGTTTCCATAGCTGATGAGAGAGCGGTGTATGCCACTGATGTGATTCGAGGATGTGTACTCGAGATCTTCGGCGTTGAGTTTCCGATTGATTTGGTCCCGATTGCGATGGGTGATGTCTGTGTCATCGTGGGCATGGACTGGTTGAGCAGGTTTGGAGCAGTTATCGACTGCGAGCGATAGTTGGTGACCATACGAGACCCTACTGGGGGAGTTCTTACAGTTTATGGCGAGGGTACCCGTTCTGGGTCCGCATTTTGTTCGGCCGCTAGAGCGAGGCAGAGTCTACAACAGGGCTGTAGTGGGTTTGTGGCTTATGTGGTGGATACGAGAGTAGATGCAGAGAAACCGAGGTCGGTTGATGAGGTCCCGATAGTGCGTGAGTTCCTGGATGTTTTCCCCGAGGAGTTGCCGGGCGTGCCTCCCGAGAGGCAGGTAGAGTTCCGCATCGATTTGGTTCCGGGGGCAGCGCCTATCGCCAAGGCGCCTTATCGCCTTGCACCGCCAGAGATGCAGGAGTTATCCTCGCAGCTTCAGGAGCTGCTGGGGAAGGGGTTTATTCGACCGAGTAGCTCGCCATGGGGAGCGCCGATCCTTTTTGTCAAGAAAAAGGATGGTTCACAGCGGATGTGCATTGATTACCGGGAGTTGAACAAATTAACGGTCAAGAACCGTTATCCATTGCCGAGGATCGACGATCTGTTCGACCAGTTGCAGGGTGCGTCTTAGTTTTCCAGGATAAACTTGAGGTCTGGATATCACCAGATGAGGGTGCGTGATGAGGATATCCAGAAGACATCATTCAGGACTCGTTATGGGCATTACGAGTTCGTGGTGATGCCTTTTGGGCTCACCAATGCACCAGCGGCGTTCATGGACCTCATGAACCGAGTATGCAGGCCGATGTTGGATCGTTCAGTGATCGTGTTCATTGATGACATATTGGTGTATTCGAGATCCAGAGAGCAGCATGAGGAGCATTTGAGGGAGATCCTCGTAGTTCTGAGATCGGAGAGGCTTTACGCCAAATTCTCCAAGTGTGATTTCTGGTTACGAGAGGTCCAGTTCTTAGGACACCTCGTCAACCAGAATGGGATATTGGTCGATCCGGCCAAGATTGAGGAGGTGATGAGTTGGGAGGTGCCGAGATCCCCGACCGAGATCAGGAGTTTTCTGGGGTTGGCTGGCTACTATCAGAGATTTATTCAGGATTTCTCCAAGATTGCCGTTCCCCTCACCAGATTGACCCGAAAGGGCACTGCTTTTGCTTGGGGTCCAGAGCAGCAGACCTCGTTTGAAACACTTCGCCAGAGGTTATGCAAAATCCAGGTGTTAGCTCTTCCGGAGGGAATGGAGGATTTCGTAGTGTATTGTGATGCATCTATATCGGGGTTGGGTGCAGTGCTTATGCAGAGAGGGCACGTGATAGCATACACATCGAGGCACTTGAAGCCTCATGAGACGAGGTATCCCACCCACGATTTGGAGTTGGGGGCGGTGGTGTTCGCTCTCAAGATATGGCGCCATTATTTGTATGGGGTTCGGTGTACCATATACACGGACCACAAGAGTTTGAAGTATTTGATGGATCAGCCCAACCTGAATATGCGCCAGAGGAGATGGTTGGACATGGTAAAGGATTACGATTATAAGATCCTGTACCACCCAGGCAAAGCTAATGTTGTAGATGATGCCCTGAGCCGTAAGGAGGAGAGTGCCCCGATTCGAGACATTTGTATGCTGCTGACAGTGATGACTCCGGTGTTGGACACCATTCGGGAGGCCCAGGCAGAGGCCGTGAGACCGGAGAACCGTAAGAGAGAGCGGATGATTGGACAGGTACCTGAGTTCGTTATCGATAGCAGTGGAGGAGGCACACCGATCGAGGTTCTCGATCCATCCCGGGCCACTAAGATGTATTTGGATCTGAAGAAAGATTACTGGTGGCCCTGTGTGAAGATGGATATAGCATGGTTTGTTGAGAGGTGCTTGACCTGTCGCAGAGTTAAGGCTGAGCACCAGCGTCCGCACGACAAGTTGCAGCCACTCAAGGTTCCCCAGTGGAAGTGGGAACAGATTTCCATGGATTTTATCACCAAATTGCCAAGGACCGCGAGGGGTGTTGATGCGATTTGGGTGATTGTCGACCGGCTGACGAAGAGCGCTCACTTCCTTGCTATCATTGAGAGCTCTTATGCAGAGAGATTGGCAGAGTTGTATGTGAGGGAGGTGGTATCGCGGCATGGAGTACCGATCTCGATTGTGTCAGACCGAGATGTACGTTTCACTTCCAGGTTCTGGAAGAAGTTCCATGAGGAGTTGGGTACGAGGCTGCATTTCAATACCGCGTACCACCCACAGACGGACGGGCAGAGTGAGCAGACGATTCAGACGCTCGAGGACATGCTCCGAGCATGTGTGATGGACTTCGGGGGAAGTTGGGTCACGTATCTGCCGTTGGCTGAGTTTTCTTATAACAACAACCACCATTCGAGTATTGGTATGCCTCCCTTCGAGTTGTTATACGGGAGGAGATGTCGGACTCCCATTTGCTGGGGAGAGGTAGGGCAGCGCGTGATGGGCAGCACTGAGATAGTGCTTCAGACGACCGAGCAGATACAACAGGTTAGACAAAGGTTGTTGACGGCTCAGAGTCGCCAGAAGAGTTATGCGGATAGGAGACGATCCGAGATTGAGTTCCAGGTGGGAGACTTCGTACTCCTGAAAGTGTCTCATTGGAAAGGAGTGATTTGATTCAGGAAGAGGGGCAAGCTGGGGCCCCGGTATATTGGGCCGTTCAGGGTGACCGTGAGGGTGGGCAGGGTAGCATATCGGTTGGAGCTACCTGCGGAGTTGAGCCAGATTCATGACACCTTCCACGTGTCTCAGTTGAGGAAGTGTATAGCCGACGATTTGGCGGTGGTGCCGCTGGAAGATATTCAGGTGGATGCGAGCCTGAATTATGTTGAGAGGCCATTCGTGGTGGTGGATCGGAATATCAAGGTTTTGAGAAAGAAGGAAGTGCCACTGGTTCTGGTTCAGTGGCGGCATCGAAAAGGGTCCGAGCTGACCTGGGAGCTGGAGGCGGAGATGCGCAAGCTTCATCCAGAGCTGTTTGTAGAATGAGACTTCGAGGGCGAAGTCTGATTCTAGTGGGGGAGAATTGTAACATCCGGATTCCCAGGTATTTATTTTATATATTTATCTTGAGTTTTAGGGAGGGACTCGGCGAGTAGGCGCTCAGACTCGCCGAGTAGGATCGCGAATTCTTGTCTGGATTAATGAGGGACTCGACGAGTCGATGCGTGGACTTGGCGAGTCCGCGCTGTAAAGTGAAACCCTAAATCTCAGGGCTTGAGCCCTATTTAAAGGCCCTTATGGCCGTCATTTGCGGCCACTACTCCCCTGTGAAAACCCTAGAGAGAAAAGAGAGCTTAGAGAGCATTTTGGAGGCTAATTCTTCATCCTTTGGTGTGATCTTGCAAGAAGGAGTGGGAAAATCCAAGCTAGATCGATTGGGGAGCTTGGATCTGTGTTGTTCACACTGAGATTCACGTTTTGAGGTACATGTTCCTTCCCATTTCGTGAATTTGATAGATTCCTTGAATCTAGGGTTTCCTTTGCACATCTTTGAATTAGATTGTGAAGCATATGAGGTCCCTTTGAGTATAGATGATAGATCTGGACCTTGAGAGGTCCAAAAGGTCCCAAGCTTCCAGCTTTATGAGGTTTCATGTGAGCCTTGAGAGTAAAACCCCATTTTAAAGGTTATTTCTCCATTTTTGGTCTTATAAGCATTGCATGAACGTAAAGTTTGAACCTTTACGTGACTTTCGAGTGTTAGAAGGTTGGATCTACTGGTTGGTGAAGCAGATCTGACCTCAAAAGATCGTTTGAGTGTTTTCATGGGAGGAACTCGCCGAGCCCATAAGGGACTTGACGAGTCGAGTCAGGTTGCCCCGCGATTCGCGACCTGTGATAACCCGTTGAGTGTAGGGTTGACTCTGCGAGTCGAGTAAGGACCAGGGGCGAAGAGGACATGCATGTACTCGCCGAGTCACACGAGTGCACTCGACGAGTCTAGGTCAAAGTTTGACCGTTGACTTTTAGGGTTTGGTCAATGTTAGGGTCTTTGAGCCACGAGAGGGGTAAAATGGTCTTTTACCCTTCTAAGAGTACTAAGAGAGGGATTAGTCTAGCCTTAAGGGTTGTATTGATTAGAGTGCTTATTCCATGTGATTAGGCGGGGGCTAGACCAGATTTTACGGAGCTCGAGATTTACCGAGTTACCCGAGGTGAGTCTTCTCACTATACTTTACCTAGAGTGGTAATTAGAGTTATGTGACAGAGTATCTTGTATGCTATTATGTGATTGTGATACACTGTATTATTTCTATGTGTTTCATGCCGTGTATGTTCAAGAGTTTACAGAGTTAGAACCGGAAGGTTCACAGAGTTAGGACCAGAGGGTCCACAAAGTTAGGACCGGAGGGTCCACAGAGTTAGGACCGCAGGGTCCACAGAGTTACAGCCTCGAGTGGCTAATATGTGTTATATGTGGTATTTTGGGGAACTCACTAAGCATTTATGCTTACAGTGTTGTGTTATGTGTTTCAGGTACCAGTGAGGATCGCGGGAAGGCGCCGGCATGATCAGTACACACATGAGGAGTTTTTATACATTATGATCTTGGGATGTGTTTCTATGGATTGATATGTGATACAATGAGATTTTTATAATATTTATGAATGAAAGTATGCTTTTAAAAATGTGAAAAATTGTTTGAAAAATTACAGTGTTACACAAATCAGGGAGGCTGAGTTGGAAGCCTTAAAACCAGAGAACAGGTCGAATAAATCCTTGAGAGGAATGGAAAAGAACTTAGAGGTTAAGGGAGCCAGAGTTTACTATTTCATGAACCGAATCTGGACCCGAAGTACGGCGGTTTCAGGGAAGTTGTCATGAACGAAGCTCACAAGACTAGATACTCCGTTCACCCAGGTTCAGATAAGATGCATCTGGATCTCAAACAACTCTATTGGTGGCCGAACATGAAAGCAGAAATTGCTACCTTCGTGGGCAAGTGCCTGACTTGCACCAAGGTGAAGGTAGAATATCAAAATCCCTCAGGTCTTCTCCAACAACCATAAATACCTGACTGGAAGTGGGAAAGGATTATAATGGATTTCATCACTAAGTTACCCAGATCTCCAAGTGGGCACGACGCCATCTGGGTAATTGTCGACCGACTAACTAAATCTGCCCACTTCCTGCCAATCAAGGAAAACTTTAAAATGGAGGGACTTACACGAATCTACATACAAGAAATAGTTCGTGTGCATGGTGTGCCTGTGTCCATTATCTCTGATCAAGATAGCAGGTTTACCTCGAGATTTTGGCAGTCACTGCAGAAGGCTCTTAGTACTAAGCTGGATATGAGCATAGCTTCTCATCCACAGACAGATGGGCATAGTGAGAGAACCATTCAAACATTGGAAGATATGTTGAGAGCCTGCGTCATCGATTTCGACATGTCGTGGGACACTCATTTGCCCTTAGTCGGATTTTCCTACAACAAAAGCTATCATACCAGCATAAAGGCTGCGCCGTTCGAAGCCCTCTATGGCCGTAAGTGCAGATCCCCTCTGTGCTGGGATGAGGTAGGCGACGTGCAGCTAGTCAAGGGTCAAGTCATCGACAGCACTCTCACAGGCCCAGAAATCATCAGAGAGACTACAGAAAAGATAGTACAAATCCGGGAACGATTAAAAGCTTCAAGAGATAGACAAAAGAGCTACGCCGATATGAGACGAAAACCCTTGGAGTTCCAGGTTGGTGACCGTTTCCTTTTGAAGGTCTCACCCTGGAAAGGCTAGATACGCTTCGGAAAGCGTGGAAAGCTGAATCCAAGATACATTGGACCATTCGAGATCCTCGCTAGGATCGGTCCCGTAGCATACAAACTTCGTTTCCCCAAGAACTTAGTAACGTACATCCCGTCTTCCACGTGTCGAACTAGAATAAGTATCTGTCCGATGAGACACTTGTTATTCCCCTCGACGAGATCGAACTAGACAAGAGCTTACACTTCATAGAGGAACCCGTAGAAATCATGGATCGGGAAGTCAAACGAACGAAACAAAGCCGTATTCCGATAGTGAAGGTTCGCTGGAATGCCAAGCGGGGACCTGAATTCACTTGGGAGCGGGAAGATTCAATGAAACAGAAGTACCCTCATCTATTCCCGAGTCCATGATTTGTATTCTATGTTTGAATTTCGGGACGAAATTCCCTCAAACAGGGGGATGATGTGACATCCCGAAACTTTTTCCGTTATCTTTAACCGATTTCCGTTAATAAAATTTGAATTTTATTGGATTTCCGTCAAACTCCTTGTGTTGGAAAAAAAATATTATGCATTATATAATTAAAATTTTTTTATACGAGTCGCAACCAAAAATCACGCGAAAACTCGAATTTTTCTCGAAAAACAGCTGTTCACGACCTGGCTGGAGTTCACGGCCATAAACCTGTTTAAGGCCGTAAACCCGTTTGCGGTTGATGCCAGGTGGAACCCACCACCGACCATACCCCCAACCTATATATATGAGACCCCCACGTTCATTTCGAGCTTCTTGGCCGAAAACTCTCTCTTCCTCTCTCTAGACTTTTGACCGTAAACTCCCAAAAACATCCTTATTCTTCCAAAAATCATCGAAAATCGTCATTGGGAGTTGATTTGGAGCATCTCGAAACATTTTTCCTTGAATCCAGCTCCCTTGTTCTTGAGTTTACGGTCGTAAACACTTCAAACCTTCAAAGGCCGTAAACCCTTCAAAAGACAGTTCACGATCATAAACCCCGTTCACGACCGTAAACCCCCTTCACGACCGTAAACCCTTCCTAAGTGGTGGATTGGACTGAAAACCCTCTTTCCTCGATTCAATCAAGTCCCAGTAACATTCCTTAACCGAGAACAAGTGTTTTTCCTAACAATTTATCTAACGAAATCGCTAATTTAGATACATATATGTATTTATTTGACATTAGGATTCCGTTAAGTGCCACGTACAACAATCCGAGGATCTTCGTTTCCACTCGACATTTTCACACAACAATTGTGAGTTCATACCCCTACGCTTTTACGATTTTTAATGTTTTCATGGGGGGGGGGGGGGGAATACAAGCCAAACACACTTGATTTTATCAAATTTTAAACTTATGAAATTAATACAGTCAAACGATTTCCATGTTTTTTAAAATATTTAGATATTTTATCCCTTTTGTACCATGTTGAGCATAAGGGACACTTTTATTTTGGAAACACAATTTCATAGTTTTCAGAATAGTTTACAAACCAAGTACATAACATTTCAAGTAAACTATAATGGGTATAGTTTGGGGAATTCAATACACAGTTTTTACCAATTCAAATTATATACATGAGTAAACATATAAACTATGACATATTTAGTTTATGATATACATTATTACAAGAGTACAACATTTGATAATTATACGTAAACTAGATTATACAGAATTGTGAGACTGTACTTCAAAACTGTACCCATAGGTGTACCGAATTAAATCCTATCATAGTATAACCAGAGTCTCCCGGAAGGATAGCGTGAGATTTGTGAATAGATCTATTCGGGACTGACAATCCCACACCTGAACTGCTAGCCACAGTTAGGCAGGCATGCCTGGGGTGACAAATGTCATGTAACCGACAATTGAAGAATGTCGTAAAGGTCACTAGGTCATATCAAGCATGGTTATACGACTCACAAATAATATAAACTAATCATTTGTTTACAGAATTTCATTCTTCATTAGTTTTATTTTTCATTAATAGAACTATTATACATTACACTGGAGGGTTTCCAGTGACACAATACACGGTTTTATTTTAAGTAATAAAACAGACTTTACATACTGGAAGTAGCCAAGGTTTTCAAACAGAACATACTATACAAAGGTTTTGAGTACAAGAATACATACACACTACGGTTGATAGTAACTAGAATACAAACTAACATTTTTCTATACTACAACAGAATACAGTAACAAATATTCATAGTAAATTTTATAATTCCTTAGTTTAGGCATCAGGGCTACGTATGGAGCATATTCAATAGACCGTTGAATGTGTGGTTTCCGCCTCATTTCCCGTTCCTTGTTTGGTTGTGGACTTAGGGCAGATCCATATAGTTAACTGTCTGTTCAATATTGGTTTATACGTGGCTAGAATGAACTAAGTGCTTATAGATGGAACTGATATTATTTCACTCTTACTAAAGAAAATATTGGATTTTCTTGGAAACATGAGAACGTTTTTACAGAATCATTAATAGGTTTTCATTACAAAAACATCGCTTATGAACTCACTAGCTTTATGCTGATACTCTGTCAAAACTGCTTGTATTCTCAGGGAATCAGAAGACAGGTACCTCCTGGAGTTTTGATTATACTTTTGATGTATAGAAACAATGAATGAATAGATGTAAAATATTCATATTATATTGTAATAGTTGTGTTTACTTTGATTACTATGATGTAATTGTTGTAATGCTACGCATGATGTCATCCACCCCCGAACGTTTCTGCCGTTCCGGTTTGGGGGTGTGACAACATTTTAGGAAGGACTGCCCGAAACAAAAGAATCAACGTGGCAATGGAAGGGTACTTATGATCACTGCTAGGGATGCTCTCCATGAACCGCCTGTACTTATTGGTACGTTTCATATCAACAATGTTTAGACTTCGGTATTAATTGATACTAGTGTCGATAAAAGCTTTATCGACCATAGGTTTCAAAACACGACAAAACATAAGGTCCACAAACTTAATGAAACTTACACAGTAGATATGGCAATCAACCAAATAGAAAGCACTTTAGAAATACTCACCAATTGCATTCTCACCCTGAATAGGCACGTCATTCATATAGAAACAAAGGACCATTGCTCGTAATCTATGCTTGCTAAGTGTATATGTTAGGGTCGTATATAAGTAAGATTCTATAGACTTAGAACTTGTGACTCTGCTTTACTTCATGTTCCTTGTTTGGTTGTGGGCTTAAGCTAGAATCACTTATTCGATCGTCTATTCGATCTCGATTATATACGACATGTATGCACAAGAGGATTATAGAAGGACCTGGCAGGGATCATGTACCATAAAAATACATTACAATTATTCGAAGACCCTTGTACCATCGGTACAAACTAAATTTCGGGACAAAATTTCCTTTAACAGGGAGGTAATGTGACATCCTAGAATTTAGGGCAAAAATTATAGCCGACCAATTCACCGTGAATCTCATGATAATCTGACTTATTGAGTTCTAGTGCATCTAAAGTAAAATAAATAAATTTATTTCAATTATTATATAATGTCAGATGATACCTTACTTCCAAATGTGTAAACTGTCAACCGAATGAAACCGCTTAAACGACAACGCTAATTAATGCGTTTGAAAAACTGAAATTTTGCACTAAGAAGTTTCGAGAAAAACAAACATTAAAATATTATAATACATGTTCCCTTGTTTCCGAAAATATAAATAACATTCAAAATGGAGTTCGTATGCAAAAGATACACCCGTTTTAAGAAAACAAACACTAAAACACTGGTTTTCTTTAATCGCGTAAAACTGAATCGATCCGTTGAGGCACGTACGCTTTGCCGACGGGATTTTCGAGAACGCTATTGAAATCAGACTATATTCTATTACTTAATTTCACACTTGAAATATTTTTAACAAAAATATTTACTAAAGTCGTGAAAACGGACACCGCGAGCCGCTTAGACGCGAAACTTCAAACGCAAATTCCCGAAGTTTTGTAACTCCAAAAATTAATCCGTTTGGGTTTCTAGAATCCTTAAATTACCCTCTTTCATAAGAAATTTTTTAAAACACAATCCGATGTCGGGGTCTCGATTCATCAATTTATGAGTGTTTTGGACAAGTTAATGAATTAGACATTTGTAGGACCCACCAAAGCTCGACTTCAAAAAATCTGATTTCTTATTGATTTATCCTTCCCTTCCATGTTTTCTATCCCATCCCTCTCTTATGGATTGTGTATACTTTTAATCAAAGAGTGCAAGGTATTGTGGTGGGGCATGGTTCTATAAGGCTTGGGTGTATGCTCTCCAAGTATAAATAGAAGCATTTGAGTCCCTTATACCTCACCCAAAATCAAAACCATCTTCTCTCAGTATCTCCTTCTCAATCTCTTCTTCCCTTGGATTAAACCACCACAACAAAACACCTCATCACCACCGTTAACTGCCACCACCCTAAAATCCACCCTACACCACCTCGCTTGGGCTGAAATCACCACCCAACACCTCCCCAACTCTCCCTTACATCTCCTCTTTCTCCCTTTCATCTATTCTGCCCAGAAAAAGGAAGGAAAAGGTGGCAGTCACCTTGCTGCCGCCGCACTGCCACCTCCTGTCACCTCCACTACCGATCACCACCACCTCGTTTTATGTTGTTGCTAAACCTCTCCACCCTCCCTCCACCTCCCCCTGTCGCCGTCCTCACCGGAATCACCAAGAAACACCGGCAGCAGGAGGCTACCAGACACATTTCATCATCACCGGAGACCTCACTACAACCATGAGCCACCACCATCCACCACCTTCTATAGCTGTATGTAACCTCCCAAACACCTTTTTTTAGGGAATCACTTTCGTCAATAAAACTAAGCCTCACAGGACCAATCGTATTTTTTCTCTGTGGTTTGTTTTGCGCAGTCGAAGAAAACGCAAGAGGTTGACCACCTCCTTGTTGGATTAGGTGTCTAAGCCCATAACTATAATTGGTATGTACTTGACCCGATAGTAGCATGGTCCTTTTCGGTTGCCTTCACCATAGCCACTTGACTGGATGAATTAGGGAGAAAGAGGTTAATTTTGATTTATTAATACATTATAAGAATAATATATTAATTGAGAAATCATATTATTTAATTAATATTGGTCAAGAATTAATTTGGAATTAATTTAGTGATAAAAAAAGATTAATTAAATTAAGGGGACTGATATTGTAATTATAAGATAATACCAAGATGGGCTATGGACTCCTAAAAGAAGATGGCAGACGAATTCTATGGAAGCCCATATTGAATTCGTCCGAAGGGATCTTCTGGAAGGATCTACTGGGCGGCTTAAGGCCTAAGCAATCAGATTAGGGTTTTGACTGAAACTCTAATAGCTCAACTATATAAGGACCCCTTGGCACTCAAGAAATCGCCCACTTGAAACCCTAGAAGGATCAAAGCTGATTTTGTGCCTCTCCCCTCTCTCTCTAATATTCCTCCATTGCTAGTGGTGTTTGTGATCTATTAGAGGTATCACATTTGAGGTACTAAGCTCTCTAAAGGCAAGGATCAAGCAAGCTACAATTGAAAGGTAACATTCTAACTTTGTATTAGATGTAAATTTCAAATTAAGCATGCTAGTTTAGGGTTATGGCTTTAGATAATTTTTATTGCATGTATAACTAGAGAAAACCTAGATCCAAAGCTTTAGGGTTGCATGTGCACCATAGGACTGATGTAATGCTCAAATCCCATCAGTGGTATCAGATCCTAGGTCGGTTTTTTGTTGTATTTGATGCTATGCTTAACTGTTCAAAGTTGAAAAAGTCAAAAATCTGATTATGCGGCATGGACTCGACGATTCCATATATGAACTCGACGAGTTTGCGGGTATTTGGCTAATTTTTCGGGGTTTTGACCAGAATTGGATTAGGATAAATACCATAAACTATTTTAACTGATAAAATTTGATTTTTATAATAAGGTAATGATTATCCTCATCCATTTAGAAGATAATTGTCAAATTATAAGATAATTACTAGTGTATATGATAAGATTAATTATTTGTATTATTTGATTTGAATTATCTTGTCTTGAAAATGGATTAGGTCAAATTGTGTGATAAAGATTAATTATATGATTATTTAATTGCTTTTCAAATTTGATCTAAAAGAAGTTTTGAAAAGTTTCAAAATTTACCCTCAAGTTTTGAAATTTAAATTTTTAATTAAAAACTTTTAATTTTAAAATATTTAAATTCTAAACCCTAGAGTTTTAAAAGTTTAAAATTCAACCCTTATACTACTATAATATTAAAAGATTAATAATTATATATATGTATAAGACGAGTCAGTCTTACCGTTAGTAGGCCTCATTCATGAAGCTGGTCTATAAGGGGTGTTTAAGGAAGCGGCCTATAAAATGACCGTCATTGGGTATTGTTGGAACCTGAAAGTGAACCTCTAGCAATCACTATCCTTGTATGTTCCAAAGTCAGCCTGTTCCGGAGTCAGATGGAGTTTCTAAAGTCAGAAGCATTCAGAAGTCATTATGTTCAGGGGTGAAGATGGTGTCCAGAACCATGTCTATGTTCCGGAGTTGATGTTGTCTGAAGTTACTTTGTCAGTTTGTATTGATTGTTTTTGTCATTTAGCTTGATGTTACATTTCGTAGGACTAAATCCCTTTTGTCAAACTTGGATAATCAGAGTGTCAGAAGTAACTCTATTATCAAGCAGACATTGATATTAAGCATTCATTCAAGGTTTGAGTTTTCAAACCTTGTCCGTGCGCATCAGATCGTCCTTGTTCTCACAATTGGTATCAGAGCTTGAGTGGTTGTCCTTTGAATCCATAAGATCAGATTATAGTTGATTCGAAATTACCTTTCTATTTCGATCATTTCTGTGTTAAGGATAAAAGTTCTTCTATATACCACTTTTGCTCAAGATATCTTAACTTCAATGGCTGCTTCTAATCCTCAACAAATGTATTCAATGCAAATAGCAAATGGAGTGGGTTGCCCTACACGTGCCCCACTGATAGTTGTTGAAGAATATGATCACTGGAAAGTTAGAATGGAAAGATTTTTACTTGGAAAAGAGAAAGGTGAATCTGTTTGGAGATCCGTTAAAGAAGGTCCTCATGCTCCAGTTCGAACTGTGGTTAGAGAAGCTGCTGCAACTCTCTTGGGACAGGATCAACAACATCAAGCACCTCTCACTGCTGATGACCTCAAAAAGTTGCATGGTGATCAAGTTGCCTTTTTCGGAAATGGTGTTTGGTGTTCCACCATCTCTCTTTGAGCACATCAAACTGTGCAAGTCTGCAAAAGAGATTTGGGACACACTTCAAGGTTTATTTGAAGGGTCAGAAAACATGAAGTATAACCTCTTGACTTAGGTTGTCAATGAGTTCGGAACTTTCACTACAACACCTGGTGAATCTGTTGCCTCAGCCTCAAACCGATACCGAATTGTTGTCAACAACATGACAGCTCATGGAATAGTCCGAACTCCACTTGAGTACAATCTCAAGTTCATTAACAGTCTGGGAAAAGGATGGTGAAACGTGAAATCATGTCTTCAGAGCAATGGATCTCTAAAAAAGCTCAAGCTCTATCAACTCTTTGATGAACTTCAAGGTCATGAGTCAAATGCTGCTCAAACTCAACGTGAACTCACTGGAGGTCCTCTTGCCTTAGTCAGTTCCTTTGATCCACAAACCTCAAACCCAATCGTTTCGGACCCTCTTACTGCTGTTATCCCATACATTTCTCCTGTTCAACCATCACCTCCTAACGTTCATGCTCTTACAAACTCTAACTATCAGTCTATGGAAACTTTGAACCCTGATGAAATGGACTCCGAACTACGTTTTCAACAAGAGTTTTCCCTACTCTCTATGAAGTACAACCATCCCTTCAAGCCTCACAACAATCCATTCCAAACTTCTTACCAAAATAACCGCTTTCAAGCTCCTCACCAAAACAATCATTAACCTTTCAACAAACCTTTCGAAAACCCCCAACCTACAAGCCAAATCTTCCTACTCAGAATCACACCTCAGAACCTCCACATCTTCCAAAATATGAGAAATCCAAGATTTTGTGTCACAAGTGTGGACATGCAAACCACTTTGCCAAAGATTTCTTAGCCGAAGCCCCACAAAAACCAAAGATCAAGGACTCTGCTTACTATGCATGCCGAGCTCAAGAACTGGCTGAAAGTGAAAAGGCTTTTGTCACAACCGTGTCAAGGGATGTGGAAGGGTATTGGTTATTTGGAGATGATGATGACGTAACCACTGGCAGAAACATGTGTCTTATGGCTCGACAAGAAATTGAATGTGATGAAGGCTATTGGTCGTCCGGGTTCGAAAGAGATAATGAAGATGTTGAGCCTAACTATTACTACATGGCTACGAATGATCCACCTGGCAGAAGTATCGTTTAATAGGTAAAATCTATGATTACTGATAATAATTTTGATTTATCACTTTGTGAACCGTATCTAACCCAGATCCAATCAGATATGACCATCATTTACAAAGCCTATGAGTCAGCCATAGAAGCCAGTGAGAAGAAGGACAGTGAATTGAGTCGTCTTAGGATACAATTCGAGGATAAGAAGTTAAAAATTGAGTCTTTAGAACATGAGCTTGTAATGTCAAAAGATGAATGTATCATTCTTAAAGACAAATGTGAAATCACTTATTCTTAAAGAAACATTTTAATTTCGAATAAAAAACGTCTTAATGCTAAGATTGATGCCATGCATCACGCCATAGACATTCTTGAAGCAAATGAATGGATGACTCACAATTTTCGTCATCCTTGGTCAAAAGCCCCTGGTCTCGGAAGTGAGTTTCCGAAACCAGTTGTTCGGATACACCTGTTTCTCCCTTGTCACCCCTTAATGAGACTTCTGACCATTTTGCATCTTTGATTCCTGAGTTTAAGCCTATAGTTGTCAAATGTCCCGATTCCACGCAATTTCCGCCTCTGATAAACCTGGACCTGAATTGGACCTCTGAACTAAACTCTAGTACTCCAAAGTCTGTTGTTCAAAATCCTAACCACAACCCTCCTAACAACTGTGTTGTTGAGTAAATCTTTCCTGAATCAACTGAACCTGAAACTTCAGTGTGTTTTTAGGCATCCTTAGATAGTGATGTTGATGAGTCAACTTCATGTGACTCTGAACCTCAAGTGATTTCAAAAGCAAATCTAGTTCCGATTAAACCTTTGTTTAACAATCCCTCAGTAGGACAAACTTCCAAATCTTCATCTCATTCAAAAAGAAAGCCAATGTTAAATAGGAAGGATATTGTAGATCCTAAAGTGGAAGCTCGGAATGCACACAAAAAGGAAGTTAAGACTAGACAAAATTCAAGATTCCTTGAGAACTCCAAAAAGAGTGTATCTCGGAATTCTCATTCATCAACCCATAGTCAAAACTCCTTCACACCCACTAAGATCCTCAAGAGACCTTCAAATACTCCCAGTCCTATAGAACAAAAGAAAGTGGTCAGTCCCACTCAGGAAAAGTCAAGTGTAAACACCACATCTATCCGAAACGCCTTTCCTCGGACTGTTTCATCTGTTTTCATTGCAAAATCCGATGGCACAATTTTTAAACCTCGACTTTCAAAATCAAATGTGCCATCAAGCAAGCCAAAAAGTGTTAAGAAAACAAATTATTCAAAATCTTCAAAACAAAACCTTGTTTGGAAAGTCAAAATTCGCATTGATGAAACAATCACTCCGGTAGACAAAGTAGTTCCCACTACTCCGGAAGTTAAAAGTCCGAAGAAAGCTGTTCCGAACTCTCCTGTCATTGAATATGACTACTGGATAGATGAAAGAACCATGTCATTCTGTTTGTTTCCTAAGGAATCTCGGAACAAACCTTCTAAACCAACAGTTGCTCAAAAGTCACTGCCGAAGCATAAGACTCGTGCCTTTGTCCCAAAACCTAACATGGAGCCTAAAAACTCCACCACTCACTAATTTTGTAGGCGCTTTGTGCTTTGGAGCAAGAGACAATATGGTATATTGATAGTGTTTTCTCCATGCACATGACGGGGCAGCAGGATTTATGGTGAGATCTCAAACTTGCACCAAATGATGGCTATGTGATGTATGGCAACAACTCCAATTCTCAGATCCGAGGTTATGGCATCCTTACCAATGGTAACTTCTCCAATTCAAATGTGGCATATGTAGCTGACTTGAAGCATAATTTGATAAGTGTGGCTCAACTCACTAATGCAAATCGTCGAGTTGAATTCTGCAAGAAACATCGCTACATCATGTCCGAAGATCGAAAGGAATGCTTGATCAAGTCAAATTGCAACAAGAACATGTATCCTCTCGATATCAACATGATCATTGGAAAGCCCTAACTCTGCTTAATCTCAAAAGCTGTTCCTAACGTCAGTTGGCTATGGTATAGGAGGCTTGCTCACTTGAACTTCAGATATATGAATGATCTTGTTTCTGGTGAAATGGTTAGAGGTTTGCCACTCCTCAAGTAAGAAAATGATCATTTATGTGCTGCATGTGAATGTGGAAAGCAGTCAAAGAAGGGTCATCCCGTCATCATTGAAAAATCTATCTCGGAACCGTTAGAACTTCTACACATTGATCTGTGTGGACCATCAACAGTAGAGATTTTGCATCACAAAAAGTACATTCTTGTGATTGTGGATGACTTTAGTAGGTTCACTTGGGTCTTCTTCCTAAGGCTAAAATCAGAAACAGCCTCCGAGCTCATAAATTTTATCAAAGGAATAGAAGTTCTCATCAAACTCCGAGTAAGGAGAATCCAAAGTGACAATGGTTCAGAATTCACTAACTCCACCATTGAAAGCTTCCTTACCAATAAGGGTATCGACCAAAATTTTTCTGCTCCATACACTCCTCAACAAAACGGTGTAGTCTAACGACGAAACAGAACACTTGTTGAAGCTGCTCGATCCATGCTCAATTTTGAAAATCCTCCACTCTATCTTTGGGCTGAAGCTGTTTCTACTGCATGCTTCACTCATAATAGAAGTATCATGAATCGACGCCTCAATAAAATGCCGTATGAAGCCATGAGTGGTCGGAAGCCAACTATCTCGTTTCTTCATTTTTTCGGATGCAGATGCTTCATCAAAATCAACCGTGACCAGCTTACCAAGTTCCAACCTAAGGCTGATGAAGCCATCTTCCTTGGATACTCTTCTAAATCAAATGCTTACAGAGTTCTTAATTGGAGAACTCGTGTTCTGGAAGAAATATTTGATATTACCTTTGATGACATTTTCGTTCGGAATTCTGGCCCAACCCATGTTACAACTCACATTATGGAGTCCGATGCTCCAGCCCCAGGTTGTCCGAACCAGCAAACGATCTTTGAAGTTGACTTTGAGACCTTATTCGGACCCTCAAAAATTCCTCTTGACTCGGAATCTCGAACAAGACCAACCATGTCCGAAGCTCCGGTCTCTGAAAACGTGTCCGGTCCGACACCAAGTCTTCCTCCATTTGATTCCGAACCGTTTCAACCTTCTCAGGTTGAGGGGGAGAATGGTCACTCTTCCCTTGAATCAAATGTGGATGGATTTCAAGATGCTGTTGCTGAATTAGATCCTATCAACATTGATGATGATGCAAATTTCTTTGAATTCCCACCTGAAGATGACGTCAATCTATCCGGTTCAGAAGTTCAGGGGGAGCATCATCCACTCATTCAAACTATTCAGGGGGAGTAACATAACCCCATTGTTGATATTGGATCATATGCTGCACAAGAACGTCCAAGGTTACATGTCTGGACCAAGGATCATCCTCCAAAACAAGTCATTGGAAACCAAAACGCTGGCATACAAACTCACTCTGCTACAAGTCTTCAAAATGAATGTTATTTTTTGGCATTTACCTCTATGGTTGAACCCAAATCCATCAAAGAAGCACTTGAACATGCTGATTGGATTACAACCATGCAAGAAGAATTTGCAGAATTTGATGGAAATGAAGTTTGGTCTCTCGTCCCTCCTCCTCAGAATCATCCCATCGTTGGTACTAGATGGGTGTTTCGGAACATATTTGTTGGTCCCTAAACTAGGATCCAAATCAATAATCAATGCAAAGCAAACAATCAATGAAAGTGAAGGAGTAGAAGAAGAAGAATCAAGCCAAGCATGCACACATCTATTAGCAATAAATGTCAGGTACACCTTGGAAAACACACACATGCACTTGTACAGCTCTAACCCACTACTGACATCACTGCCCCTTTTATAGCCCCACAACAGCACACCTGTGTACAACCGCAAACGCGTGTACGGCCGCACACACCGTGTGCGGCCGCACACACGTGTGCGGTTGCACACACTTCCAATGCTTAAAAACTTATACTGCACTACATACTCAACCACCCTAACAAATTTTATATAAAAATGATGCCAAGCTCAAACCACAATATTTTAGACTTTCAATCTCCCCCTTGGTTTGTAGCTGGCATAGTCTTGATCTTTTACTCGGTGGGCTTCTCTCGCAGCATCATGTCTGATCTCCCCATCGACCCCATCCACATTCTTCCGTTTATGATAGAAGCTACCATTGCAGTGTATTCTTTGGCAGCAGCGTCTATAACATCTTTTCGACATATAATCTGGTGACGAGTCAGAGTGCGTATATCTATTTCTCTGAAGCGGAGCAGATCATTGGCACAGATCAATCTTAAAACTTGATCCCGATCCTTGAATTTTATGGCAGCAGTTGCAGTTTCATCATCGAAAGCCCAGAATTCCATATTGTCAAGGTACCCCTCTTGGAAATGTTGGGGGATAGGAATTTCTTTCTGCTGTTTTGTTGCAGGCCAGAGAATAATCTTCATAGGACGGTCTGTTTCCGGATCAATGATGTTTTTGTCTCTCAGAACCAATGCTTTTGCAGTCTTCATTGATGGGAAGTTATCTCTGACCTGCCTTTCTAGAAATTGCTTGAAGCTTGTAGCTGCTGGATCGTCTGAGGGATTGTGGAATGGAGCCCTGGATAGTTCGGCTAGATCAACTTTAGTCCATGAGTTAAAATCATGGGTGCTCTTATAGCGTTCTGTGTGACCAAAATTTCTTTTAACAACCCATAAATTAGACTCAGGATCAAAGGCCCACATTTTGACTCCAGATCTGTCTCCATACTCGTCACCAAATTTCCTTTTTCCTAGTTCAGTTACGGTCAAGACATGGACTTTTGATTTGCGATTTTCATTTGAGTTTATCATGAAAAGAAGACCTTCGCTTTTGTCAGTTTTTGTTTTCGTCTTTCCCTGTCTGACTCTCTTTTGGGCTCTTCTTCCTTCTGGCTCCTTCTCAAATCTATTAACAATTCTAGGAGATCTAGGAGAAGGTGAGCTAACAAGTAGTGTCTTCAGGAACAGACTGTGTAGGGGCTGAAGGGGGATCGTCGACACCATGAGGTTGCTGGAAGAGAGGCTTGACTTTTTCTCCAAAAGCATCATACAGAACGAACTTGAGATTAATGTAGTTGGCTGTCATTGCATCAAGATTCGTCTGCAGATCTTTGATTTTATTTGATTTCTCCTCATCATTAGCCCAGAGTTCTTCGACATGAGTAGTGAGTCTATCCAACTGAATGGTCTTCTCGATGAGTTCTTGTCGAAGAATCCCGATTTCATTTCGAATAGAGGGTGAAGAGGAATCGTCGTCACCTGAGCGCTCTTCTCTGAATGAAATATCCTTTCCACGAGAAGAGGCTGGAGTTGGTTGAGCCAGAAAGGTTGCCAGTCTTATCGAGGCTTCATCCATTGATGGTCTTGTAGGCGAATAAGCTGGAATGGATGAGGAGCCGCCCGTTTCAAACAAATTTCTTGGGCCTTCATAAGATGGTGGAGAGTAAGCAGTAGCAGTAGTGGCGGTTGAGAACACAAGAGGAGCAGTGCTGACAAGAGGAACCTCCAGACTTGCAATTGATTGGCTTGTATCCATAGAAGTCTGGGAGGTCTGGGGCTGAGCAGATGCACAAATAACTGGAGCTGATGTAGAGATAGATGATACTGAGGGAGGAATCTCTGCAATCACATCTCTTTGGCTTGAAGTATCCTCCGAGGGCTTGGAAAGGGAGAGCAAAATCCTGAGAGAGTATCCTTCAACTCTAGTCTTGGTTGCTACAGGAGCAACTTCATCGACTTTATTAACACAGCTGTCAGAGAATTCAGGAATGGAACAAAAGTCTTCATCATTGAAATCAAATTCAATATTGGTGGGCATGTCATCACTAATCCCCGTAAAATCAATATTCTTCAACTGATCTATGTCACCATAGATATCATCATCAACATCATCATCATCAAGATCAGGTTGTGACTCATCCCTTTCTTGAATGTCATGTTCCTCAGCCACTTTAGCTAAAGGAGAATCATGAATCTCTTCAATCTCTGGCACGGATGATGAAATCACAATGTCTTCTGGCTCCGGATGAGTGGATTGATCTCCTGTTTGTTCTCTCTCCTCAAAAATTCCAAACTTAATCAACGGAAATTATCCTTCAAAGGAGAATTTACCTCCTCTCTTCTGCTTCATTAGACCAAAAGCACTTGGACCAATGGATTTCAGATCCAATGTTTCATTACCCCTTTGCAGATCCGGATGCTTCACATTGAAGATGATTTGTAAGAATCTCGGGTACATCAAAAACTTGTCCCTCTTAACCCCTTCGAGATTCAAGACCATTTCGTGCATGATAAATCGAGAAAAATTGAATTCAAATCCTGCTGCTAAAGCAGTGAATGCTCTTGTGTTGACGAAGGAGACTTCATTCGCACCTGATTTGCTACCAGAAATACAGCTCACAAATATATGAGCCACGTACTTCCAGCAGGGAGGAAGCAAGTTTTTGACAGTTGGGGGGAAAGATCCTTCATAACCCATGTTATTCAACACATCTTGAATTTGTTGAATATCAATTTCCATTGGGTAAGTAGATTTGTCATTAATTTGAAGGCATTCACGAATGATATCCTCAGAAATTTGAATTTTCTTTCCCTCCACTGAAGCCTCGATTAAGTATTCGTCCTTGTTGCCCTTTTTTACTGAAGCGTTTCTCCAGAATTCCTTGGTTAGGTTTTGGTAAATTGCCGGGCTGGTCGTAAATGCGTGCATCAGACAGCACTTCCTCAAGCCTTCAACAATAAACTTCATGTATTTATGAGCCATAGGAGGATCTTCCAGAAAAACAGCAGAGTTGTGAGTCTTGGCGAAATCTATATCTCCCATTATGTCCTGAAAACAAACACAAGCAAGCATTTAGGGTAAAAATTATTTTGACAATAACATATAATGTACAACCATTCACAACCGCACATGCATGTGAATGGCCGTACACACCCCAACCGCACACACATGTGAGTGGCCGCACACAACCAACCGCACACGCATGAAATAGATCAACCACACACGGCCAACCGCACACAGCCAGCCGCACACGACCAACCGTACACGGCCAACCGTACACTCCGTGTGCAGCCGCACACTCATGTAAAACTGCACACGCCGTGTGCGGTTAAACACAGAAATAATCGAATGATTAGCAAATAATGAACAATTTTTCATAAAAAATTATAATTTTGAATTGTGTTCTTGAGAAATTACCGATGAACAGCTTTGAATTCAAGAATTTTCCATGTTTGAGGTTAGAGAGAATGAGAGAACAGGGAAGCGAGTGTGCGGTTGAGTAGGAAGAAAATGAGAGAAGAGTTGGATTCTTCTCACCGCACACTCCCTTATATAGAGAAAAATTTACATTTTACCCCCTTCACCTTTTAATTAAAGATAACCCAGCCCAAAACTTCAAGTGAATTATCAAAAATGAATCATTTTGAGGAAAAAATTCAAAAATAATTTTTCTAAATAGCATAAAAATAAAACTAAGTTTAGTAAAATAAAAATAAAATAAAAATAATAAATAAAATTAAAATTAAAATAAAAGAAATACTAATAATGATAAAAAAAACTAAAATTTTGATTTAATCCTATAAAATGCTTAGTCTTTTGAGATATGGTATCAAAGTTATTAGACAATCTTGATCCGCTTATCGGTACCTTCCATCTTCACATCTTTATCTGGTC
The DNA here is from genome assembly GCF_052849685.1 of Lactuca virosa. NCBI lineage: Eukaryota > Viridiplantae > Streptophyta > Magnoliopsida > Asterales > Asteraceae > Lactuca > Lactuca virosa. The sequence continues at coordinate 123,023,130 of NC_136430.1, read as the reverse complement.
GATCACCGGTATTGTGGTCCACTTAAACACGAAAAATTTCGTGACAGATTTTTGGACATACTATATGTTACAAGACAGGTGAACTTAAGTTCCTAGAAGCTATATCTGATCCTAAGTTCCTAGATAATATATGTTAAGGACCATTCAGCTGACGACGACCAGGGATATTGTTGTCCACTTAAATTGAGCAGCGACATCTATACACAATCTTTGAATGTTCAATTGTTAATTGTACTGGAACATGTTTCCCGCTTTCTGATATGCCCCAATAATCAAGAACTTCCAGAGTACTCCTTACGTCGGGTGAGCAGACAATCATTCAGAGAGAAGATGAGATCAGATTATTATTAATTATATTTCTTAGAGGGATTGAGAAGTAGAAGGTTGCATATGCTGTGTACCAGGTCGGATTGTGAGTCACGCAAAGGAGACAGCATATGGCTAACAGATAGGAGGAGTTTCATATATATATAATTTGCAGAGAAATAGATTTGCATATGTTGCAGTCCAGGTCGGATCTCTTCCAATCACGTAAAGGAGGCAACATATGACTGACAGATAAGAAGAGAAAGAAAACAATTTTCTACAGACCTAACTTATCGGAATTTACCAGTCGCCCCATCAATACCGGAATTAAGGACAAAATCCGCACATCGAGAAAAAGTTCAACCACGGTTCCAAGTACGGGTTCATTTAATGTGACGAGTAGATTCCCATATATATCTCCCTGGTCAACCTATCCGAGCGTCGTATCGTCAGGCTAAACGGATCTAACTAGGTCAAGATATGTTAAGTCTAAAAATTCTTAGGTTCACTTCTTGCCTAGTCAAGTCCATATGAAATCTTTCGTGCCTACCGGCGCATCAATCCAGAGTAAAGACCCTTCAACTTTGGGTACGTTACGCAGACTCTGATTGCCTGTTATCACCTAATAATTTCACTTCCCAGTCCTTTAATCAACAAACAAAACTATTAGCAACAATATTTTTTTGATTTTTCTGAATTTTTATATGTTTTTGGATTTTTAAGGTTTTTCTGAAAAAAATAAAACAGAAATATTTTTGGATTTCCGATTTTTAATGTTTTTGGATTTTTTGTTTATTTCTCCCCCTAAATTTGTGCATGGAAGAGAATGAAATGACGAGAATGCGCAAATTTAAACCTAAGAAGATTAAAAAAATAAATTTAATCCTCAAAACGAATCATTTTCAGAAAATTGACCAGCACATCGAATCGAGCTTTGTTGAACGGCTTGGTGAACAGATCCGCCACATTATTATCAGTGTGAACCTGTTTTAGCCGAATGAGCGAACACTCATAACAATCTCAGATAAAATGAATTTTGATGTCGATGTGCTTGGTTTTTGAGTGTTGGACCGGGTTTTTGGCAATTTGGATTGCAGCTTCATTATCACAAAAAATAGGGGTTTCTTGAAAATTCAAACCGTAGTCCAACAACTGATGTTGGATCCATATCACTTGAGAGCAACATGCAGACGCAACAACATATTCTGCTTCTGCAGTTGAGGTAGAGACGGTATGCTGCTTCTTGCACTGCCATGAAACCAGTCTGTCTCCCAGAAATTGGCATCCTCCTGAAGTCGATTTTCTATCAAGCTCGCACCCGCCATAGTTACTGTCTGCAAAAGCATAAAAGTCAAATTCGGGATTTTTCGGATACCAAAGTCCTAGTTTTGGGCAACCTTTGAGATACCGAAAAATCCGTTTAACAGCAGTAAGATGAGAAAGTTTAGGATTGGCCTGGTAGCGCGCGCATTGACAGACCGCAAACATTACGTCTGGGCAACTAGCAGTCAGATACATGAGCGATCCGATCGTTGACCGATAGTATGTCTGATCTACGGATTCGCCTTCAAGATCAGGAACCAGTAATGGTCTCTCCGCCATGGGTGTAAGAGCAGGTTTCGCATCTCGGAACCCAAACTTCTCCAGCATATCGTCCACATACTTTACTTGATGAATAAGGATTCTGGTTGAAGATTGTTTGACCTGAAGCCCCAAAAACATGGTCATCTCCCCAAGCGAACTCATCTCGAACCGCTTCTTCATCACCTCCTCGAACTCTTTGCAAAGTTGATGGCTTGTCGACCCGAAAATAATGTCGTCCACATAGATTTGAACAAGAATTTGATCCGGACCGACATGTTTGATAAATAAGGTTTGATCAATGGTGCCTCGGGAATAGCCGTGATTGAGCAAATGCAGAGTTAGAGTAGCATACCAAGCTCTAGGAGCTTGATGCAGCCCATACAAAGCTTTGTCTAACTTGTAGACATGGTTGGGAAGCTTTGAATTAACGAAACCGGGTGGTTGGTCAACATAAATCTCCTCCTTGACCTTGCCGTACAACAAAGCCGTCTTGACATCCATTTGATATACGGTGAAGTTCATGTATGAAGCATAAGCGAGGAAGATACGGATGGCCTCCAAGCGTTCTACAGGAGCATAAACCTCTGTATAATCAAGACCCTCAATCTGCCAAAACCCGCGAACCACTAATCGCGCCTTGTTACGCACAATTACACCTGAGTCGTCTTGCTTGTTCCGAAAGACCCATCTGGTGTCAAGAGATTTCTTTCCTTTTGGCAGCTCCACCAACTTCCAAACCCCTAGCTTCTCAAATTGATTAAGTTCATCATGCATGGCGTCAACCCATCTGGGCTCATTCAGAGCCATTTCAACAGATTTAGGCTCTATCTGAGAGATGAAGCAGGAGTAGAGACACGTATTAACATCTCCACTCTGACTTCACGTTTGAACACCGTCGCCCAGCTGGCCAATCACGTTCTCTATTGGATGGTCGCGCTGAATGCGTGCATGGATTTCGTAGCTGACATCATTGACATTTACTGGAAGAGTATGAATGTTAAGTAATCCGTCATTTGCTGAATGATCCACAGAAGAAGAACCAGGTTCATTTGTCGGATCTGCTACAAACTCATCAGTGATTCTTTCTGGAAAGAGAAGTTCCATCAGATTTGTAGTTGCAGCGGAAGTTTCTTGGTTCATGAACTCTCTTTCCACAGGAGATAGAGGAGTAGCATCAGCATCAGGAGAAAGTTGTTGAGAGGAAGACTCAGAGAAATCGGTTTGAACAAAAGACACCGTCGGAGAATCAGAAGACACCAATGGTGGTCTGTAAACAACTTCTTCATCTTCGTCTTCAGAAATATTCTTCGAACTAGACGTAGACCCTGCTTGATTATCTGACGACACATTGAATGATTTGAAGAGAGATGTGTAGTCAAATAGCCAATTTGGACCCACTCTAGCGTCTGTCTCATTTTCTTCAAGCCAACGAGTATCGAAAGACTCCACAATCTGTTTTGTCTTCTTGTTATACACCCTGTATGCAGTTCGAGCAGCGTATCCAACAAAGTAACAATCATCCGCCTTTGCGTTGAATTTGGGGTTGGATTCCAAGTGAAGAAGAGTACAAGGGCAGCCAATAACTCGGAAATGGCTGACAGATGGCTTGCGTCCGTATAGAATTTCGTATGGTGTCTTCATTTGAGCTTTGTTGATCAGCACGCGATTCTGAACATAGCACGCCGTGTTAATCGCCTCCGCCCAAAAGAACACAGGAAGTTTGGAGTCACACAGCATCGTCCTTGCAGCGACTTTAAGTGTTCGATTCCTGCGTTCGGCAACCCCGTTTCGTTGAGGTGTTCGAACTGAACTGAACTGACGCACAATCCCTTTCTTAGCGCAGAAGTGATCAAGAACAGCGTTCTTGAACTCTGTTCCATTATCTGAACGCAGCGCTTTCACTTGGCTGTTGGTCTGTTTTTCGATCATCACAATGAATCTTTTGATTAGGTCAGCGATCCCAGCTTTGTTGGACAGAAAGAAAACCCAAGTGAACTGAGAGTAGTCGTCTATCACAACGAGACAATATGAATTGCGATTGATGCTGAGAACATTAACCGGACCAAATAAATCCATATGTAACAACTCGAGCACATGACTAATGGAGTTAATCTGCTTTGGAAAGTGAGGTTTCCTATGATGTTTTCCTTGGGCGCAAGAAACACAGTTTTCAAATGTAATGAAATCTCTGACAGGTAACCCTCGGACCAGTTCGTTCTTTGCAAGCCGATTCAAGTTCTTTGCATTACCGTGGACGAGACGACGATGACACAACATCGCATTTTGTTTTCAGAAACTTTGGAGAAGAGGCAAGTGACTTCATCGGGGATATTGCTGTTCATGTCTATAATGTAGGCAATCCCATCCCGTTTAGATTTAACAAGAATCCAATCATCCGGAATGACAACGCCTGGCTTTAAGATTAGACACTCTTTATCTGTGAAATGAGTGGAGTAACCCTTGTCACAGATCTGAGATACACTAAGCAAGCTGTGTTTGAGTTCCAGAGCGAAGTTAACGTTCTCAAAACTTAGCACTCCATTCGAAACAGTTCCCTTTTGAGTAATTTTTCCGCCCTCACCAACCGCAAAGGAAACATATCCTCCATTAAAAGTTTGAATGTCGTGCAATTGGGATATGTCTCCAGTCATGTGCCGGGAGCAGCCGCTGTCGACATACCAGGGTCTGACGACATTCCTCTGCAACTGTCCCTGCACGATGAGCGGAATCATTTAGATTTGGGAACCCAGGCCATCACAATCCCGGGTTGACCCTTTCCTTTTGCAGATTTTTCATTTGATTCTTTCTTTTCATTTGATTTAGAGGTTGATGGTGACTGATCCGAAGTTACCTTTTTAATCCACTTAAAGTTAGGTTTTGAAATTTTGTTAGTTTGCTTCGAGCTGGTGGATGTTCTACTCGAAGAGTTTGAATATCCGCCCCTGCTCTTTGACCAATTCGACTTAGGCTTAGCCTGAGTTGATTTTGGCAAACTATTGTTTGATTTATGAAAAACCTGTTTGTTCTTTTGAGTATGAAACATTTTCCCTTTTTGATTTTTGTTCAAGTCACCATTTCGAGAACGAGTTCTGGGGGTTTTTCTAGTTAAAGATCGTCCCCGACATTCGTTCTCTCCTCTTTCTGTTGTATGAAAAACAAACATCTTGTTCATACAATTTCTTGCAATGTGTCCAGCTGTGCCACAGTTAAAACATATTTGTTTATTATCATTGGTTTTGGCACTGCTGTCCACAAATTTATCTTTTCCTTTTTCAATTTTAACACTTCCACACTTGGAGGAACCATCACATGATTTTGAAGCAGATGTGGAAGGTGTAGAAACTTTCAAATCAGATTTAGCAATTTTAACAGGAACAACACTATCAATAACAGAATCATCAGAAAATAAAATACTACCAGACACAAAAACATTTGTGTTTGTTTTTAACACAAACTTATCACAGAAATTAACATCAGACTTAGACACAAAATTATTTGACTTAAGCGTTTCAGCTTCATGCTCCCCCTGAACTAATGATGTATCTGCACTAGAGGTAGAAACGTTAGTATGCAAACGATCATTATTAGACGGTATTGCCTGCTCAGAGGCTGACTTTCTGTAAACCATGTGAGGTTCTCTGTCAATTTCCTCTTGAGACAAGGGAATAACAGTGTAAGTCTGATTGAATGGAGGGGGAACACTCTCAAATCCTAGTCCAACTTTTATTTTATTACCATGAGTGATATCTCTCCATTGCATTTGTCCTTCGATCATTTTTGCAATTGTGTCACTTGACCCATCATATTTCTTGAAATTAAATTCAGCATTTTCAAAACGAGTTTTCAATGTTTCAAGTTCCATGGTTACAGCAGCACATTTTCTTTTGAGATGATCATAATTCTCACATTTGTTGCTGTAATCCTCTTTCAATTTTCTAAAATCCTTTGTTTTGTTTTCTAACTGAGTCTTTAAGGGCTTTTGATTCTTTCTAAGTGTGTATCCCTCATATTTCAGGTCCTCGTTCTCTCTTTTGATTATTTCAATTTGATCTCTCAAAAATTTAATAGTTTTAATACAAGTTTGAGAACAACCGAATTCACTGACCTCAGTTTTGACTGGTTCTGGAGTAGTTTGCACCATAAATGCAAACTGAAGATCCATCATTTCTTCTTCTGGATCTGCCTCTGATTCTCCTTCAGCTTCATCCTTGATTTGAGCAAGATTTTCATTTTCAGGTCCTGAAATGTTTAGGGCCTGAATTTGATCTTCCCAGTCGAAATATTGAGCCACCATTGCCAAATTGGCAGGTTGATTGTTTGAAGATGATCCCTTGTTGTTGCTGTGAACATAAGTTACTGGCACCATGGTTCTTTCAGGGTTCTCTCGTCGATCAGGTTTTGGACATTCCCTTGCAAAGTGTCCAGGTTCATGACAATTATAGCAACATAACTTTCCTTTACTGAATCCCATCTTCTTGTCAGAGTTTACACCCCAGTTGTTCTTTCCCGTTTTCTTTGAAAATTGTTTGGCTCTGAATACTGCCATTGCCATTTGCCAAGTAATATCCATTTCTTCAACATCCTCAGGATGGATTTGATCGAGGTCGGTGAATGAGAGTTGTGGAGAAAGTTCCCCAGCCACAAAGGCATTGTAACAGTTCACTAATCCAGTGGCGAGAGCCATATTATCCTCTTTTTCACTTGCAGATGAGCTTTGGGAGCCAATTCCATGAGATTGAACCGAAGTAGCTGTAGAAGAACCAACACTTGAACCAACTTGAGATATGTTTTGAGACTGAGGGACTTGAGTTTGTTGCATTTGAGGGATGGTGTATTGAATGGCTTGATGGACTGCAAAAGGTTGAACTTGAGGAGCATGAACTTGAGAGTATGGATGAGTGGTAAAGCTTGAGAAAGCGGTGTTGTTGTTTTGAATTCCAAGATTGGCTGTAGAATACGAATTGACATGGTTGATTTCCCTTTGTTTATCATCAAGATCACAAGCTTTGATGATTGTCATTGTTTCAGCTAAGTTCAGTTGATTTAGGTCCTTAGTCTTCTTAATCACTGAGACATTCATGTCCCAGGATTTTGGAAGAGAATTAAGCAGCTTTTTGTTGATCTCGGACCTTGTAACCATCACACCTGCGGAGCTCATTTCAGTGGTTAGTGTGATAAACCTTTGCAGTTGATTTTCCAACGTTTCTCCCAAGACATGGTTGAAAATGTTGAATTTTTGTCTGAGCATGTCTTGTCTACTTTGCTTCATGTCTTCATTTCCTTCGTAGACTTCTACGAGTGCTTCCCACAATGCCTTTGCAGATGTGTATTCACGAAATCCTTGAGCAATTTCGGGAGACAAAACCATAGTGAGTATAGCAAGTGCTTTTTCTTGTTCCTCGACTCTTTCAAAGTCATCATCAGTGTAGTTTTCAATTTGTTTGTCAGCCACAGTGCCATCTTCTAGAGTTGTTGTAATCCAAATTGGACCTCGTAAAATATTCTCCAAATTTTGAAATCTTTCATCTTGATATATTTCTCAATTCGATATTTCCATTTAGGAAATCCTTCAGCTGACAACAATCGGGGGATTCGAGTAGTGGTTCCCATAATTGCATCCAATTCTTGATGAGCAATCATACTTTGAGGTTCCATTTTGACAAGCACAGCAGCACTTGAACACAATTTCTTTAACAGCAAATACAACCGCAAACACCTTCTATCAGCAAACACAAACGCAAACACCTTCAACAGCAAACACAACCACAAACACTTTCAACAGCAAACACAACCGCAAACACCTTCAACAGCAAACACAACCGTAAACACTGAATACAACCGTACACACTGAACACAACCGTACACACTGAATACAACCGCAAACAGCTAATACAACCGTACACAGTTCTTAACCGCACACACAAGCTTCACCAAACCGTACACACCGCACACACTTCTCTTCACAATAGAACCGCACACACTCAAGCTTCAACCGCAAACCTTCAACCGTAGACCTTCAACAGTGCAACCGTACTCTTTCAACAGAGACAACCGCACTCCTTCAAATCTTCAACAGTGCAACCGTACTCCTTCAACAGAGACAACCTCACTCCTTCAAAAGTTCCAGAAAAACGACGTTTTTCACAGGAATTGCTAAAAAACTGGATTAACAACTTGTTTTTAGGAAAAATTCAAAGAAGAAAACCTCTTTAATTTGTCCCGATCTATTCAATAACGTGAAGATCCTTTCAAAACAATACCAATTAAGTTCTAGATCTGAAAATTTGATTGATGAAAACTTTGAATTGAAAATGAATTTGCTCTGATACCAATTGTTGGTCCCTAAACTAGGATCCAAATCAGTAATCAATGCAAAGCAAACAATCAATCAAAGTGAAGGAGTAGAAGAAGAAGAATCAAGCCAAGCATGCACACATCTATTAGCAATAAATGTCAGGTACACCTTGGAAAACACACACATGCACTTGTACAGCTCTAACCCACTACTGACATCACTGCCCCTTTTATAGCCCCACAACAGCACACCTATGTACAACCGAAAACGCGTGTGCGGTGTGTGCGGCCGCACACACGTGTGCGGTTGCACACACTTACAATGCTTAAAAACTTATACTGCACTACATACTCAACCACCCTAACAGATTTTATATAAAAATGATGCCAAGCTCAAACCACAATATTTTAGACTTTCAATATTAGATGATGCATGAGTTATCATTCGAAACAAAGCAAGATTGGTGGCTAAAGGATTTACACAAATTGAAGGCCTTGATTATGATGAGACCTTTGCTCCTGTTGCACGTCTTGAAGCTATCAGAATCTTTCTTGCTTATGCTGCTTATAAAGGCTTCAAGGTTTACCGGATGGATGTCAAAAGTTCTTTTCTAAGTGTGAACTTGATACTAAAGTATATCTTCAACAGCCTCCCAGTTTTGTAAATATTTCATATCCAAACTACTGCTACAAACTCATGAAAGCTGTCTATGGTCTTAACCAAGCTCCTCACGCATGGTATGCGACCCTCACTGACTTTCTCAAGTTTTTAGGCTTTCAAATAGGAATTCTAGATCCTACTCTGTTCTGACGGTCAAATGGAAAGCATCTCATGCTGGTCCAAATTTATGTTGACGACATCATTTTCGGATCCACCGATTATTCAATGGTTGCTGACTTTGCTAAGTTAATGGTCAGTAGATTTCAAATTAGTATGAATCGGGAATCAAGCTTCTTTCTTGGCCTCCAAGTCAAACAGACTAACAGATGAATTTTCATTCACCTAGAGAAGTAAATTTCAAAACTCCTCAAAAAGTACTCAATGGACACCTGTGCCTCAACCAAGGTACCAATGGGTTTCAGACACATGATCTTTGCCGACCCTTCAGGTGTAGCAGTTGATGAAAAAAAGTACATAGGAATGATTGGATCCCTGCTCTATCTCACATCAAGTCGTCCGGACATCATGTTTTCTACATGTTTGTGTGCCAGATTTCAAGTCAACCCAAATTTGTCTCATCTTTTAGCTGTTAAGCAAATTTTCCGATACCTTAAAGGTACAAAGAGTCTCGGAATCTGGTACCCAACAAATGAGAGCTTCCTACTTCAAGCTTATTCAGATTCAAACTATGGTGGTCTACAATTGGATAGGAAAAGCACATCAGCTGGCTGTTAATTTTTAGGTGGTCGATTGGTTAGTTGGTCATCCAAGAAGCAGAACTGCATTGCACTGTCTACAACTGAAGCAGAGTACATTGCGGCTGCCAGCTGTACCTCCCAAGTACTATGAATGAAGTCTCAACTCTTGGATTATGGTAACTGTTTTCAACGCATTCCTATCTATTGTGATTCTCAAAGTGCCATTGCGATTTCACACAATCCAATTCAGCACTCCATGACGAAGCACATTGACATACGGTACCATCATAAAAGATCATGTCTTAAATGGCAACATTGAACTCATTTTTGTTCCATATGACGATGAAATTGCTGATGTCTTTACTAAGGCATTATAGTAAACCAAGTTCAATGGTTTTCTGAACAAAATGGGTATGATTATGCCTGATCCTCAGTTCTTTAAAGAGACTTGCTCTCACTGATGATAACATCAGTTAGAAAATTGGTTCCGAACTCAAAATCTTTTTTCATCTCGGAACTATTGTCTCTCGGAATACATATGATCATTTTACTTATCTTTATCTCTAACCACCACTTGAGTTTTAAGTTGTACTGTTCATCTTATCATTTGATGTCCATAGCCCACATAGTCACATTGATCAAAATTTCACCTCAAAAGTTACTTCATAAGGTCACTGATGCAAATCGTCGAGTTGAATTCTGCAAGAAACATCGCTACATCATGTCCGAAGATCGAAAGGAATTCTTGATCAAGTCAAATTGCAACAAGAACATGTATCCTCTCGATATCAACATGATCATTGGCAAGCCCCAACTCTGCTTACTCTCAAAAGCTGTTCCTGACGTCAGTTGGCTATGGTATAGGAGGCTTTCTCACTTGAGCTGCAGATATATGAATGATCTTGTTTCGGGTGAAATAGTTAGAGGTTTGCCACTCCTCAAGTAAGAAAATGATCATTTATGTGCTGCATGTGAATGTGGAAAGCAGTCAAAGAAGGGTCATCCCGTCTTCATTGAAAAATCTATTTCGGAACCGTTAGAGCTTCTACACATTGATCTGTGTAGACCATCAACAGTAGAGAGTTTGCATCACAAAAAGTACATTCTTGTGATTGTGGATGACTTTAGTAGGTTCACTTGGGTCTTCTTCCTAAGGCTGAAATCAGAAACAGCCTCCGAGCTCATAAATTTTATCAAAGGAATAGAAGTTCTCATCAAACTCCGAGTAAGGAGAATCCAAAGTGACAATGGTTCGGAATTCACTAACTCCACCACTGAAAGCTTCCTTACCAATAAGGGTATCGACCAAAATTTTTCTGCTCCATACACTCCTCAACAAAACGGTGTAGTCGAACGACGAAATAGAACACTTGTTGAAGCTGCTCGATCCATGCTCAATTTTGAAAATCTTCCACTCTATCTTTGGGCTGAAGCTGTTTCTACTGCATGCTTCACTCAGAATAGAAGTATCATCAATCGACGCCTCAATAAAATGCCATATGAAGCCATGAATGGTCGGAAGCCAGCTATCTCGTTTCTTCACGTTTTTGGATGCAGATGCTTCATCAAAAACAACCGTGACCAACTTACCAAGTTCCAACCTAAAGCTGATGAAGCCATCTTCCTTGGATACTCTTCTAAATCAAATGCTTACAGAGTTCTTAATCGGATAACTCGTGTTCTGGAAGAAATATTTGATATTACCTTTGATGACATTTTCGTTCGGAATTCTGGCCAAACCCATGTTACAACTCACATTATGGAGTCCGATGCTCCAGCCCCAGGTTGTCCGAACCAGCAAACAATCTTTGAAGTTGACTTTGAGACCTTGTTCGGACCCTCAGAAATGGCTCTTGACTCGGAATCTCGAACAAGACCAACCAGGTCCGGTCTCTAAAAACGTGTACGGTCCGACACCAAGTCTTCCTCCATTTGATTCCGAACCGTTTCAACCTTCTCAGGTTGAGGGGGAGAATGGTCACTCTTCCCTTGAATCAAATGTGGATGGATTTCAAGATGCTGCTGCTGAATTAGATCCTATCAACATTGATGATGATGCAAATTTCTTTGAATTCCCATCTGAAGATGATGTCAACCTATCCGGTTCAGAAGTTCAGGGGGAGCATCATCCACTCGTTCAAACTATTCAGGGGGAGTAACATAACCCCATTGTTGATATTGGATCATATGCTGCACAAGAACATCCAAGGTTACATGTCTGGACCAAGGATCATCCTCCAAACCAAGTCATTGGAAACCAAAACGTTGGCATACAAACTCACTCTGCTACAAGTTTTCAAAATGAATGTTATTTTTTGGCATTACCTCTATGGTTGAACCCAAATCCATCAAAGAAGCACTTGAACATGCTGATTGGATTACAACCATGCAAGAAGAATTCGCAGAATTTGATGGAAATGAAGTTTGCTCTCTCGTCCCTCCTCCTCAGAATCATCCCATCGTTGGTACTAGATGGGTGTTTCAGAACATATTAGATGATGAAGGAGTTATCGTTCGAAAGAAAGCAAGATTGGTGGCTAAAGGATTTACACAAATTGAAGGCCCTGATTATGATGAGACCTTTGCTCCTGTTACACGTCTTGAAGCTATTAGAATCTTTCTTGCTTATGCTGCTCAAAAAGGCTTCAAGGTTTACCGGATGGATGTCAAAAGTTCTTTTCTAAATGTGAACTTGATACTAAAGTATGTCTTCAACAGCTTCCCAGTTTTGTTAATATTTCATATCCAAACTACTGCTACAAACTCCTGAAAGCTGTCTATGGTCTTAACCAATCTCCTCACGCATGGTACGTGACCCTCACTGACTTTCTCAAGTTTTTAGGCTTTCAAATAGGAATTCTAGATCCTACTCTGTTCCGACGGTCAAATGGAAAGCATCTCATGCTGGTCCAATTTTATGTTGACGACATCATTTTCGGATCCACCGATTATTCAATGGTTGCTGACTTTGCTTAGTTAATGGTCAGTAGATTTCAAATTAGTATGAATCGGGAATTAAGCTTCTTTCTTGGCCTCCAAGTCAAACAGACTAACAGAGGAATTTTCATTCACCTAGAGAAGTAAATTTCAAAACTCCTCAAAAAGTACTCAATGGACACCTGTGCCTCAGCCAAGGTACCAATGGGTTTCAGACACAAGATCTTTGTCGACCCTTCAGGTGTAGCAGTTGATGAAAAGAAGTACATAGGAATGATTGGATCCCTGCTCTATATCACATCAAGTCGTTCGGACATCATGTTTTCTACATGTTTGTGTGCCAGATTTCATGTCAACCCAAATTTGTCTCATCTTTTAGCTGTTAAGCAAATTTTCGGATACCTTAAAGGTACAAAGAGTCTCGGAATCTGGTACCCAACAAATGAGAGCTTCCTACTTCAAGCTTATTCAGATTCAAACTATGGTGGTCTACAATTGGATAGGAAAAACACATCAACTGGCTGTCAATTTTTAGGTGGTCGATTGGTTAGTTGGTCATCCAAGAAGCAGAACTGCATTGCACTCTCTACAAATGAAGCAGAGTACATTGTTGCTGCCAGCTGTACCTCCCAAGTACTATGGATGAAGTCTCAACTCTTGGATTATGGTAACCGTTTTCAACGCATTCCTATCTATTGTGATTCTCAAAGTGCCATTGCGATTTTGCACAATCCAATTCAGCACTCCATGACGAAGCACATTGACATACGGTACCATCATAAAAGATCATTTCCTAAATGGCAACATTGAACTCATTTTTGTTCCATATGACGATGAAATTGCTGATGTCTTTACTAAGGCATTAGAGGAAACCAAGTTCAATGGTTTTCTGAACAAAATGGGTATGATTATGCCTGATGCTCAGTTCTTTGAAGAGACTTGCTCTCACTGATGATAACATTAGTTAGAAAATTGGTTCCGAACTCAAAATCTTTTTTCATCTCGGAACTATTGTCTCTCGGAATACATATGATCATTTTACTTGTCTTTATCTCTAACCACCACTTGAGTTTTAAGTTATACTGTTCATCTTATCATTTGATGTCCATAGCCCACATAGTCACATTGATCAAATTTTCACCTCAGAACTTACTTCATAAGGTCATCCCGGAATTCAAATCCGGAAAGGTATTACATTTTAACTTTGGAAAAATTTCAAATTTCACTCCGGAAGTTTTTCAACTCATGTTCTGGAAATTCCTTCAAACGCACTCCGAAACATCTAAATGATCATTTCAGAAGTTTTTCAAACTCTACTCCAGAAATCTTTTTCAAATTTCCATTCCGGACATCTTTCCCAAACCTAATTTCAGAATCATCTCAGATTTTCCACTCCAGAATATTTCAAACATCTCGCTCCGGAATCCTTTTAAAATTTTGACTCCGGAATCTTCAAAACATTACTCCAGATCTTTTTAAGCTTACATGCTTCATTCCAAAACAAATCACATTTTTTATTCCGGACTTCTCCTTTCAAAACAAAAAAACTGTTTTCAAACCTCCGAAACAAAATTGTTCCAGAATCAAACTTTGTAAAGTCCAAATGTTTATAAGGTGAAACGTTTTCCAATGGTTACTTTTTTCGATACCTATCTTGTATCCTCGAAATCCGCACCACGCCTGCCCGTCCCCGAAAATCAAACATCCCATGACTCAAACGACGGTTCCTTATTTTTGCTTGAGCCAATTAGAACTTTCGTCTTTACAGGTCAAATCACGCCAAAAATAGCGAAGCATTAAATGTGACATGTTTTCAATTCCGGATTGAATCATTACCCCTCTCAACCCGACCCGTTTCCATCACCTATAAATACTCTTTTAAACCCTTATTTGTCTCTTTATGCTCACAAATTCTTCTAATCTCTCACATCTCCTTCAAGTGTTCTTTGTTCTTCAAGCTCTCAACCTCTGCAACAATGGCGTCTTCTTATTCTCCCACAAAAATCGATCAAGCTGCTCCTAAAAGTACGAAAGCTGTCTCAAAGAAGAAGTCATCCAAAGGATCATCATCAACAATGTCCACCGAATATTTTCTCAGGGAAACAACTCAACTATTCTCCTTTGATCCTAATGATTACGATGAATCGATTCGAGTGATGATCGAGTTCAGCGCTCATAATCCGATTGTAGTTCCTCTTTCAAAGGTTCCAGACCCTCCTATCCCTCTTTCTCTACTGTATTTGGCTTTTGATCGTATCAAGATTGAAAATGGAGTTCTGGAAACACGCATTACTGCTGATAGAATAGTGCCCATTCACAAATCGACTTTCTTGAAGGCTATTGGGGTTGCAGAAAACCATCCAAATTTCAAAGTTCATGAACCCACAGCTGAAGAGTTTCAGTCGTTTTTGAATCACATAGGGTATAATGAAGTGTACAAAGCAAAAAACTTCAAGAAATCAGCTTTGTCCAGATTGTGGACTGTCTTAATGCACTTCATCGTTCGAGGTTTATCGGGCAAGCATGGCAGTACAGATTCATTGAGCAAAGATTGGTTGCATGTTGTCTACAACATCTACTCCGGAAAAACCAACGCTGTTGATCTTTCCGAAGTGTTATGGCAAGACTTTCAGAAGTTTGCCATCAACCGTAAGCCACACGAGATCTCTAGTCCTCGCTTTTGGGCTCTCACTATTGAGCAGCTCTACAAGGAACACCAAAAACCCATTCCTGTCAGCGTTATTCCGGAAGAGGTTTTTCTCTCTTTTAAAACTATCAAGACCTATCAACTTCTGGACCAAAGATATTTCAGACCAGTTAGAAGTCCTCAAGAACATATGATGGCCCTTATTCCATCTCATTCTCCTTATCTGAAACAAAATCTAGAGACTTCGGTTGTGTATAGCCCTACACAATCTACACATGTCTCTATTGAGCCCACTTCGGACGCGGGCAAAGCTGTGGCTTCCGCAGGAAAGAAAAAGAAGTATGTCAAAAGGAAGACTTCACCCTCAAATCCTAAGGCCAAAAAGAGATCCAAAGTCGACCC
The DNA here is from genome assembly GCF_052849685.1 of Lactuca virosa. Classification (NCBI taxonomy): domain Eukaryota; kingdom Viridiplantae; phylum Streptophyta; class Magnoliopsida; order Asterales; family Asteraceae; genus Lactuca; species Lactuca virosa. The sequence continues at coordinate 123,007,601 of NC_136430.1, read as the reverse complement.
CTCCTCTCAACTGGAAGGTGTCAAGGACATTCAGGCTGAATCTAGCCATCCGAACACCCCTCCAACCCACTCATCTGAGGTACCCATCGATGTTTCAAAAACACAAGCACACACTCACATGGAGTCTGCTCATAATCCACCCTCACCTTCTCAAAAAGGTGATGCCGGTGTTGAACAAAATTTCTTGCACCCCTGGAACAAACCCACATGTCACTTTTGATATCTCAATCTCTTCTACACAAGCACGGTCCGGAACCCCTGTTCCAGACCCCAAGCATTCCGATGTGGGAGCTGTCCCTCCTACTTCTGATGCCTTAACTGGTCTGATACCCGGAAGGAGTACAAGATGACCAGGTGTTAACGACCCACTTTGGGAATATTTTATTGACAAGGCCCAATCAAGACATCCAGAACTTACTAGATTTCAGGTGGAAGCAACCGTCATCTCTATGAGGAACAAGGCAATTCAAAGCAACATGCCCTTCACTGTCTCTACTGATGATGTAACTGATTTGGAGTTTGCTTCCGGAGAAACTCCTTCAAATCCACTTCATGATGGAATGCATTCTGATCCTAATGAAGAGTTGTATGATGAAGCACTATTTGCTGATGATGAAACATCCATTCCTGCTCCCAAAATGTTTTCCTCCTCATGATTTCCTTCAAATCCTTCCTCATCCAGGCCATATATGTATTTCAGATTCTCCTCCTCCTCTTCGGAACCTACTGATGAACACCAAAACAAGGAGGATCATGTCCAAGACACTCCCGACAATGAAACTGAGTCCATCCCCACGAACATCAACACTGTTCCTACTCCTCCTGACTCTCCTCAATAGCCACCTAATCCGAAGACTGACAAAAAGAAGTCCCGGACTTCCACTTCGGACACCGGATCTTTCGCAGGTGACCACGTTGATCCTTTTGCCCTCCATGAAATCTGTGACTCTATTTCGGATACTATGAAAAAGGTGAACGTTATACAAGCTTCAGTGGCCGGATTCAACACAAGACTTGATGTCAAGGTTTCAGATTGGATTCTAAACTGGAAACAATCCTAAAATCCTTGTCCGTAATCAACATCTCTGGACCAACCATTGCTGAACGTGAAGCCCAGCTGGATCAACTCATCTCCTTACACCTCAAGCATACCGTTGAGGAAGTTTAAAAGAAATATGATGAAATTGTCGATCACTACCTTGACACCATCACCAAGATGTTGAAGGTCCATGATGATATGTTGAATGCTTCCAACGAACTTATCAAGCAAACACATATTCATCATGAGAAGCAGATCCAACGCCTGGAAAAGGAGATCCGGAAGAAGGATGATATGAATCTCATCATGAAACAGGTGCTACTCAAGCTTCTCCGAGCCTGCTGGAACATTGTGGATGTTCCAAATAACAAATTTGATGAGATGATCGCCATTCTCTCCAACTTGTTCAACCATCTCAAAGCCCAAGCTCCCACTGCCGAAGCATATGACTCTCTCACCCTTCAACTCAACACAAACCTTCATAAGGTTTTTGAGAAATTTTCCGAGATGAAGGAATCACTTGTCTTTACACCGGTTGTCAGGCCCACCGTTGCAAGAGGGGGAGAAGGACCTAGTCAACCCTGGAAGTCTGCCTTAGAATATCATCTCCGAGATGAAAATGAAGATTCTGATAACATCATTCAAGTTCTTTCAGGAGTCCTAGGTGTTGAGGATGATGATGATAGTGAAGAGGAAGTTGTGTTTGCATGGAGTGCTAGCCTTGCCAGCTCCAAAGAAATTTCCTACCAAGGTGCTCATGAACGAAGAGCAACGAATTTGGTCCGTAGTCTGGTGGCCATCCACTCTGCCGGATGTGTTTCAAAGAAGTGTTGAAATGGCTAAGTCCAAAAGACAATTGACTGCTGTTGCTTTCCAAGCCACCCCCTCGATGCTGCCTCCTATTCCGGCTCCAAAGATAGCTCCAATCGATGAAGACTCTCCACTTCAGAAGCCATATGACATTCCGGAAGATCCCATGCCTTCCTCTTCTCAACAATTTGTTATTGATGAAAATATGCAGCACAGCATCTCCATTATTCAGAAGCAACAAAAGGACAAAGGAAAGAAGCCCATTTTGGACCATCCCTTCAATACTCCTCACATGACGGAATGGAGTGGCTGGTGTCAAGAAGAGATCCTTCAAGCTCTTGAAGAAAGCATCCGAATTCAATCCTTTAAGGATGATAATCCGCATCCGATGCTAGGGATCTCTCCACTTTACAGAGATGGAATTCTAAAGGATGTCGATATAGTACCCTTCATGTACTATGACATTCCCAACAACGACTCGGAACAACTCAATCTTCCTCTCTCTCCATTCAGCAAGTTCTACACCAAATTCGCACCTCTCCATCTGGAGGATGATCCTCAAATGATCATCCGAACTAAGCGAGAAAGACTAAAGACCTTTTATGACAAGAACGCACTTCCCCTCAAAGAAGTGTGGTCTCGGAAAAGGATCGCTAAGATCTATGGATTCGGAAGAAAGGTTCTGACAAAATTTGAGCTGAACTGCATTCTATTCCGGTATCACATCTTCCGGAACAAACCAACCTGCAAGACCATTACGGATGTTGATTTCCATGCTCTTAATCCAAACGATATCCTGACCATTGTTGCTCACTTTTGAAGCATCCAGTCAGATGATCTCAACATGGGTGCTTACCATTCCGCCTTAAGCTTTCTTAAGGACTATGTTGCTGAGTTTTGAAGATGTGATTATGAATTGGCCTACCTGTTCGGAATAGATAAATTTTTGGCCAAAGTTGACTTTAAACTTCCTGAAGCTGAAATCCTCGCAGAAGGAGCAATTGATGAACCAGTGTTAGGGTTTGTCTACCATCAAAGAAAAAAAATCAGAAGGACTTCTTCCGAGTCCAAGACAAGCACATGGTTCCCACTAAGGCTCTTCAGAAGTTCATCACTCGAGCATCCAAGTCAGAAGCCCCAGAGCATGTGAAGGAAAAGTTCGTAAGCCAACTTCAATGGTATATTGCAGTTAGAGAATGGCTGTACACGACATACATTTTCATCAAGGAAGATTCAAGCTGAACTCACCAGATTGCTAAGTTCACTAAGCGGGAGATTGTTGGAACCTGAAAGTAAACATCTAGCAATCACTATCCTTGTATGTTCCAAAGTCATCCTGTTCCGGAGTTAGATGGAGTTTCCGAAGTCAGAAGCATTCAGAAGTCATTTTTGTTCAGGAGTGAAGATGGTGTCCAGAACCATGTCTATGTTCCGGAGTTGATGTTGTCTGAATTTACTTTGTCAGGTTGTATTGATTGTATTTGTCATTTAGCTTGATGTTACAATTCATAGGACTAAATCCCTTTTGTCAAACTTGGATATTTAGAGTGTCAGAAGTAACTCTATTATCCAGTCTTATGTATGTAAGTCAGTTCGTGCTATGTATCATGTTCTCCTATTTATAGGAGTTTTCAATGACAAATCAAACAGACAGATTGTTCATTAAAAGATTGCAATATTCTAGTTATTTCACCTTTCAAGTTATTCTCTCAAACATTCTTCTTGTTCCTCATTTATTATCTTTACTTTGATCATTCTTCTTACTCTTCATTAATATCTTGAATACTTTGTTGAATGCATTAAATCAGACTCGACTGGTCTTTCCAGACTTGACTGGAACATTCCTTATCAAGCAGACATTGATCTTAAGCATTCATTTAAGGTTTGAGTTTTCAATCCTTGTCCCTGCGCATCAGATCGTCCTTGTTTTCACACGTATACACTCACCGCACTCTTGAATAGTGGAGGGTCATTAGCCGAACGCATAGGATAGGAGAAAACAATTCCTAATTAATAATTATAATGATTTTATAAAGTAACTAAATGTTTTTCATAAATTCCCAATCTTAGTTACTTTAGGAAAAATGTGAAATTGATGCTATTCCATGAAATTACACTTTGCACCTTGCCAAGTCGTTAGTGGAGCGTGTGTGGCCTTCTACCAAGACCCGGTTATTTGTAAGTTTGTTCTTTGAAAATGTAAGAGTTTTTCCCGTGAAACTATCAGTTATGAAAATATTGTTTAAACCTTGTTCATGTAAAGTAGTTGAGAAACTATCAGTTATGAAAATATTGTTTAAACCTTGTTTAAACATTCTAGTATAGTGTGTTCTCTTGTAATATGTATATAGTGTGTTCTCTTGTAACATGTATATAGTGTGCTCTCTTGTATAGGATGTATTATTCTCTTTGTATAGTATTTAGTATCTTCTTTGTATAGTATTTAGTATCTTCTTTGTATAGTACTTAGCATGTATGGACTCGTTATTGTATTGACTCTGGTAGTTCTCATAGTAATAGTAGTACCAAGTAGGAGGCCCTAACTATACCTATTATAGTTAGATTGTAAGGTTGGTTGTATACCTTGGATACATAAAGGTACTGAACTGAAATGAAGACCTTTATATCTTATACAAATATATGGGATATATAACTAAGAATTCAACGACAGTCGGACTAATAACAGAATACCCTAAGCCCACAATCAAATAAGAACAGGAAATAAGGCGACCCATTAGTCCTAAGTCCTTCAAGCCTTACTTATATAAATATATTGGTATAGATATGATTTTGAAATAAAAGAGATTTAAAAGAGTTTGAAAATGGTTTTTATATCAGTAAATCATGAAGATAAGTTTGGTAAACATTTAAAGCAGTTTTATTGGTAAAAGCAGTTAATAGCATAGAAAATCATTTTCATTTCAAGTTATAAATCACATGATTGATGCTATAACTTGAATGGTTCAACTTGTATTCCCCCCCATAAAAGCAGTGAAAACAGTTTGAAAGGTTAATTAAGGGGTATGAACTCACCTGCAGTGAGTGAAGTGAATGGAAGTGCTGAGTAGGATGCTAGGTGTCAAGTGAGGACTTGACACACCCAAGTGATCCTATGAACATGTAATGATACACAATTGTATCCAATTAGTTATTTAATCACTTATTAAGTAAGTAAAGGCACTCTAATATGTGAAAACACTTTGCTCCAAGTGTTGTGAGTGCTAAGGGTTGCATCTAAGGCGTGTATGACCTCACTATGGAGTTTACACTTCAATTGGTCACCCTAAAGTGTGTTTACGGTTGAGAGACCACTTCCCTTATGAGTTTACGGCCGTAAACTCATAGGAATGGTGAGTTTGTGTGTCTAAAGGTCTCATGCATCACCAGGAAGGCTTCTAAGATCAATTCAAAGGATTGGGAAGTGGTTAGGGTTCAAAAGGGCACTCCCTTGGAGTTTGCGGTCCTTGGACCACTCCTTGGGAGTTTACGGCCGTAAACTCTAGGGTTTACGGTCGTAAACCCTTGGTCACAACATTCCATTCATGTTTTGTGGTCCTAAGCTCATTTCTTCAAGTTTCTAGTTCATTACAAGTGCTAAGGAAGGGGTTAGGGACACCAAAACACTATTTGGGGTGTTTACGGTTTGGGTTTACGGTTCTTGAATGTTCAAGAACCGTAAACTCATGTTTACCTCCCTAAGGTCACGATTTTGGGTTCCTACTTCATGCATGCAAGTTTCCAAGCCATTAGACTAGCATTGGAGAGGTTTTGGGGCATCAAAACCCCTCTTTGGGGTGTTTACGGTTCATGAACGTTCATGAACCGTAAACTCATGTTCTTCCCTCTAAAGGCTTGATTTAGTGGTTCAATGTCCATGCATGTAAGTTCCTAAGCCATTGCTACACATTAGAAGGGGTTTTGGGGCTTCAAAACCCCCATATAGGAGTTTCCGGTTTTGGGAGGCTCCCCAAACCGTAAACACATGCATGTTGAGGTATTTGGATGATTCAAGGTCGAAAATGCATGAATACAAGGTTAAACAACAACTAGGAAAGATTACCTTTGATTTTTGAGGCTTGATTGGGGTGTTCTTGATGCAAAACCCGATTTTTAGAGAGAGAGGGTAGAGAGAGAAAGTTCTAAGGTGGGAAAAGTCTCAAATGGTGACCACTCCACCTTTTATAGTGCTTGAGTTGGCTGCCAAGTGGGGGTCCACCCACTACTAACGTTTAAACGGAGTTTAATATTTTACCCCATTAAGTGACTGTAACCCGACTTAGTTATGAACCATAAATTTTCCAAGGATTACTGAGGGTGTTTCTTATTATATTATTTCGTTCCGGTATTTAAGAAATCATAAAAATAATTCTAACTGAATTATTTAACTTAGGAGTTAGCGGAACGGTTCAAAATTAATATAATTTTCATTACGGAATGGGTTACAATGACGGAATTAAATTTCAGGTTGTCACATCATCCCCCCGTTAGAGGGAATTTCGTCCCGAAATTTAGAATTCAAGCAGCTAAGTTATTACAACACAGCTAAGCAAAGAGATGAGGATACTTAAGTTTCATTTGATCCTCGCGCTCCCAGGTGAACTCCGGTCCTCGCTTGGCGTTCCAGCGAACCTTCACAATTGGGATGCGGCTTTGTTTTGTTTGTTTGACCTCTCGGTCCATGATTTCAATAGGTTCTTCCACAAAGTTGAGGCTCTCGTTGATCTCGATCTCGTCGAGTGGGATTACGAGAGTCTCTTCCGATAGGCACTTTTTCAGGTTTGAGACGTGGAAGGTAGGATGTACGTTACTAAGCTCGCGGGGTAGATTGAGTTTGTAAGCTACGGGGCCGATTCTAGCGAGAATCTCGAAAGGCCCTATGTACCTTGGGCTCAGCTTTCCACGCTTTCCGAAGCGTATCAAGCCTTTCCAGGGTGAGACTTTCAAAAGGACTCGGTCTCCCACCTGGAATTCCAAAGGTTTCCTTCGTCGGTCTGTGTAGCTTTTCTGTCGGTCTCTAGAGGCTTTTAATCGTTCACGAATTTGAACGATCTTCTCTGTCGTTTCCCGAATGATCTCTGGACCTGTGAGAGTGCTGTCAGGGACTCGCCCTTTAGCTAATTGAGTGTCGCCCACCTCGGCCTAGCACAGAGGGGACTTGCACTTCCGGCCGTAGAGGGCTTCGAATGGGGCCGCTTTGATGCTCGTGTGATAACTGTTGTTATAAGAAAATTCGACCAAAGGAAGGTGAGTGTCCCATGATACGCCGAAGTAGATGACGCAGGCTCTCAACATGTCTTCCAAGGTTTGGATGGTTCTCTCACTCTGTCCATCTGTTTGAGGGTGATAAGCTGTGCTCATGTCCAACTTAGTTCCAAGAGCCTTTTGTAATGACTGCCAGAACCTCGAAGTGAACCTGCTATCTCGATCGGAGATAATGGACACAGGCACACCGTGCAGTCGGACTACCTCTTGGATGTAGATTCATGTGAGTATTTCCATTTTAAAAGTTTCTTTAATCGGAAGGAAGTGAGCGGATTTTGTCAAACGATCGACAATTATCCAGATGGTATCGTACCCACTCGGAGATTTGGGTAACTTGGTGATGAAATCCATAGTAATCATCTCCCATTTCCATTCAGGGATTTCTGGTTGTTGGAGTAGACCGGATGGTTTCTGGTATTCGACCTTGACCTTAGCGCAAGTAAGGCATTTACTTACGAAGGTAGCGATCTCCGCTTTCATGTTAGGCCACCAGTATGATTTCTTGAGATCCAGATACATCTTGTCCGAACCTGGGTGAACGGAATATCGGGTGTTGTGCGCTTCCTTCATGACCAAATCCCTGAGGCCACCGTGTTTCGGTGTCATGATCCGATCCATGAGGTATAAGGCTCCATCATTCTTGGCTTCCAGGTTCTTATCCATTCCTCGCAGAGATTCTCCTGTCACATTTTCAGGTTTCAAAGCTTCGAGCTGGGCGTCCTTTATCTGTGTGGAGAGATGCGAATGGATAGTCATTGTTAATGACTTGACTCTCCGACCAGAGTATTCTTTCTGACTTAGGGCGTCTGCTACTACATTGGCTTTACCCGGATGATAACGAATTTCGCATTCGTAGTCATTGAGTAGCTCGACCCACCGTCGTTGTCTCATGTTGAGCTCTTTCTTATTGAAGATGTGTTGGAGGCTTTTGTGGTCGGTATAGATGGTGCTCTTCGTGCCGTACAGGTAGTGTCTCTAGATTTTTAGGGAGAACACGACCGCTCCTAGCTCCAGGTCGTGTGTGGTGTAGTTGATCTCGTGTGTCTTCAGCTGTCTTGAGGCGTAGGCGATGACCTTACCTCGTTGCATCAGAACACAGCCGAGCCATTGGTTGGATGCATCGCAATAGACCACGAAGTCTTCTGTTCCTTCGGGGAGGGACAGTATCGGTGCGGTGCACAAGGCTCGTTTCAGGGTTTGGAATGCTTTTTCTTGTTTCTCTTCCCAGTCAAAGGTCACGCCTTTCTGAGTCAATGTCGTAAGAGGCTTTGCAATTCGAGAGAAATTCTGAATGAATCTTCGGTAGTAACCAGCGAGGCCTAGAAATTGATGAATTTTGGTAGGCGTCTTCGGTGCTGACCAGTTCTCAATAGCTTTAATCTTGGATAGGTCCACGTGGATTCCTTCTTTGCTAACCACGTGTCCTAAGAATTCTACTCTTCGGATCCAAAATTCACACTTAGAGAACTTCGCGTATTGCTTCTCGGATCGCAAGGTTTCCTGGACTTGTCGTAAATGATCGCTATGCTCCTCCTTACTTCGAGAGTAGACCAGTATGTCATCAATGAAGACGATGACGAACTGATCCAAGTAAGGACGGCACACTCTGTTCATCAAGTCCATGAAGACCGCGGGTATATTGGTTATTCCGAACAGCATCACCACGAACTCGTAATGCCCATAACGGGTTGGAAGGCTATTTTTGGAACATCCTCCTCGAGTACTCGTAACTGATGATACCCGGACCTCAGATCAATCTTGGAGAAGTAGCTTGCCCCTTGCAGTTGGTCAAATAAATCGTCTATACGAGGAAGAGGGTAACGATTTTTGACTGTCAGCTTGTTGAGCTCCCTATAATCGATGCACATACGGAACGATCCGTCTTTCTTCTTCACGAACAAGACTGGTGCTCCCCATGGTGAGAAGCTTGGTCTTATAAAACCCTTGCTGAGTAGTTCATTAAGTTGACCGGATAGTTCTTGCATGTCAGCAGGAGCTAAGCGATAGGGTGCCTTGGCTACGGGGGTCGCTCCCGGAATTAATTAGATTCGGAACTCGACTTGGCGTTGCGGAGGTAAGCATGGTAGTTCTTCAGGGAAGACGTCGGGGAAATCGCGTACTACGTGAAGATCCTTCGGGTCTTTTGTTTTCCGGATCGTATCTACAACATGCACCAGGAATGCACGATATTCCTTACGCACGTACTTCTGAGCTTGGATACTCGACATGATACGAAGGCTCGTACTGGGTTTGTCTCCGTAGATCATCAATGTTTCGTCGTTGGGCAGGTTCAGACGGATGGCTTTGTCGAAACATAGGATATCGGCACGATGGAGACTCAACGAGTCCATGCCTATGATGGCATCGAAGTTCTTGATTGCAACAGGTAAAAGGTCGACGGAAAATGAATGATCATCTAGCGTGAGGGTGCAACATATGTAGATTTCGTTAGAACTTTCTGTCTTGCCGTTCGCCATTTCTACGACGAGTGTTTATTTCAGTGATCGCGGTGATTGTTTGAGTAATTGTTTAAAGTTTTGGTTTACGAAGCTTCTTTCTGCCCCACTATCGAATAGAATACAAGCATAAGAGTCATCGAGAAGGAACGTACCCGTGACTACAGTGGGCTCTGCCACCGTTTCATTGTGGCCAATAGCAAGTAGTCTACCTGCTCCTCCCGCGTTTCCAGCTTTTGGACAGTTTCTTTTGAAATGTCCTACTTCACCACAGTTGTAGCAGGCCTGGCTTGCTCATGCACTGGGGATCTGGGAGATGGGTTTGGGAGGCGCTCTGGAAAACCGGATGGTATGGCCCTTCCGGTCACAGTTGGTGCAGTGCATCTCACGGCAGGGGCCATTGTGATGGAAACAGCATTTATTGCATTTGGGTAGATTCCCAGCATATGTTTTGGCTGGTACAGGGGCAGCAGGAGTAGTGACCGCATGGACAGCCACCATTTGTTGGTTGTTGGAAGAGGATTTGGCTGATTTTCCTTTCTTTCGATCGCACCGCTTCCTCTTGTTGTCGGAGGTGTGTGTTGGGACAGAGGTGGTGGTTGCAATTGCTGATGGGGAAGAGGGAAATTCATGATCAATCAGCCTTTGGGCCAATTCCTTGGCACTTTCGAACGTGTCAGGTTTTGATGATAAAACGTTCCCTCGGTACGGGGGTACCAGACCCCAGATGTATCATTCGATCTTTTTGCTTTCGGTGGGCACCATGTTTGGGCATAGAGCCATCAATTCGCAGAACCTGGCCGTATAGGCCACAATGTCGGTCCCCTTCATTTTGAGGTTCCATAGTTCCTCCTCAAGTTTCTGAATTTCGCCCCTCGGGCAGTACTCCCTTACCATGAGGTCCTTCAGAGTGTCCCAACCCATGGAGTTGGCTGTGACTAGGGAGAGTGATTTGACATGGCCATTCCACCACATCAGGGCCCGTTGGGTGAAGGTGCAAGTAGCAAATTTTATCATTCTTTCCTCGGGGCAGGAACACATCTCGAACACTGCTTCCGTTCTTTCAATCCATTGGGATAGTGCAAGAATCCCTCCGGTTCCATTGAAGTAAGTAGGTTTGCAATTGATGAAGTCTTTGTAGGTGCACTCCCGTGTACGTTGGTGGGTTCCACCATGGTTAGGGTCTGGGCCCGTTCCACCTCCGCTGGTGCCACCATAATTGACTTGTGCCATGGCGGCGGTTACAGCTGCAGTCACAGCCGCTTGGAACATCACCGGTTCGAACTGTGGAGGTGGTGGTGGAGGAGGTGGAGGTTGAGTTGTGGTTGTTTCCCGGACTGGACGCTTCTTAGGCGGCATCCTGCACTGAAAGTTTATGGAAAAGACGACAATAGTAAGAATCGATTGTAAGCATGATGAGAGTGTTTCACGGACTGCATTGTCATAGTCCAACTATCAGATAGATATTTATACCGATAGATCAAAGAAACACAAAAGTACAAACTTTTCCAGAGATTTAGATAACTGCCAATATTACTGGTATTACTGATGCAAACTGAGTTCGGAAAAGTGACCTAATAGTAGGTCTTACATCAAACCGTAAGGGAAAATGTTGGCAGCTTACAATTCTAGTTAGAGTACTTTTCAAAGTTAGGAATGTTTACAGATAAGTCCTCTACCGAGCATAGAAAAGAAAGGCTATTCCTAAATCAAAAGAGAAGGATGAGCTGGCATCTTCTTACTGGCGACGGGTATCCCTTGGGCGAACCCTAAGATCAGCCAGTTGACGCGCAACCTCCTGAAGACGTCGTTCCTAGGTCCTCTGACGCGCCCGGAGTTCCATGACTTCAGCTCGGGATGCAGCTAGCTGTTGCTGCAGAGCTTTATTGGTCCTCCTGGCCCTATCCATAGCTCCTTCGAGTTGACGGATGCGGACGGTGTTAAGGTTAGATTTGGCATCAATTTCCACAACTCTGCCGATGGCTGCATGACCTTGCTCGACGTTTCTAGCAATCCTTCGGACCATGATGGGCAAGACTTGGTCAGCCGAACCTCCTTCGCTTATGTTGTAGAAGCTTCGGTCTCCGTTGAAAGGTAAGGGTTGACCCTGCTCATCAGTCCATCGATTCAAGGTTATTGCCCACATAGGGGTGGGGCCTTGAAATGATGGACGGGGGTTTGGGTTCGGAACTACTGGAGGTAGGTTGTTGACTTCTGGTTCGGAGTCGGAGCCATCCGAAAAGCCTTCAGCACGGTGATCATCCAAAGGGATCGGGTGATCATCTTCTGGCTCTTCTTCAATCCATCCTCCAATGCCTTGATTCGGATAGTACGGATCGCCAGGAAGGTGAAAGCCAGCCATGTTATCTACGCGAGAATGGGAAAGAAAAGTCAGTAGACGTGCTAATCTAAGATACTTATAAGATGATCGTTACTAGTCGACCCAATACTTGCATAGTGCATACTAATCACAGGTAACCGAAGCAGGATAGACCTTCGAATAAGTGACCCTAACTACAAGCCCACAATCAAACAAGAACAGGAAATGGAGCAAAGGTCACAGATTCTAAGTCTATGATGCCTTAGTCACATGTAACCGTGATGTATCCACTTAGCAACCATTGCCCTACTAGTAACGACCCTTTTAGTTCTCACATATGTTAGTTAATAGAATGTAGAATACTCCTATAGTATTCTTGTTCAATGTTCTTGTGGTAATAGTATTTGTAAGTTTTTAGACTTGTTGCAACACCACAACCATTCTTAGGCACATGCTAGTCACTCCTAGGAAAATGTAGTTGATCAGGCTACATCCACCCAGATTTGACTATATGTCTCTAAGCCCAATTGTGCTGTCCAACAATCTTAATACTTGTGTTCTGTTATAGTATGATACTGACCCTTTGTATGAATGAGTGTATATATATATACTTAGTTAAATATTTTCTTATTTAAAAGTATATATTCTTGTTCAGAGTGTTTTAATCCCGTTGTGTTTATAGTTCGTATATCTTTTATGGATTGATATACTTGATTCATTATAAACAGTGCTCTGATACCAATCTGTCACACCCCGAAACCGAGAAACGGCGGAATACGTCCCGGGGTGGATGACGTCATGTACAGTATCATAACAATGCATAATAGTAAAAACAAGCAACAACATCCATTACAATAAGATAATAATAATTGTATTACAAGCGTGTTCTAGTACAGTTTGTTAGACACCAAAAATACAATCAAAATAACGATGAGTCTTGTATTTGCTCCATCCTCTCAAAAGTTGCATCTGTACCTGTCTACTAAGGACCTGAGAATACAAGTTATTTTGAAAGAGTTTATCAGCATAAAGCTGGTGAGTTCATAAGTATTTAATGTCATTGCTTGTATAAAAATGTTTTCAACAAGATAGTAAAACAACTGGTTTTGATGTTTGAAAATAGAAATCCCTGGAAAACCCTATGTTCTCCAGTATGTGTGGTCTTCTACCAAGACCCGATTATTTGTAAGTTTGTTCTTTGAAAATGTAAGAAATTTTCCCGTGAAACTATCAGTTATGAAAATATTGTTTAAACCTTGTTCATGTAAAGTAGTTGAGAAAATATGTTTTTACCCCAGTAGTAACACTGCCGGCTAATGTAAGAAAATGCAGGCTCCAGGTGGTATTAAATGTACAATACACCTCCGGGAGTCTGGTTTGCCTTTAATTCTTAATGTATAAATTAAATATCCGAATGTGAACTCGTATGTAACCATGTTGATTGACGATCGAATAAGCAATGACCCTCCAGGTCATGCATAGCATGGTGGCATTCTGTCACCCCTGGGCCTAACCGGCTCGGACTGTAGCTAGCAGTCGGGATGTGGGAGTGTCTGTCCCGTATAGATCTATACACATAATGCCCGCTCTCCCTCCAGGAGACTCTGGTTACACTGTGATAGCACCATGGCGTGTCGTATCGAGAAATAGCATGTCACATTCTATTATAGTGTGTTCTCTTGTAATATGTATATAGTGTGTTCTCTTGTAACATGTGTATAGTGTGCTCTCTTGTATAGGATGTAGTATTCTCTTTGTATAGTATTTAGTATCTTCTTTGTATAGTATTTAGTATCTTCTTTGTATAGTACTTAGCATGTATGGACTCGTTATTGTATTGACTCTCGTAGTTCTCATAGTAATAGTAGTACCAAGTAGGAGGCCCTAACTATACCTATTATAGTTAGATTGTAAGGTTGGTTGTATACCTTGGATACATAAAGGTACCGAACTGAAATGAATACCTTTATACTTATACAAATATATGGGATATATAACTAAGAATTCAACGACAGTCGGACTAATAACAGAATACCCTAAGCCCACAATCAAACAAGAACAGGAAATAAGGCGACCCATGAGTCCTAAGTCCTTCAAGCCTTACTTATATAAATATATTGGTATAGATATGATTTTGAAATAAAAGAGATTTAAAAGAGTTTGAAAATGGTTTTTATATCAGTAAATCATGAGTCCTAAGTCCTTCAAGCCTTACTTATATAAATATAAAAGCAGTTAATAGCATAGAAAATCCTTTTCATTTCAAGTTATAAATCACATGATTGATGCTATAACTTGAATGGTTCAACTTGTATTCCCCCCCCCCCCCCCCATAAAAGCAGTGAAAACAGTTTGAAAGGTTAATTAAGGGGTATGAACTCACCTGCAGTGAGTGAAGTGAATGGAAGTGATGAGTAGGATGCTAGGTGTCAAGTGAGGACTTGACACACCCAAGTGATCCTATGAACATGTAATGATACACAATTGTATCCAATTAGTTATTTAATCACTGATTAAGTAAGTAAAGGCACTCTAATACGTGAAAACACTTTGCTCCAAGTGTAGTGAGTGCTAAGGGTTGCATCTAAGGAGTGTATGACCTCACTACGGAGTTTACACTTCAATTGGTCACCCTAAAGTGTGTTTACGGTTGAGAGACCACTTCCCTTATGAGTTTACGGCCGTAAACTCATAGGAATGGTGAGTTTGTGTGTCTAAAGGTCTCATGCATCACCAGGAAGGCTTCTAAGATCAATTCAAAGGATTGGGAAGTGGTTAGGGTTCAAAAGGGCACTCCCTTGGAGTTTGCGGTCCTTGGACCACTCCTTGGGAGTTTACGGCCGTAAACTCTAGGGTTTACGGTCGTAAACCCTTGGTCACAACATTCCATTCATGTTTTGTGGTCCTAAGTTCATTTCTTCAAGTTTCTAGTTCATTACAAGTGCAAAGGAAGGGGTTAGGGACACCAAAACACCATTTGGGGTGTTTACGGTTTGGGTTTACTGTTCTTGAATGTTCAAGAACCGTAAACTCATGTTTACCTCCCTAAGGTCACGATTTTGGGTTCCTACTTCATGCATGCAAGTTTCCAAGCCATTAGACTAGCATTGGAGAGGTTTTGGGGCATCAAAACCCCTCTTTGGGGTGTTTACGGTTCATGAACATTCATGAACCGTAAACTCATGTTCTTCCCTCTAAAGGCTTGATTTCGGGGTTCAATGTCCATGCATGTAAGTTCCTAAGCCACTGCTACACATTAGAAGGGGTTTTGGGGCTTCAAAACCCCTATATAGGAGTTTATGGGTTTGGGAGGCTCCCCAAACCGTAAACACATGCATGTTGAGGTATTTGGATGATTCAAGCTCGAAAATGCATGAATACAAGGTTAAACAACAACTAGGAAAGATTACATTTGATTTTTGAGGCTTGATTGGGGCGTTCTTGATGCAAAACCCGATTTTTAGAGAGAGAGGGTAGAGAGAGAAAGTTCTAAGGTGGGAAAAGTCTCAAATGGTGACCACTCCACCTTTTATAGTGCTTGAGTTGGCTGCCAAGTGGGGGTCCACCCACTACTGACGTTTAAACGGAGTTTAATATTTTACCCGATTAAGTGACTCTAACCCGACTTAGTTATGAACCATAAATTTTCCAAGGATTACTGAGGGTGTTTCTTATTTTCCAAGGATTACTGAATTATTTAACTTAGGAGTTAGCAGAACGGCTCAAAATTAATATAATTTTCATTACGGAATGGGTTACAATGACGGAAATAAATTTCAGGTTGTCACAGAAGGCTCCTTTTAAGAGCCACAAGGGAAAGTCCCATGATGGATCCTCTTCTAGTGGGACCAAAGGTGGTTATGCTACTCCCTCTACTAATCCAAAGGATGCAGAGTGCTTCCATTGTCATGAAAAAGGGCATTGGAAACGAAGCTACCCCAAATATCTGAAGGACATCAAGGATGGGAAGATAAAGCCCACCTTCGCAGGTATTTACACTATTCAATCTAATAACTCATCACATGCTAGTTCTTGGGTCCTTCACACAGGATGTGGTTTTCACATTTGTTCTGATTTGCAGGGTCTAAAAAGAAGTAGGGATGTGGAGCACGGGAAGATGAACCTGATCATGGGGAATAGGAAAGCGTTGCCTGTCACCAAGATTGGAATTTATTCTTTATTGCTTAGTAGTGGGTTAGGTTTAGAGTTGAATAATTGTTGCTACTCGTCAGAAATGATGAGAAACATTATTTCATTTCATGGTTTGTATAAAACAAGGTTTTAGATTTTCATTTAATAATGAAATTGGTTCTATTAGTGCTTTCTTGAATGGTACTTTCTATTTTGAAGCATTGCCTTGTAATGGTATATATGAAACTATGATGGTTGTAGACAACTTAGGAAATGATGTGTTTCATATCGATTCGTCCAATGGTTTGGAAAAAGAATGCTTATGGCATTGTCATCTTGGACATGTTAACAAGAAACGCATAACCCAACTCCAAAACGATGGAGTATTGGAGTCATTCGACCTTAAGTCGGATGACACGTGCGAGTCTTGCTTACTTGGAAAGATGACGAAGTCACCCTTCGCTGGTACTTGTGAAAGGGGTGAGGGTTTATTGGATCTCTTACATACCGATGTGTGTGGACCCTTTATATCCACCACAAGGGATACGAACCGTTTCTATGTGACTTTTACCGACGATTATAGCAGATATGGGTATATCTACTTAATCAAGCACAAGTAAGAAACTTTTGAAAAGTTCAAAGAGTTTAAAGAAGAAGTGGAGAATCAGTTGGGCATGAAGATAAAGATGCTCCGATCCGATCGAGCTGGTGAGTATCTTAGTATTGAGTTCCACGAGTATCTTAAGGAATGTGGAATTGTTTCACAATTGATACCACCTAGGACACCACAACCTAATGGTGTGGCTGAGAGGCACAATCAAACCTTGTTGGACATGGTTCGTTCCATGATGAGTCATGCTTCGTTACCTATCTCATTCCGGGGGTATGCCTTATTGACTGCCGCCCATATCCTTAATCTAGTCAAAACTAAAAGGTTGCAAAAACACCTCCCGAGATGTGGACGGGGAAAGTTCCCTCGTTGGCACATATCAAGGTTTGGGGTTGCGAGGCTTTCGTAAGATGAGAGACTCACGAAAAGCTCGAACCTTGTACTGAGCGATGTATTTTCATCGGCTACCCGCATAATTCCTTTTGATATCTCTTCTATAGACCGAATAACAATGTCGTCTTCGTTGCAAGGAGAGGGATTTTCTGAGAGAGAGAACTCATATGCCAAGAGGACAGTGGGAGGCAAATTGATTTTGAAGAGCTTCAAGAATCAAGTGGTGAAGGAACCTCTAATACTAGCGATAAACCCCAGGAGGAAACTCCTGTTGAACCAGTTGACGAGTCCCTACCTCTGAGACGTTCCCGTAGAGTTAGCGTTCCACTTGAATTTTATGGTTTCCATATTACTACAGAAGGTGATACGTTTATCAGTGATAGCACACTGGTAAATTTGGATGAACCTAAGAACTACAAGGAATCCATGGCAGGCCCGGATTCTACGAAACGGAAATAGGCGATGGACAGCGAGCTTCAGTCCATGTATGACAATCAAGTTTGGAACTTGGTTGACAATGTACCAGGTCGTAAGACGATCGGGTGCAAATTGATCTTCAAGAAGAAAACCGACATGGATGGGTAGGTACACACATATAAGGCGCGATTGGTTGCGAAGGGCTTTACTCAAACTCCTGGAGTTGACTATAATGAGACCTTTTCACAAGTAGTGAAGATCAAATATATAAGGGTTATGCTAGCCATAGCTGCATTTCATGATTATGAAATATGGCAAATGGATGTCAAAACTGCTTTTCTTAATGGAAAGTTGGCTGAGGACGTTTACATGAATCAACCATAGGGTTTTGTAGATGCGAAGTACCCTATTAGAGTGTGTAAGCTTGAGAAATCCATTTATGGATTAAAACAAGCATCTCTCAGATCTAATCTTTGTTTCAATGAGAAATTCAAAGAGTTTGGTTTTCCGAGAAGCGAGGATGAGTCCTGCGTATATGTCAAAGCTATTGGGAGTATATTTAGTTTCCTCGTATTGTATGTGGATGACATACTGCTCATAGGAAACGACATCCCAACCTTGTAGGAGGTTAAGTCCTGGCTTGGGAAGTATTTTGTTATGAAGGACCTCAAAGAATCTGCTTATATTCTAGGGATAAGGATATTGAGAAATAGGAGTAAGAGACTAATAGGACTTATTCAGAGCACCTACTTGCACAAGGTGTTAAAACGTTTTAGCATGGAGAATTCCAAGAAAGGGAAGTTACCAATCCAAAGCAATACCAAGTTGAGTAAGACTCATAGTCCGAGTACCGAAGCTACGATAGTAGAAATGAGTCGAGTACCTTATGTTGGATTAATGTCTAAGTCCATAACTATAATTGGTATGTACTTGACCCGATTCTGCATGGTCCATTTGGGTTGCATGGCATCAGAACAATTTGGATAGACTTTTTGTGAGAAAAGGATATTTATGATTTATTAATATATTATAATAGTAATATATTAATATGAAATCATATTATTTAATTAGTATTGATCAAGAATTAATTTGGAATTCATTATGTGATCAAAAAAGACTAACTAAATGTATGGGGATTGATTATGTAAATCATTCATTCTTATATATGTGGGCTTATGATCTATAGTTCTTCATGTTGGGCTATACCAATGGGGTAACCCATGGATACTCCATGGAGGTTAAAACCCATGTATCATGAGGAATATGGAAAGTCATGAATTACATGTTGTAACCCTAACAACCACAATATATAAAGACCCCATAGCTCAAGAAATCGGCCCTAAGGATTCATATGAGAGGGCTAGCCGATTTTGAGCATAAGAACTTTTCTCTCAAGTTATTCCAAGTTGTTGGTGGTGTTGTGTGAGCCATTTGAGGTGTCACACTTGGGGCACTAGGCTCTTAAGCTCCATGGAATCAAGCTACAACAAAGAGGTATGTCATTCTACTATATTCTTGTATTGTATATTCTTCATGTTATGCTAGTTAGGATGAAGCTTTAGAATATTGAATATTTGCATTTATAATAGAGAAAACATAGATGTAAGGTTTATAGGGTTGCATGTACACCATAAGAGTGTTAGAATGCTCAAAACCCAATAGTGGTATCAGATCCTAGGGTTGTTTTCAATTATACTTGATGATGCTGCTTGAAAATCAAAGTTTTTTGATGTCTGGACAACTGACTCGACGAGTCCATGCCTAAAATCATCCAACTCGTCGAGTTTGTTCATGCACTCGACGAGTTGGACCCCCTGACAGCATATCTTCGAGTTTTTTTTGACCTGTTTTGGATTAGAATCATTACCAAAAAGTGTTTTTGTTCATAAAATTTGTTTTTGGTACTATGGTAATGTTTATTCTCATCCAAATAAAGGATAATTTTCAAAGTTTCAAGATTTATGTTAATTTATGTGATTAGCTACGTTCTTGAAAATTGTTGATATGAATTGTCTTTGCTTATGAGTTTGATCTTGTTCATAGAAAACTTACTTGATTAATGTGTTAATTGGTAATTTGATCTTAATGATTTTTATGAACTCCATAACTTGTCCTCAAGTTATGGAGAATTAAGAGTTTTTCATTTAAAAGCACATTAAGTCTCATAAGTTATGAAAATGGAAGAGTCTCTATTTTTAATGTCATCATAAAATGATTTAATGTCTTCCATAACTTGTCCTCAAGTTATGGAAGTTGAAATTTTTTTCATTACACCTCAATTAAACTCATAAGTTATGAAAAAATAGCAGTTTAATGGGTGTCCACTCTCACCCACCGCTTCCTTGACTGGTGGAGGGTCGTTAGCCGAACGGGTAGGACAGGACTCTAATTCTCCCCTCATTAAAAGTATAATGATAAATATAAAGTAACTAAATTTTTATTAAATTCCCAATCTTAGTTACTTTACGAAAAATGTAAATTTGGTGCTAAACCATGAAATTGCACTTTGTACCTTGTTAAGTCGTTAGTGGAGCGTGTGTGGTTAACCGACACACTATTTTGGGACTGCCAATGTGTGGCAAAGGGTAGTTTGATGTTAATCATAGATCAATGGAGCGTGTGTGGTTAACCAATACAATGATTAGGTGGTTGTAACATTGGGTGTACCATGCTAATTTGCATGGTTATTCACTCCTTGTTTGTGATCCTCGGCGTCCCAGTCACGAAATTGAAGGGCACAATCGAGATTTAAACATGCCATTGAAAAGTTCAATGAATCTCAAAAGATCTAGGAGTTTCAATTTATTTAAAACCTAATGTTAAATTTCGTTTTTCATGGTGGAAATTGGTAAATGGTCATTTACCTACCTTCAAATATTTTGTAGCTTGGATTACGGCATCCCTCTTCCAAGTTAAAAAATATTGTGTTGGGTCCTAGCCTTAATATTTCATATTGGGTGTTATATTAAGGACTTAAATCAACTAACTTGAATTTCTCCCTTATAGATGTCTAGTTCAGACAACTATGGTCTTCCTTATCCTTTTGGAAAAGCTTTCCTAATGAAGATGATATCCCACATGTCGATCAAGGTGAAAGATTATTGTTGGTGCATGGAAATGCTCCACAAATAATGAGTGATTATTAGGTTGTATTTTCCCTTTATTGTATTTTGTGGTGTAAATACTCTCCCTCCTATATACAGGGAGAGTTGGTCATATTTTACTTTTTAGCTAGCCATTCTTACTTTTCTTAGTTAGAGTTACTTTTCTCAAAATGTAATTCTAGAGAGAGAGAGAAGTGGTGGGTTCTCCCACCCAGGGAGAGTTTCTCTCCCACCAAGTTCTTCATTCATCAATATTATTATCTCTCTTTGTTCTTATTCTTTACTTATGAACTCATAATATGTTCTTGGTGTTCATACTTACAAAAACACGATTAATCTCGAGATATCCTTCTTCCGCACTCACCGTTCGTTATAAAAATGGGTCTCTACAATTGGTATCAGAGCCGTACCTTGAAGATCTCACGATTATTTCAAGGGAACGACTCCCGTTCGGTGATTATCTTGTGATTTTTCCGTGTTTCTGCAAGAAAAAATTTTTCGGGTTGCAAACCGGAGAATTTTTTATGATGTTCTTTCTTATTTCTATTTTCTGGGTGATTCTATCTCAATAAAATATAAAGTTGATGCTGCTGATCGTTCTATTATTCCTGGCAAAATTGATGTTCTTCATGTTCTTATTATTTTTGCTGTTGAAGAAATGAAGCAAATCGGAAGAGAAATTATTTTTGTGGTCTCCAATTCGTTGAAGAATTTGCTCCAGACATTTTATTTATGCCTTGGAAATGAGAAGACACAATTATGGGCTTATTTTCATTGAAGTGGTGCTCTTTTTTATTACCCAGCAGCTTGAAATCTTCTTGAGGTATGAAGTTCTTTATTCCTCATTCTCTTGCTGTAGATCTTAAATTGAAGAAAAAATGGACGTAATATGTGTTTGCATAAAGCACTTTGTCCTTTTTGCTCTTTTGGGTAAAGAGTAATTCACTTTTATTTGCCTTCCCAAGCAAAAACCATGTGACTATGACAAATCCCATCACCTTTTGTCCCTAAAACCTCCTGCACACTTTTCGTTTTTGCCTTCCCAAGACCCACTTGTTGACTTAAATGCTTTATAAAAAGATTCCCTTATTAAAATATGAATAAATGGCCTTTGCGGTACCATTTTTCATGGAAAAATAGCATTTTTCGTCATCTGTTCAGCCCCTCTCAGCCCCCCGGACCGCAGCCAAAAACTGCCTACCGGAGTCCCCTGAGAAGCCTCTCAGCAGCCCTTCTTAGCCTTTGATCCGCGGTCAAAATGCCCCTATCCGCAGCCCCTTGGTCAGCAGCCATAGAACCGCATTCAAAAAAAAAAAAACCATTCCCTGACCGCAGGCTCGGACCGCAGGCATTACCCATCGGCAGTCTCGGACCGCAGCCAGCTAGCCCATCCGCAAGCGCGCTCCACTGCCTTCTTCGCACCGCAGTCGCTTGACTGCTCATGCCTACCGCAGTCACGCTTTTCCTTGCGTCCGCAACCAACCTGGACCCGCGACCAGCACCATCCGCACCTAGCTCCTTCTTCAACCGCAACCATCTCCCACCCAAACCACCTTCCCTCGTCCGCATCCAAGACTCATCCGCAACCACCCAAGACTTCCTCTCATCCGCACTCTCTCTCACCCGCATGCCCCCTCCTCCATCAGCAGCCCCGGTCCTCCTCCCTTCAGCCCTCCCTTCTCCCTTCTCCACCTTCCCCTCCTCCCTTCTTCCTTCCTCCCTCCTCCTCCTCCCCCATCCTTTCCTCCTTTTTCCTCCCCTCCCCTCTTTTTTTTAACCCCTTTTTTTCTAGACTTTATTTTTTTTTATTATTCAGATTTTTTTTCTGCATTTTTTTTAATTAAATTTTTTTTTCAGTCAATTTTTTTTTATTCAGTTAATTATTTTTTTTAACGCCAATTTTTTTTTATTTAGCCAATTATTTTTTTTAACACCAATTTTTTTATTAAAACCAATTTTTTTTATTACACCAATTATTTTATTTAACACCAATTTTTGCCAAATCCGCACCCTTGGATTGTCACATTGGTTCATTTCATGCCGATTATTATTATTGGAAGAATATTCCTACCGCAGTCGGACTTCATATTATTTTTGGTGATACTTGCACCGCAACGGCGATTGATCAACAAAGTTGTTTCGCATTCTTCACTTTATGAGATTTTATGACTTGTCGCTCTTGATTTTTGGTTGACGAATCATGTATCTTGAGCATGTGGACTTTATTTTCTATTGAAGACCACTTCAAGTGTTCCGGCACCGCAATTTGGATATTTGGATATTATTTTTGGCACAACAGATTTCTCAGCACAATTTCAGCAACTATGTCACTCGCTTCCTCACGACCGCAAGAGTATTTATTTTACTCTTTCTCGTTTCTTATCGAGACCCTTCATACATCTAGGGAGAGCTTCTCTATTAGCTCTTGGTATCCGACACTCTCCATCCGATGATTTGTTGATTTTTGATATCCGGTCATTGGTTATCAAAAATAGAGAGAGAATATCATCCGGATTTGGTTATTATGATTGTTTGAGTTTGGATTTTGAAGACTTCTGAAGACGATTATTTATTTAGTGATGCGATGTGACACTTATTTTTGGTCTTCACGGATCAAATTTTTGGCATTACTCGATGTTTTCCGATTCAGATTATTTATTATTCGGACTCTACCATAGGATGATTGTGTGTTCGCATCCGATTCAGATCTTATGGTTTCACGAGTTTGGATTTGTGATATGTTGAAGACGAAGATTATTTTGGCAATGTGACGTGGCACTTATTTTTGGTCCTTGGATCAAATTTTCGGCATTGCTGGACCATGTTTTTGGACTCACATTATTTTTATCCGGACTTCATTTTATGGATGCTTCACATTTTTAGCAGGTTATTCTTTGAAGAATTTCGGTGTATTATGATTCGAGAACTCGAGATGTTTTTCAGATTTTTGAAGACGAAGTGTTTCTTTTATTGGATCTTCTACTTGCTCATGGTGACCTCCTTCTTCGGGTGATTATGACTGGTTTGAAGATTTGGATCTTATATTTTTTTTCTGCTTCATTGGTTGTGCTTTGAAGCCGAAGACCTTCATTGTTAGAGATTCATGGCCAGTTTCAGACTTCACAGACACTTCAGAGTTTCAGAGACATTTCAGCACTTGATTGCATTTTATTACCACACTTGCTAGTCGGATTACTGTATTATAGCCTTGTATCACTTATTGTATCTCTCATCATTTGTAAGCATTTAGGGAGAGAATGTTGGTGCATGGAAATGCTCCACAAATAATGAGTGATTATTAGGTTGTATTTTCCCTTTATTGTATTTTGTGGTGTAAATACTCTCCCTCCTATATAAAGGGAGAGTTGGTCATATTTTACTTTTTTGCTAGCCATTCTTACTTTTCTTAGTTAGAGTTACTTTTCTCAAAATGTAATTCTAGAGAGAGAGAGAAGTGGTGGGTTCTCCCATCCAGGGAGAGTTTCTCCCCCACCAAGTTCTTCATTCATCAATATTATTATCTCTCTTTGTTCTTATTCTTTTCTTATGAACTCAAAATATGTTCTTGGTGTTCATACTTACAAAAACACGATTAATCTCGAGATATCCTTCTTCCGCACTCACCGTTCGTTATAAAAATGGGTCTCTACAATTATTCCGTTTGTTGTGCATTAATTGGACTGGAAATCATACTTCACTTCTTCTACCTCCTCCAATTATTCTCCCTAACCCACAAGTTCAAGGTCATTCAAGCCCTATTGGCAAGCAGAGTCTGTGTGTGCTCACATCTTGGAGATGAAGTCATATATAGATAGGCCAGGAGAGTTGGGTGTAAACGTATTGAGGAAGTTAGTTGTTGACTAGGTTCTTCAATCACTTCCTAAGTCACATAGTGAGTTCCTTCGGGACTACTATATGGCAGACCATGACATGACCCTTAATGATCTTACCTATTTGCTTGATGCTGCTGAATCAACAATGATTTGGAGCACTGGTAAAGCAAATTTGATTGGAAGATCGACTTCCCAAACTTCCATGGTAACATTGGAAATCCAGAAAAGCTTTCTCTTCCCAATGGAAAGGGATCGGCCATAGTCAACTCGGTTGACCAAATGGTAAAGAGAAAGGCTAGGTCTGAGATAGTCCCGTGTACCATTCGCAAAGAGTCCATATGTTTCTATTGCCAAAGAAAAGGGCATTGGTTGCGAAGCTACCCTGTTTACCTGAAAGATGATAAGGATGGTAAAGTAAAAAAGGTTTGACTCTACTTCGGGTAAAGTCCACTATCTAACTCTATTAAGTTCCTATTTTGAGATTCTTATTACATGATGTGACTAGGTCGCATTTTGATGTTTTAAGAATCAAATAAAAGAGAGGAAGCTTAAAAGAAGAATATGCTGATTCTGATCGCGAAGATGGATTTCGATCTGATGGTTCGGTGATCAGAATTTTGAGTTGTTACTTAAGAGTTGGGATAGATTGCCTAGGAATAAATAACAACATTGTTTTCATATGCATTTGCATTGTAAGGATAAGTTTTTCTGCAATATTGTTTTTAAATAAAAGAATAGTTTTGATTTTATTTATTTTAAGTATCCTTACAATGGAATTAGTGGAAAAATTGTTGTTTATATGTTTCCATTGATAGCAATATTGGAAAATAGATTTGATTCTTTCGTTTGCGGTAGTGTCATAATTTACCAAATAAGGAATGATTCTCATCAACCTAGTTTCAGTTGGATAGAAACTTGGAATCATGCAACTTGTATTGTATGATGAATGAGAATTTTTCATCTTTGGGAAATTAAGACTAAGTCCTTGTTCACATGTATATGTGAGTCAAGTGAAGGACTAGGGGATCGGGTACACTTGGTTGTGCGCTGATCAGGTCTACCACAAAGAATGATAAGACTATTCGTTATGATTTACTAAAGTTTAGTAAATATGGTTATGCTTACAAGTTTAAGTGTAATTCTGAAAAATTGGAAAAGTTTCAATGTAAGGCAGAACGAATGAGAAGAATCAAATTAGGCAGAAAGATAAAAGTTTCTCCAATCTGAAGAGATGGGAGAGTACTTGAGTATCTTGGTTTATGATTATCTTAGTGATTATAAAACCATATCATAATTGATCATCTAAGGACATCTTAATGCATTTGCATGGCTAAGAAGAGGAATCATGAATTATTGAAATGGTTAAATCAAAAGATCAATCATACTTTGTTCCAAAACAAGTCTGAGAGACGTACTCCAAGATTGTAACTTGAGTGACATAATCTTTAGAAGGTTTGTAACACGTCTAAAATGTAGAGTAAAATGTTTCTTACTCTTGTACGTTTGCAATTGGTAAGTTGTGATGTCTTGGATAATACAAAATACCAACTAAGACCAATTGTGTGAAGTGTTTATCTTGATAAGAATTCGCACTAACTCTTGAATATTTGTTTTTTAAGGAATGGTTCTTGACAAGAGAATCTTATATGTCAAGAGGTAAGTGGGAGTCTTAAAGATCTTGAAAAGTTTCAAGAACTGATCAAGGGTATTGTTTATCACTAGCACATGACTTGAGGTTTGTAACCTATCGTGTTGACATATTCTTGTTTATGTGCCCATTCCAGTTAAAGTTGACTATGCATGTGAGTTCTATGAGTTCTCAGTTGTTTGCATAACTACTTGGAAGCAATGGTAGGCCCTTGTGCTGCCAGATGACAAGAAGTTAAGATTGAACAAGTTCAGTCCATATGAGTTTGGATTTGTAACTAACTTCCTCTTATGGTTATGAGAAATTCACATGGATAGGAACACATACACCATTAATCTAAGTGTAATAAGGTTTGTCACACCCCCAAACCAGACGGCGGAAACGTCCGGGGGCTTGAGCGTCACTCCATTTTTGTAGTATCATCACAAAGTATATAATTAAAACATAACATCATCATCATCACACATGTAATATAACAACATTCATTGTTTACATCGAGTATTGTATTTGAACATTACATGCCAAAATAATTAAAGTCTGATGAAATAATAATATAACAAAACATCCATTAGTTTGTTCGTCCCAACTTGCTTCAACGGTTTCCTGAGAATACAAGTTAATTTAAAAAGGTCAACATAAAAATGTTGGTGAGTTCATAAGCATGTTTGAGAAAATGATTTGTATAACTTTGTAATTACAAGAAAATCCTGTACTTTCTTAAATAGCTTAGTATATTTGTGTCTGATCTTGTATTAATTCATGTGTGTTATTGATTAATAGAATGTCAAAAGAGAAATGTAGATAGAATGTCCCCTGACAACCCGATGTTGCCCGTAAAAGAAGAAAAGAGAAAGCTGTCGTACCAACCTCGAGGTTTAGTACCAGTGTGAGTAAGTTTCCGAGTAATCCAAGAGAAAAGAGAATGGTCTTCCGCAAACTTCATAACGTTAATTCCTCTAAGTGAGCCGTCATAACCATACTAAATAATGACAATTTCGCCTGTCTTGGCGTTTGTGAATGCCGACGGAAAAATAGAATGAGGTTGTCGTCACCCTAGACTGATGTAGTCTATCTGTAGCGAACAGCTCAGGTGTGGGGTGTCATCCCCGTATAGATCTATACACAAAACCACGCTCTCCCTCCAAGAGACTCTAATTATAACTACAGGCTACGATCGTACACTCAATAGGTGTCAACCGACAAATCTCACTAGATCCTTAATCGAATTTACGCGAAGAAAAACATATAAAACTCATTCCCAGGCCCAATGAACCATATAAGTGAACCACTAAGGTATCGCTAAACATGTAAGTGATTTCAAGGCCCGATAGGAATTAGATTATATAACATGGGCCCAAAATATATGTAAAAGGACAACTAAGGCCCATTTCACATGTAAGGTATTTATAGACCCAAATAGCACACAAATAGTATACAAGGTCCGTCGCGCATGTTATTGGGCCAGTAAGGCCCACTAGACATATAAATAGTATTCATGACCTATCGAACATACAAATGGGCCGCTAAGGCCCAATAACTTGAAAAATGAAAAAAAATTAGCCCGTTTATTATTGTATTGCTAGTTTAGCTCAATTATTTACTACAATAATGTAAAAGGCCCACTTTTTTGTAAAAATTAGACTCTTGGCCCATTAAGCAAAAAAATTTAAACTTAAGGCCCAGTTTTAGTAAAAATAACATTTTAGTCCCCATTTTGTTCAAAACTTGTATTTATAGCTAGCTGTTAGTAAAAATTACATTTTTAACCCATTTTTGTCATATATATCATTTTTGGCTTGATTATTGTGAATATACACATTTTTCTGGTTTTTGACTTTTCTGAGCCGGTTGTTGGAAAATTTGTAGAAAAATCATCGTAAGTCGAAATTTGGGTCCGTAAACTTTGGAAGTTTGTAAATTTTGTCTAATTTGTTCATAATTTTTCGCATAATTTTTAATGGCCTCTAACAAGTATGAAATTTCTCACCTTCACAGGCTGGTCCGAAATTATTTTAAATATGATAGGCACTTTTGTAAAATTCATCAAAAATTGTAGAAAAATCGTATGAAAAGGTGAGAGTAGTCATTTTAAAGGTATAAACCTGAAACGTTTGCATGTAAAACAGTTTTGAAAAATATTATCATTAAGGTGGTCAAAACAATTCGAGATTGGACCAAAACTTTTCTGTCAAGGGCTGATTTTTGTGTTTAGTTTATAAGTGTATAAATCCCAGATCTACAAGTTTACATGTATTATATGTGATAAAATATACTTTTCTCAAGGTTTTCATGTAGATCCAAGTGATAAACTTAATATTCTTAACATATTTTTATATTTATAAAGTAAATAACACATAACCACCAAATAAATCATGAAAACACACACATATTCATGCATACACACATAGATCTACACAACACAACTTGTATTCTCCCCCAAAACGAAGTAAAAATCGAAAATAGGGGGAATGAACTCAACTTGCTTTGTTGTTTCGGTTTTTGGTGAAGGAAGAGAGTAGATGATGTTGATTTCGGATCTTGAGTGCTTCTTAGGGAGAGTTTTCGAAACTTGAATGTTTCTAGGAAGCTAGAACGTGAAGTAAAGTGTTTATCGGTGAGAATCCTTACATGACGTGGAAACAAATTATTTGAATGTGATAACAACTTACCTAGATGTGATCTTGTGGAAGGATTCTTGGACATACACACATGTACACACGATTTTTAGTGAGGAAGTTGAGAGGCTTTCTTTGGAAACTTTAGAGAGTATAATGTGTTGAAAATGGAGAAGTATGATGGTGGGGAGTGGCTTTAGGCCGTAAGTAGAGAGAGGGGAGAGAGGAGATTAGGAATTTTGCATGAAGGATACTAGATTTCCTTGAAGTGTGTGATTACATGATAGATAATTATGTGTTGTCAAGTTTTAATCAAAACTTCTTCTATTTCTTTATATATATATATATATATATATATATATATATATATATATATATATATATATATATATATATATATATATATATATATTTGTTTGGGCCAAGAATTAGGCTAGGAAGAAGGGATTGAATAAATTTGGGCCTTCTCTTGACTTGTTCGAATCTATGAAGCCCAATTAAAAGGGTTTACGGCCCGTTAAGGCAATTGGGATCATTTATGGCCCAACAAGGCCTATTAGAGATAAAATGAATTATTTTAGTCCCACATGGCCCAAAATACTCTAGTTTCATGATTGTGGGTCCAATTAGAGCCCAAATAAGGTTCCTAGGCCCAAAATAGTCAAATTGAAGGTTTATTGGTCCAAAAGGCCCAATAAGAGGATCCTAGTCCATAATGAACTTGAACCGGGATTTCTAGGGTTTTCAACCCATAGTTGAACATATGAGATGTATTGTATTAGGTATTGACCTTCATTCAAGTGTTTGGATTCAAATGGATGATGTTGATTGAACTTAGAGTATGATATTCACTTAGAGTACAAGCCTTACAATAGATGATGTTTTCATGAGAATAGAATTTCCTAGCAAAAATGCTAGTTGTGACATCATCCCCCCGTTAGAGGGAATTTCGTCCTGAAATTCTTTCGAAAGGTAGGATCATGAATGAGAGAATAGGTGACGGTACTTCTGCTTCATCTGATCTTCGCGTTCCCATGTGAATTTCGGTCCACACTTAGCGTTCCATTGAACCTTCACAATCAGTATGCGGCTCTGCTTCGTACTCTTCACTTCCCTATCCAGTATCTCGACTGGTTCTTCGATAAACAAGAGCCTCTCGTTTATTTCGATTTCATCCAAAGGAATGACAAGAGTTTCATCTGATAAGCACTTTTTCAGATTCGAGATGTGGAACACAAGGTGTACATTGTCGAGCTCTGAAGGTAGCTGCAGCTTATAGGCTACCAGACCAATTCAGGCAAGGATCTCGAATGGTCCGATGTATTGCGGGTTCAGCTTTCCCCGTTTCCCAAAGCGGATCATTCCTTTCCAGGGAGAGGATTTCAATAGTATCCGATTCTCCGGCTTCGAATTCCAGAGGCTTTCGCCGTTTGTCAGCATAGATTTTCTGTCGGTCTCGTGATGCTTGAAGTCGGGCTCTGATTTGGCCTATCTTTTCGATCGTTTCATGAATGATTTTTGGCCATGTGAGAGTGTTGGCTAGTGATTGCCCCTTTTTTTTTGCTATGTGGGTGTCTCCCACCTCAGCCCAGCATAGAGGCGATCTGCATTTGCGACCATATAACGCCTCAAAAGGAGCAACCTTGATACTCGTGTGATAACTGTTGTTGTATGAGAATTCAACTAAAGGAAAGTGAGTATCCCTCGACTTTCCGAACTTAATCACACAGGCTCGGAGCATGTCTTCGAGTGTTTGGATGGGTCGTTCACTTTGACTATTGGTTTGAGGGTGGTGAGCAGTGCTCATGTCTAGCTGTGTTCCCATAGCCTTCTGGAGTGACTACCAAAATCGTGAGGTAAATCTTCTATCCCGATCCAATATTATAGACTCTGGCACTCCATGGAGTCTCACGATCTCTTTGATATAGATCAGTGTTAGTCTTTCCATCTTGTACGATTCGTTTATTGGCAGGAAATGAGCAGATTTGGTTAAACTATCGGCCATCACCCAGACAGTGCCCAAATCCAACTCTTGTAATATTAAGCTTCGTCTTGTTGACTTCGAGAGTTTTATTTAATCCACGCAATGCTTCCTTCACGATATTCTCCGGTTTCGATGCCTCCAAAGCCGGTTGTAAGTGTTAACAGTGTTTGTTCTTGTTTCGTGAGCAGACGAGTATGTTATCGATGAAAATAATTAAAAGGTTAACTAGGAATGGTTGGGAAACTCATTTCTTGGGGCCCATGAATACTACGGGGGCATTCGTTAAATCGAAGGGCATCACAACGAATTTGAAATGGATGTATCAGCTTCGGAAGGCAGTTTTTGGAATGTCCTCTTCTCGGACTCGGAGCTGATGATAACCGGATCTTAGATCTATTTTTGGAGAAGTAACTAGCTCCTTGAAGATGGTCAAATATGTCGTCAATCCGAGGGAGTGGGTATCGGTTTTTGATAGTGAGCTTATTCAATTCCCTAAAATCGATGCACATTCTGAAAGATCCGTCTTCTTGACGAACAAGACTGGAGCTCCCCAGGGTGAGAAGCTTGGTCTGATGAATCATTTTCTCAATAATTCTCTTAATTGACTGGTTAACTCATGAATTTCGGTGGGAGCTAACCTGTAGGGTGAATTGGCAATTGATATGGATCCTGGTATGAGGTCGATTCAAAATCCAATCTGTCTTTCTGGGGGTATTCCCAGAAGGTCTTCAGAAAATACATCCGGAGAGTCGCATGCCACTTGGATGTCTTAAATGTTGATTTTCTTCTTTGACTTTATCTACAACATGAGCGAGGAACGCATAGTTCTTCTTGTGCAGGCACTTATGTGCCTTGATGCACTAAATGAGACGAAGATTGGCGCCAAGTTTATCACCATAGATTATTAGGGTTTCGTGATTGGGGAGGTGAAGGCGAACGGCCTTCTCGCGACACATAATATCAGCATGGTGGGGGCTTAACCAAACCATGCCGATTATCACATCAAAACTCCTAATATTTACTGGCATCAAATCTATTTGAAATGAATGGTTGTTTAGTATTAAGGTGCACCCTACATAAATATTTTTGGTTGATTCAGTTTTCCCATTAGCCATCTCCACCGTGAAGGTTTCGTTTAGCTTCTGGGGTTGTTTTTTTAGCAAGTGTTTGAATTTGTTACTAACGAAACTTTGCTCAGCTCCACTATCGAATAAGATGCATGCGAAAGTGTTGTTAAGTGGGAACATACCAGTAACAACCGTCGGGTCTTGAATTATCTGACCTTGACCCAAGGTTAGGACCGTTCCTGATCCTCCTGCTCCTTGATTGTTAGCATTGGGGCAATTGCGCCTGAAGTGACCGGTTCCTCCACACCCATAGCAGGTGTGACTGGCCCCATCATTGGTGTTGTTGTTACTGTTGCGATTGTTGTTGTTGTTGTCGTTTGGTTGTTGATTCTGTTGTAGATATGTTCTACAGTATCTGGTGGTGTGACTCTTTCGGTTGCATATATTACAATACCGCTTCTGGCAGGCTCCCTTATGATGGAATTTTCACTTGTTTCATTTTGGAAGGCTTTCAGCATATGATCTCGCTGGTGTTGATGTAGTAGGTGTCATGGTCGTATGGAAAACAACAACATGTTTCTTCTTCGAGGACCCTTGAGTTGGTTGTCCTATTATCTTACTTCCAGACTTTCCCTTCCTGCTCTTAAGTTTGGGGTTTGGAGTGTCTTGATAAGTTGTCACTCGTTGGTTTTGCGGGGTTGCTACTTCGGCCGAAGTGGTCGACACTATTTCCACCTTTGTTGGTGTTGTTAGCATTGAG
This sequence comes from Lactuca virosa, assembly GCF_052849685.1. Lineage (NCBI taxonomy): Eukaryota > Viridiplantae > Streptophyta > Magnoliopsida > Asterales > Asteraceae > Lactuca > Lactuca virosa. The sequence goes on along the minus strand of NC_136430.1, from coordinate 122,975,152 downwards.
TTGTGCCATAGCAGCGGTTACGGCAGCTGTTACAGCAGCTTGGAATGTAGCAAAGTCCATCCGCATGATTGGTGTCTCACGGGCATGCTTGTTATCTTTGTGGGATGACATTTTCTACTGCATGATGATAAGTAAGATCGTAAGTAACGATGGTCATTTCTGGTTGTACTCTATAAACTTCGCGTTTCGTCGTATGATTCACAATGTTTCCACCTACATCCCTATGATGTATTTATGGTAGCGGGTAATCATAGAGTTGGCACGAATATTAAGTCTATCCATACAGTATATAGGTTGTTTTGGTTTTGAGGTCCTTGAGTATCTAACTGTTTCGGGGTTTTCGGTTGTGGATATAGTGAATTCATGCAATAACACGAAATAAGAAGAACAAATAGTTGTTTCATTAATGAATACCATCTTAGTACACGAAAGAGAGTCATAACAGATAGTAGTGGGGAGAAAAGAAAAGGATGATCCTAATTGTGGCGGAAAGTGTCTGGTGGTGGTGCTGATGAAGTAGATGCACCCTAGAGATGACCTACTTGTCGCTCGGTGTCTTGTAGTCGTGCCTCTCAAACCGACTGTCTCGCTTGGAAGTCCTCAATCATTCTCTGTGTCTGTCTCTCATCTCTCTCAACAGTATCCCACATTTGGTCCGTTTGATTTGGGGTGTCCTGAGCTTGGTTGCCAATGTCCCGGGTGCGCCGGACCATGTCCGAGAGGGCTCGGTCAGCTGGTCCCTCATGACTAAGATCGAAAAGACCTCGGTTCATACCATAGGGTGGTCGTATCACCTGCTGGCGACTCCACCTCCTAATATCATGTGCCCATGGGGCGTGGGGCCATCGGGGTCCATACGATAAGCCGATATTCTGGCCATGTATGGAGGATTGATGACCTCGGATTCTGCGTCTGAGTCATCATCGTCATTTCCCTCGAGCTCTTCCTCTTCGAGGTCCAACACTGACTCGGCGGGTCCATCTGCAAGTTCTAGTTCATGTTCATCCTCCGAGTCAAGCCACCCTGCATTCCCCTGACTAGGGAGATAGAGGTCTCCTGGCTAATGATACCCGACCATAGATTCTTCACGAAAATGTACATCAAATACTCCTATAGTATTTTAATTTTGTTTATGTTTGAGTTCCCTAAAAGCTTTTTGGACACGAGGTAAGTTTCTAGATTCATTTCCCAACCTGATCACTCCCAGCCACATGTTGGTCGTTATTTGAATAAATATAGTTGATCAGGCTATATTTATCCCCAATACAACAACATAACTGTCCGGGTTTAATAATGATGTTTAATTTCCTCCAGAGACTTTTAGTGTTATAGTTTTAATGTACACCTAGGTATGCATTTTATTCAGAGTGTTTTAGTCCCATTGTATTTATAGCTGCATATCCTGTATGATTAGATATGCCAGTTCACTATAAACAATGCTCTCATACCAATCTGTCACACCCCCAAACCATACGGCGGAAACGTCCGAGGGCTTGAGCGTGACTCCATTTTTGTAGTATCATCACAGAGTATATAATTGAAACATAACATCATCATCATCACACATGTAATATAACAACATTCATTGTTTACATCGAGTATTGTATTTGAATATTACATGCCACAATAACTAAAGTCTGATGAAATAGAAATATAACAAAACATCCATTAGTTTGTTCGTCCCAACTTGCTCTAAAGGTTTCCTGAGAATACAAGTTAATTTAAAAAGGTCAACATAAAAATGTTGGTGAGTTCATAAGCATGTTTGAGAAAATGATTTGTATAACTTTGTAATTACAAGAAAATCCTGTATTTTATTAAATAGCTTAGTATGTTTGTGTCCGATCTTGTATTAATGCATGTATGTTATTGATTAATAGAATGCCAAAAGAGAAATGTAGATAGAATGTCCCTAGACAACCCGATGTTGCCTGTAAAAGAAGAAAAGAGAAAGTTGTCGTACCAACCCTGAGGCTGAGTACCAGTGTGAGTAAGTTTCTGAGTAATCCTAGAGAAAAGAGAATGGTCTTCCGCAAACTTCATAATGTTAATTCCTCTAAGTGAGCCGTCATAACCATACTAAATAATGACATTTTCACCTTTCTTGGCGTTTGTGAACGCCGACGGAAAAATTGAATGAGGTTGTCGTCGCCCTAGACTGATGTAGTCTAACTGTAGCGAACAACTCAGGTGTGGGCTGTCATCCCCGTATAGATCTATACACAAAACCCCGCTCTCCCTCAAAGAGACTCTGATTATAACTACAGGCTACGATCGTACACTCAATAGGTGTCAACCGACAAATCTCACTAGATCCTTAATCGAATTTACGCGAAGAAAAACATATAAAACTCATTCCCAGGCCCAATGAACCATATAAGTGAACCACTAAGGAATCGCTAAACATGTAAGTCATTTCAAGGCCCGATAGGAATGAGATTATATAACATGAGCCCAAAATATATGTAAAATGACAACTAAGGCCCATTTCACATGTAAGGTATTTATAGGCCGAAATAGCACGCAAATAGTATACAAGGTCCGTCGCGCATGTTAATGGGTCAGTAAGGCCCAATAGACATATAGATAGTATTCAGGACCTATCGAACATACAAATGGGCCACTAAGGCCCAATAACATGAAAAATGAAAAAATATTAGCCCGTTTATTATTGTATTGCTAGTTTAGCTCAATTATTTACTACAATAATGTAAAAGGCCCACTTTTTATAAATTTTTAATGGTCTCTAACAAGTGTGAAATTGCTCACCTTCATAGGCTGGTCCGAAATTATTTCAAATATGATAGGTAGTTTTGTAAAATTCGCCAAACATTGTAGAAAAATCGTATGAAAACGTGAGAGTAGTCATTTTAAAGGTATAAACTTGAACTTTTTGCATGTAAAACAGTTTTGAAAAATATTATCATTAAGGTTGTTAAAACAGTTCGTGATTAGACCAAAACGTTTCTGTCAAGGGCTGATATTTGAGTTTAGTTTATAAATCTTTGAACACAACACTCATTTTTGCTATTTTAAGTGTATAAATCCCAGATCTACAAGTTTACATGTATTATATGTGATAACATATACTTTTCTCAAGGTTTTCATGTAGATCCAAGTGATAAACTTAATATTCTTAACATATTTTTAGATTTATGAAGTAAATAACACATAACCACCAAATAAATCATGAAAAAACACACATATTCATGCATACACACATAGATCTACACAACACAACTTGTATTCTCCCCCAAAACAAAGTAAAAATCGAAAATAGTGGGTATGAACTCACCTTGCTTTGTTGTTTCGGTTTTTGGTGAAGGGAGAGAGTAGATGATGTTGATTTCGGATTTTTAGTGCTTCTTAGGGAGAGTTTTCGAAACTTGAATGTTTCTAGGAAGCTAGAACGTGAAGTAAAGTGTTTATGGGTGAGAATCCTTGCATGAAATGGAAACAAATCATTTTAATGTGATAACAACTTACCTAGAGGTGATATTGTGGAAGGATTCTTGGACATACACACATGTACACTTGATTTTTAGTGAGGAAGTTGAGAGTCTTTCTTTTGAAAATTTAGAGAGTATATTGTTTTGAAAATGGAGAAGTATGATGGTGGGGACTGAGGAGATTAGGAATTTTGCATGAAGGATAGTAGATTTCCTTGAAGTGTGTGATTACATGATAGATAATTATGTGTTGTCAAGTTTTAATCAAAACTTCTTCCATTTCTTTATATATATATATATATATATATATATATATATATATATATATATATATATATATATATATATATATATATATATATATATATATATATATATATTTGTTTGGGCCAAGAATTAGGCTAGGAAGAAGGGATTGAAGAAATTTGGGCCTTCTCTTGACTTGTTCGAATCTATGAAGCCCAATTAAAAGGGTTTACGGCCCATTAAGGCAATTGGGATCATTTATGGCCCAACAAGGCCTATTAGAGATAAAATGAATTATTTTAGGCCCACATGGCCTAAAATACTCTAGTTTCATGATTGTGGGTCCAATTAGAGCCCAAATAAGGTTCCTAGGCCCAAAATAGTCAAATTGAAGGTTTATTGGTCCAAAAGGCCCAATAAGAGGATCCTAGTCCATAATGAACTTGAACCGGGATTTCTAGGGTTTTCAACCCATAGTTGAACATATGAGATGTATTGTATTAGGTTTTGACCTTCATTCAAGAGTTTGGATTCAAATGGATGACGTTGATTGAACATAGAGTATGATATTCACTTTGAGTACAAGCCTTACAATAGATGATGTTTTCATGAGAATAGATTTTCCTAGCAAAAATGCTAGTTGTGACAAGGTTTCTCTCCGATTCATGAAAATGATGGTGAGGAAACGCTTTCACTAAGTAGATTTTAAGTAGATAGCAATTGTGATATTTGCATTCTCAAAGTCGTCAGTGGAGCGTGTGTGGTTAACCGGCATACTAACATTGACTTGTGAGAAAAGGCAAAGGTCTAAACAATTGAGGCTATGATTACGACATCCGTTTTCATAGTTCTAAAAATTGTTTAGACACACATGTGAGCTATCTAAGGAAAGGTGTATGATTTTGATAATGTCTTATCAAAGCATCTCGTATCAGAAATCTGAACTTTGGTAAGAAAGTCAATAAAGTATTGATTTCTAGAAGTCTAGCTGATTTCTGGATACATGTCAAAGCTAGTGGGAGCATAAGTGTTATGCTAATAAATATCATGTTAGTGGGAGCATGATTATTATGTTAGGTGTTGCAAGTTAGCAATGTTAATTATAGAAATCAAAGGTTTCAATTTGCAAAATGTACTTTGCAGGGATTGAAAAGATGTTTTGCTATAATTAAGGGAGAGTAAATTATACTTCATTTCAAAACTAAAATCTTAGATTGTGAGATTTTAATCAAATTTAGTCATGATTACATTATTTGCATTCTCAAAATTTGATTATGATTACGGCATCCCTCTTCATAGTATGAATTGTGAGAACATGGGAAATAAAAATTTTATAGCAAAAGACTGGTCGAGTATCATGTCTTTATGTAAGACATCATGAATCGTGTCCCCTATGCTTTGGGTATAGGATCGATTACATGTGCTATAATATTTATCTGTTCTAAATTTTCCAAATGTCTAGGGCATTAAGAGGGAAAAAGGATTAGAACTGGATATGACTAAAATGATTAAGGAATTATCGAGGTGATAATCCAAATAGGAATATGGAAATGTTTCCATAAGTGGAAGTTATTCTTTATATCTGTGTAAGATTAAAAAACTCAATGCAAGAAGGATGTTCAAAGGAATGTACTTTGAATGAGAGACTTCGTTTCCATGGAATTGCTCTCCATTGGAATATTATGTAATATATGTTGCCAAGTCTTTGTGACTTGTGCATAGTCATTACAAGAGGATCAATGCATACAAGTTTAGAATCTAACAGATTATAGTAAATGACAAGGGTTTGACATTCCTACATTTACGATAAGGATTTAGAATTGTGAAATGAGCATTATTGAAATGTTGTCAATTGATCTATTTCACAAAGGAAGGACCATAGGTAAATATAGTGTGCATGCTTGGAGTATGGCATAACTATTGTTTTAATTCAAGTATTAAGTTGATTATTCGAAACATTATACAATGAATAACGTGTAATCAATATGGTGATTAAATAAAAGGTGTTTTATTTACACTCAAAAGTTTTGGGGCCATATATGATTAGTATTATTCTTGTGTTTCACTTTGCATGTTTTGACTTCCCGAGTAACTAGGTTATTCAAATTGTCTACAGTCGATCATACTTTGGAAGTAGGTATTGAGGCAAGACTGTCATGAATGGGTCTGCAATTTGTCTAGGTGACCTAGACATAGCTGCAGTATTCATGAGTGCTCCTGGAATAAGATTCGAGTATTGGATTCAACCCATGCTTATTTGAATAACTTCATGGATTTTATCACGAGTGAATCATGAGACGATAATATCTTATATTCTTCAAACCAAGACATGTGAGTTGTAATTTTCAAGTCGGTTGCACATTGACATATGTAAACAAACCAGTAACTTGGTGTTCTAAAACATATCGTTGTGTGTGATTTGATGAGTAAGTGCAAGCGAGCATTTGAGTCGAAGTTTATCCATTCCTTTTACCCTTGGAGGGATAAAAGCGATATCTGTGGGCCCCTCGATGATTTAATGATGACACCCTAAGTCCTTGGCCAAACCTGGACTGATTTGATTTGTTCAATTAGTCGGTCGTCATAAATCGGAAATCGGGAAACAATAGATGGACAGAGAGAATGATTATAATCCATGTCTCAGTCCATATGATATCTAGAATGGAGGAATATATGATCCCTTATCTAATGGACGCGTCATTGATTTGTTCAGAGTTCGACAACGGCTTTTAAGAGCTACGATTGCTAGTCAGGTTGCAGAGTCATAGTTGCAATAATAGTTATTAGACTTATCCAAGTGGTAGACTATTGGATTAGTGTCTAAGTCCATAACCATAATTGGTATGTACTTGACCCGATTTGGCATGGTCTATTTAGGTTGCATGGCATTGGAACAATTTGGGTAGACTTTTGTGAGAAAATGATATTTATGATTTATTAATATATTATAATAGTAATATATTAATATGAAATCATATTATTTAATTATTATTGATTAAGAATTAATTTGGAATTAATTCTGTGATCAAAAGAGACTAACTAAATATATGGGGATTGATTATGTAAATCATTCATTCTTATATATGTGGGCTTATGATCCATAGTTCTTCATGTTGGGCTAAACCCATGGGGTAACCCATGGATACTCCTGATGGGTTTTGAGCATTCTAACACTCCTATGGTGTTTATCCAACCCTATAAACCTTGGATCTATGTTTTCTCTATTATACATGCAAATATTCAATATTCCAAGGTTTCATCCTAACTAGCATAATATAAAGCAACTATACTACAAGAATCTAGTAGAATGACATACCTTTTGATGTAGTAGCTTGATTCCATGGAGCTTAAGAGCCTAGTGCCTCAAGTGTGACACCTCAAATGGTTCACACAACACCAAGAACCCTTGGAATAACTATAGAATAAGGATACATGCACCAAATCCGTTTTTGCCCTCTTGTTTATACACACTAGTGCTCATTTCATGAACTAGGGGCCTCTTTATATAGTGTGGACTATTAGGGTTACATTCATGTAAACCCTAATACCCATGACCTTTCATTTCCATAGGATCCATGGGTTAAACACTCCATGGACTATCCATGAAAGCTTAGACCAACCTAAATGAACTTGGCCCACCACATATATAAGAGTCCATATTTAATTATTTCCTTTTTTATCACTAAATTAATTCTAAATTAATTCTTGATCAATACTAAATAAATAATATGATTTCATATTAATATATTAGAACTTATAATATTTTAATATAAATCACTAGTATCCTTTTTCTCATTTTGTCTATCCAATTGTTCCGATGCCATGCAACCCAAATGGACCATGCCAAATCGGGTCAAGTACATACCAATTATAGTTATGGGATTAGACACTAATCCAACAGTCTCCCACTTGGATAAGTCTAAAACTATTATTGCGTATGACTCCAAAACCCGACTAGCAATCGTAGCTCTTAAAGCCGCTGTCGTACTCTGAACAAATCAATGACGTGTCCATTAGATAAGGGATCATATATTCCTCCATTCTAGATATCATATGGACTGAGACATGGATTATAATCAGTCTCTCTGTCTATTTGTTGTTTCCCGATTTCCGATTTATGACGACCGACTAATTGAACAAATCAAATCAGTCCAGGCTTGGCCAAGCACTTAGGGGTGTCATCACTAAATCATCGAGGGGCCCACATATATCGCTTTTATCCCTACAAGGGTAAAAGGAATGGATAAAGTTTGACACACATGATTGTTCTACTACTTGTTGAATCATACACAAAGGCACGTTTTATAACATCGAGTTACCAATGCGTTTTCGTGCAATCAATGTATAACCATCTCATAGTCAACAACTCATATCTCTAGGTTTGAAGAATATAAGATATTATCGTCTCATGATTCACTCGTGATAAAATCCATGAAGTGATTTAAATGAGCGTGGGTTGAATCCAATACTCGAATCTCATTCCAGGAGCACTCATGAATGTTGTAGCAACTCTTGCTATGTCCAACACCTTACACATCTACAAACCCAATTCATGATAGTCTTGCCTTAATACGTACTTCCAACGTATTATCGACTATGGATGGTTTGAATAACTTAATCATTAGGGAAGAATGACCTAGTTATTCTGGAAGTCAAAACATGCATAGTGAAACACAAGAATAATCGAATCCAATATGGTGTCAGAACTTATGAATATAAATCGAACACCTTATATTTATCACCATATTGATTACACATTATTCATTGTATAATGTTTCAATTAATCAACTTTATACTTAAATCAAAACAATAGTCATGCCATGCTCCAAGCATGCACACTATGTTTATCCAAACAATAGTCATGCCATACACCAAGGATGCACATTATGTTTGTCCAAACATTAGTTATGCCATACACCAAGTATGCACACTAAGTTTGTCTATGATCTTTTACTTCGTGAAATAGATCGATTGAACAATATTCCAATGATTCTCATTTCACAATCCCAAATCCTTACCACAAATGCAAGAATTCCAAATTCCTGCCATTTACCGAAATCTGTTAGATTCTCAACTTATATGCATTGATCCTCTCGTAGTGACTATGCACAAAGTCACAAAGACTTGTCAACAGACATTACAGAGTATTCCAATGGAGATCATTCCATTGAAACGAAGTCTCAAATTAAAAGTACAATTATTTGAACATCCTTCTTGCATTAAGTTTCCTAATCTTACACAGATCTAATGAATAACTTCCACCTATGGAAACATTTCCACATTCCCATTTTGACTATCACTTCTGAACAAGAGTTGCCTCTTTTCAGAATATGTCAATATGGTCCTCTCCAAAAATTTATACCATACTTCCAACTGTCCCTGAGTAACCAATCTTTGGTAAACCTTAGATTGTCCTCGACAATTGTTTAATCACTTTAGTCATATCCAATTCTATTACTTTTTCCCTCTTAATGCCATAGGCATTTGGAAGAATATTATAGCACATGCAATCGACCCTATATCCGAAGCATATGGGACACAATTCATGATGTCTCACATAAAGACATGATACTAGACCAGTCTTTTGCTATAATATTTCTATTTCTATTTGCCATGTTCTCATAATTCAGATTATGAAAAGGGATGCTGTAATCACAATCGAATTTTACAACTCAAATAATGTTCCCATATATGAAATTTCCTTATGTTGAACCATTCCAACATAACATTCATATATATATACTTGACTAAATTTGATTAAAATCTCAGGATCTAAGCTTTTAGATTTGAAATGAAGTATAATTTCTTCTCCCTTAATTATAGCAAAACAACTTTTCCTAATTGAAACTTTTGTTTTCTATAATTAACATTGCTAACTTTCAACACTTATCATAATTATCAATCTCCCACTAACATGATGATTATTAGCATAACACTTATGCTCCCACTAGCTTTGACATGTACTCAGAAATCAGTTGGACTTCTAGAAATAAATACTTTATTGACTTTCTTACCAAAGTTCAGATTTCTGATACGAGATGCTTTGATAAAAATTTATCAAAATCATACAACTAAACGCGCGTCGTAAGGTTACAACACGAAAATGTTTGTCGTCTTCCTTTATGACAGGGGCTTCCTTGATACGCATTGTGTTTCGTAAATGAGCGTCGTAAATGCGTGTCGTAAATGCGCGTCGTAAATAGATGACGCGCAAAAGCGTGTCGTCTTTCGTTATGACAGGGCCTTCCTTGACGCGCATTTGCGCGTCGTCTGAGCGTTTTATGACATGCATTGCGCGTTGTAAAAGGCTGTTTCTCTAGTAGTGTCAAAAGATGCAACTCTTAGGTTCATAAATTAAAATTAATTAAATAGTTTTAACTTTTAATTTTTATATTTAGAACATTGATGCTTTGAATAGTTCAATTTACCTATTTTGGATTGTATTAAATTAATTAAAGTGTTTAATTAAAAGAGTAGATTAATAAATTAATAATAATATGGTTTAAGTTTAATTAAATGAAGAGTATAATTTATTAATAGATTAAACCATCAAGTATTTTAAAAGTTTAAAATACACCCTTATACTAATTAAAATTAAAAGTCTGATATATTATATATGTATAAGTAAAAAGTCAGTTTTACCGTTAGTAGGCCTCATTCACGAAGGTGGTCTATAAGGAGTGTTTAAGGAAGCGGCCTGTAAAATGACCGCCATTGGGTATCCACTCTTACCCACCGCGCCCTTGACAGTGGAGGGTCGTTAGCCGAACGGGTTTGATAGGAAACTTAAATGCTCATTAAAAGTATAATGAAATACGAAGTAACTAAACACTTTATAAATTCCCAATCTTAGTTACTTTAGGAAAAATGTGAATTTAATGCTAACCCATGAAATTGCACATTTCACCTTATTGGTCAGTTAGTGGAGCGTGTGTGGTTAACCGGCACACTAATATGGACTAAGGAAGGATGGCAATGGGTTTATCGTAAATTATCATTGATCAATGGAGTGTGTGTGGTAAACCGACACATTGATTAGGTGATAAATGACATCGAGAGTACCAAGCACATTTGCATGGTTATTCACACCTTGTTTATGATCCTCGATATCCCAGTCACAAACTTGAAGGGCATAATCGAGATTAAACATGCAATTGAAAAGTTCAATGAATCTAATAGAATCTACGAATTCCAATTCATTTAAAATCTAAAATTCATTTTCGTTTTTCATGGTGGAACATGGTAAATTGTCATTTAACTACCTTCAAATATTCTGCAATTGGGATACGGCATCCCTCTTTCGAATTGTAGAATATTGTGTTGGGTCCTAGCCTTAATATTTCATTTGGGTGTTATATTAAGGATTTAAATCAATTAAACTTGAATTTCTCCCCTGTAGATGTCTATTTCCTACAACTATGGTCTTCCCGAGTCTTTTAGAAAAAGCTTTCCACATGAAGATGGTATTTGACAATATCATACTTCACTTCCTCCACCTCCTCCGATAATTCTCCCTGACCCACATGTTCCTCAAATTGAAAAGTTCAAGGTCACTCAAGCCCTATTGGCAAGCAAACACGAAGATGGAAAGTTTGTGTGTGCTCATATCTTGGAGATGCAGTTGCATATGGACAGGCTGGGAGTGTTGGGTATCGTCTTCCCAAGGAAGTTGGTTGTTGACTGGGTTCTTTAGTCACTTCCCGAGTCGTATAGTCAGTTTGTTAAAGACTACTGTATGACAGATGACGACGTGAACCATATCGATCTTACCTATTTGCTAATTGCTGCTGAATCAACAATGATTTGGCATACTGGTCAAGCAAACTTGATTGGAAGATCTACTTCCAAAGCTGCCATGGACATAGGCAATGATATAGATAGTCCAAAAATGATCCCTTCTCCTATGGGAAGGGAATTGGCTATGGTCAAAAGATTTGACCATAAGAGAAAAGCTAGTTCTGAGATAGTTCCATGTGCAAATGACAAAGAGTCCACTTGTTTCTACTGCCATTTGAAGGGACATTGGAAGCGAAGCTGCCCTAACTACCTGAAAGATCTAAGAGAGGGTAAAGTCAAAGTATTTGACTTTGCTTCAGGTAAGTCCACTATCTAACTCTATTAAATTCTTATTTATAGATTCTTAATACATGATGTGATAAGATTACATTTTGATGTTTTGTAGAATCGAAGGAAGGTTAAAGGAAGAAGCAAGCTGAGTCTGGTCGCGGACCAGATTTTTGAGTTGATGCTTAGGAGTTATGATAGATTGCTTAGAAATATTTAGTAACATAGTTTTCATATGTATTTTTATTGTAAGGACAAGTTTTCCACAATTTTTGATAAATAAATAAATTTTTTGATTTTATCTTATTTTTAAATTTCCTTACAATGTCATTTGTGAAAATTGATGTTTGTATGTTTCTTAGCAAATGGAATTGATTCTTTCGTTTGTGGTAGTGTCAAAGTTTGCCAAATAAGGAAAGATTTTATCACACAAGTTTCAGTTGGACAGAAACTTGGAATCATGCAACTTGTATTGTATGATGAATGAGAACTTTCGTTTTTGGGAAATTAAGACTAATTCCTTATTCACATGTATATGTGAGTCAAGTGAAGGAGTAGGGGATCTAGTACACTTTGTTGTGCACTGGTCAGGTCCACCATAAAGAACGATAAGACTATTCGTCATGATTTACTAAAGTTAGTAAATATGGTTATACTTACAAGATTAAGTGTAATTCTGATTCATTGAAAAAGTTTCAATGTATAGCAGAACGAATAAGAAGAATCAATTAGGAAGAAAGATAAAAGTTTCTCCAATCTGAAAGGAAAGGAGAGTACTTTAGTATCGTGTTTTATGATCATCTTAATGATTATGAAAACCATATCGCAATTGATCCACTAAGGACACCTTAGTGCACTTGTATGGCTAAGAATAGGAATCTGGAATTGTTGAAATGGTTAAATCAGTTAAGGTGAGTCATACTTCATTCCAAAATCAAGTCTTAGAGTCATACTCCAAGATTGTGCCTTGAGTGACATATCTTAAGTAGGTTTATAACACATCATGAAATATGGAATAGAAATGTTTTCTAAATCTTGCATATTTCAAATTGGTAGTTGTGATGTTTTGGCTAAAACAAAGACTAACTAAGACCAATTATATGAAGTGTTATTCTTGATAAGAATCCACACTAACTCTTGAATATTTGTTTGTCAAGGAATGGTTCTTGACAAAAGAATATTATATGTCAAGAGGTCAGTGGGAGTCTTAAAGATCTTGAAAAGGTTTAAGAACTAATCAAGAATAAAACCTATAGTTTATCACTAGCACACGACTTGAGGTTTGTAACCTATCGTGTTGACATATTCTTGTTTATGTGCTCATTCCTGTTAAAGTTGAATATTCATGTGAGTTCTGTGAGTTCTTAATTGATTGCATAAGGCAAAGCACCCTGATCAGTGAAAGTATGGGTGAGTTGCTCAACAACTTGGAAGACATGGTAGGCCCTCGTGCTGCCAAGTGGCAAGAAATTAAGATTGAATAGGTTTAGTCCATATGAGTTTGAATTTGTCATAGACCTTGCCTTATGGAAATAACAAATTCACATGGATAGGAACACATACACCATAAAATCTAAGTGTCATAAGGTTTCTCTCCCATTCATGAAAATGATTGTGAGGAAATGCTTTCACTAAGTAGATTTCAAGGAGATAGCAGTTGTGTTGATTGCATTCTCAAATTCGATTATGATTATGACATCCCTCTTCATAGTTTGAATTGTGAGAAATGGCAAATAGTTTGAACATTTAGAATGTAACGCCCCGTTTATTTAAATAAATTAATAAATGTAATTCTCGGATTAATTTGTGAAGAATTTTAATAATAGAGGGCTGTTAGTAAATTACGGAGTTGATTTGAGAAGAATTTTAGAAGCAAGGGTATGTTCGGTAAATATTAGGACTTCAATTGAAGAGATATTAAATGGCTGGGGTTAAAAGGGTAACTTAGGGACTTATTTTGAAAGAAAAGAAGGAAGGAGGGATCGATTATGTTAATATGGGGATATGTTTTATTGCACCGGGTATATAAGTTATATGAGAACCCTAACCCTAGCTTGTTGTAGCAGCCGCCAGGTAGCACCCCCTTCAGCCGCCACTACCCGTTTCCTCCACCCTCCGGTCACTCATGGCTGCCAATCGACCGTCGACTTCATGCCAACGTCGCTGCCACCATTGGAAGCTGCCGACAGTCCAGTTTCGCTGTGACTTACGGCGCCGGCATGGGCCACGAACAACCAGCCGCCACCATTTTTCTTCTTCTCTTTTCCGTTGATTCCGCCGTCGATTTCTACGGTGGTTCTTTGATACATCTTGGGTGCCGCCGCCACTATGAGGGGTTCACGGATCAAACATCAAGATGGTTGTAGCTTTTCAAAGCGCTACCCACCGTATCTCTCTCTTCTTTTCATTCAGCCGCCTGCCACCACAAGGGTGGAGGTGGTTAGATGCATTCGAGTAGGGCACTCGTGTATGTTGTCATGTTCCGGACTGATGTCCATGGGAAACCGTCGTCACCACTGTGAGGTGGTGGCTGTTATCGCGAAAGTCACCGCTGTCGCCGCCTCTCCGGGGTTCTGCCGCCATCAAGCGCCATCAGGTGGTGGTTGTGTTACTATTTCGAGCATAGCAGTGAGTGTGTGTTATTTCGGTGATGTACGATTGAGTTTGTTGGCCGGAAAGATCAAGAAAGCCACCGCCACCACGAGCCACCGCCGACCACCCCTCAGGTGGCTGTATGTGTGTGTGTTAGTTAGTGTGTGTGTAATTTTGGATTAAAGCTTTGTAACTGTAATTAACAATGAATAATAAAAATAATAGTAACCACCACCGTAAGGTGGTGGCCTCCGTCGTGTACCGCCGATTGACCACCACTACCCGAGGTGGTCGTGGATGGTGCCACGCAAGCAAACCCTAATGGCCCTAGAAAAACCGTAATGGGCTTAAAGAATTATTTTGGGCCTATTGGGCCATGGTTGGGTGAAAACCCTAATTATTGTTTAGAAAACCCTAATTGTGAGTATTTGGGCGTTAGGCTTATTGGGCCCACTTTTCGGCCATTGGAATGGAATTTTGTATTAAGCCGAATCACTCCATATCATTTATCTAGTAGAGTAAAGGACTTAATGGATTAAGTTCTTAATGGGTTAAGTAAGAAACACTTAACCCTAATCGTCATTTTATGTGAAACCCTAATTTTTACTTGGGTTGTGAGTTGGGTCTTTCGACTGGGATTTGGTAATTGGTTTATTAATGGGCCATCCAATAATAATCAAATGGACTAGAGTAAGTAGTTGGGATTTTGGGTAAGGCCCATATGAAGGATTAGGCCAAATTTGGAAAATTGGGCCATAGATGGGTCATAGTTTGGGCCTAGATGGTTGTATGATATTGGGCCCTTAGAATGAGACATGTTGGACTGGACCGAACAATTGGGCTTAAGGGAAGTCCATGTAGAGGCTTGGGCCCAATTTTGTTGGGCTTTGATTCCTAGTTGACTTTGCGCCTATGGATTTGGCCTAGGGCTTAAATAAGCCAAGCTTGGGGTAATGTAGTAATTATCAAAAATATGTATTTATGGTTAAGTAGTGGAACCCAATTATTAATTGGGTGTTATTTTGATATTGACAGATCCAGAATCTGCCATCCAGCAGCTATGTTTTTGTCATCAGGACTTCAACAGTGTGAGGTGATTTCCTTCCAGTAGGAACGGATCTACGGCTACCAATGCCGGCCCGTTTAAGTAGTAGTGTATGCCGGGGTAAGCCCAATGCCGGGGTTAGCCCGATACAGTTTATATGTTTCCGGACCTCGGTCCGATGTCGGGGTAGTCTCGAGAAGTAGTTAAGTATGCTTGATGTCTTTGTGATTCATGCATGTATATGTGCTATGTGTTATGTGTTGCGGGCTTCGGTCCAATGCCGGGCAATCCCGATGCAGTATATGTGATTATGTTATATATTATATGTTAAGGGTTCCGGGGTAAGCCCGATGCCGGGGCAAGCACGATGTATGTTAGTTTACATGCTATGTGATTATGTGTTCCGGGGTAAGCCCGATGCCGGGGCAAGCCTGATGTATGTTAGTTATTATGCCATGCATTATATGTGCCGGGGCAAGCCCGATGTATGCTAGCTTATATGTTATGATTATATGTTCCAGGCTTCGGTCCGATGCCGGGGCAAGCCCGATGCAGATCATGTGATTATGTTTTGTGTTTATGATATATATTATGATGTGTATGTGCCGGGGTAAGCCCGATGCCGAGGTGAGCCCGATGCCCGATGCAGTTGGATGCTGGGGTGAGCCCGATGCCGGGCAGGAGTCCGATGTCGGGTAAGCTGATGCCGAGATTCGTCCCGATGCAGTTGGGAGTAGTCCCAGAGTTATGTGATTGTTATATGTTATGTGTATGGTATGTGGTAGTTTGGGGGAGTTCACTAAGCTTCGTGCTTACGGTTTTCAGTTTTGGTTTCATGTGCTTAAGTTTTCAAAAGAGGAGCTCGGGAAGATTGCAGTGCACACACCATTTGTTTAGCCTGGGATGATTATACTCTGATATATTTTGACATGAGACTTGATACATGACTTATGATTTTTATGTGAAGAAGTTATTTATGGTTTTTATTATTAAATTAAAACGAAATTTTTAGACTGTATATTTGGGATGTTACAAGTTGGTATCAGAGCCTTGGTTTGAGGGATTCAGGCACACTTTCGGGTATGTCTGAACTCAAACTAAGGATTAGTATAGAAGTTTTCAAAAGAAAAACCATCTTCAAAAAAGGGGGGGGGGGATTTGAGAAAGAAAGGAGTTTTAGAAAAAGCAAAAAGCTTATTTTTGGAAAACAGAGAAAAGGGTGTGGTGCACGCAATCAGCCGAGCTCAAGTAAGTACTCCCAAATTACCCCTACAAGTTTATGCCATGTTATGATTATCAGTTTATGTAGAACAACATACTAGATTAGAGCTAGGGATCTAGGAAGAGATGCCTTGTATGCTTTTCTGAGCTAGTAGACTTGCATGCTAGAATTGATCAGCCAGGGGTGTGATAGCCTGTTTAGGTTATGCCTGATATTGGTGTATGAGCTTGATGAATTGCATGCTAGTACAAATTCCTGAGTAGAGGATAGAACATTTTGATTAGGTTATGTGGTTAGTTTTCCATTGTCCGAATGTTGCTTGCTTTGTGCTTTGTGGGACTTCTAGTGATGTGAGTTAGCTAGTAAGTGAATATGCTAAGTCACATGTGGCATAGGCTGGATAATCTCAGAGTGATAGACTTGGCCCTATTACGCAGTTCTTGTTTGAGTCCAGCCGTTCTAGGGATGAGTCTTTTACTCGAAGGATTATCTGATCTCTGTTGCATGTGGCTATGTTCATGAGGTAGCTATTTGACATTGATGGGAAGTCTTTTAGCAGCTGAGGATGGGGTGAGATAGAGATTTTCCCTAGGGCAAGCCTAGGATGAGATTAGAATGAGAAGAACAGTAGTAGTAGAAGGGGACTTGGTAGAGTCAAGGCAGTTCTTGAGGAAAGTACGGATAAATGTGGAAGGTAGTATAGGCCCGTACTAGTAAAAGTAGAGGATCCATACTCGAATCAAGGAAGGCCGAGATAAGACCAGGGAACTTGTAGTGTGTGAGATCCATCGAGTACGATGAGTATTATGATGATCGTGATGGTATATTTTCAATGTATAGTGACGCTTAGAGGTAGACCAGATGACAGTTCTGGTGTCAACGAGGGATCAGGCTCAGACTCTGTAGTCGGGCACTGTAACGCCCGTGTTTCGGGGCTAAGCATTTTTAGACGATGTAATAGTCTAGGTAAACTATTGTAACTCTTTTTGAAGTAATTAAGATGAATTATTTGAGTATGATGTGAATTATGTGCATTTATGTGCTTATTACTTATTTATAAATGTATAATAAATAAAAGATAAAAATAAGTGCCAAAATTAAATGGTGAGATAAGCCCGATATCTTTACATAAAGTTGTAGTGGTCGAAACAAGGATCCCAGAGATATAAAGAACGCCGAAATCCGAGTTATAACGAAGAAGTTATGACCTGTCGAAGTTTCGCGACAGAACCGGCACGACGCTGAATGACGTAAAATATAAATTTAAGATAGAGTGATATTTAGCCTTAGTGATCTAAACGAACGTCGTAGAATACGTTAAACCAAGAGCGTGCACGAAAAGAACGTCTAAATCTGACTTCGTATGAGGAAGTTATGATTTTTCGAAGTTTCAGCATTAGTAGTGTACAGCCCGAAGTTCGAATATGAGATCGAGCGATATTTAGCCGAAACAATCTAAACGAGAATTGAAGATCTCGTCGATAGTAGTCCAACGGTGAAAAGACAGACGAAAACGGACGTCAGATGTAGAAGTTATGATTTTATAACGAAGTTTTCCTGTCTCGGCCTATTAAAAATAATATAATAAAAATAAATCCAAATTAGCCAACGGAGTCTAAACGAGAGTTGTAGAGCATAATCTCACCTTCGCATGGATATAAAGAACGTCGAAATCGGAGCTCGTATGCGAAAGTTATTAATTTTTGAAGATCGTGGCATGCATACCAAAGATTATCCGAAGCGTACGCCCATCGTAGCGCTTAGTACGCCCAGCGTACCGAGTACGCCCAACGTACTCCAAAGTTACGCCCAACGTAATCCCAGTTTCAGCACCCTATAAATAGAGCTCAAGGGCTGCCGAGTTTGTTGCTCAAAATCTTTCTTTCTCTCCCATATTCTCCTCGTTTTGCGTGCAAGAACTATCCCGAAGCCTCGGTATTAATCCTGAGCCCCGAAGTAAGTCCCGAAGTCCCGAAGATCCCGAGAAGCAAAGTTTCCGAGCCGAGACTCTGCCCGCGTAAAGCCCGGTTTTGGAGAAAAAGTACCGGTTTTATCGGAAAAAATTATTTTAAGAGACGAGGTGCTCGTGTTATGAGGTGAGTGTATAGTTACTTTCATCTTATACATAGATATGAAGTATTTAATATAAATTACGTGCTATATTTGCATATGGTCTGATTACTTGATGTCTATGCTGGGTAAAATATTTTTATACATGTTTTAAATGATTTAAACTGTATATGTATTTTAAATCTACAAAATGTGTTGGGTAAAACATGGGTAGATGTAATAGTTGCTGTGTGACAAAATAAAATAATGAGAGGCCTCGTTATAGATGTTATTGATGATCCAGTCATCTAGCGGAGTATAGATGACGACCACGGACTATTCTAGACAGTCCAGTGGAACGCTAACAGGCTCGCAACCTGTAAGTGTTTATTTGAACTGTGTGTTTACCAGCAGTACTCCATCCCCAACATGGTTGCCTTATTTGACATGAATTGCTGAGGAATCCCCGAAGCATGTGTTGTCACCCCGATGAAAGTCCTTAGACTAGGTCCCTTGTGTTAGATGTTTTAGGGACGTAAAGTGAGGATAACGGGAAGGGGGAATCGGGTTTGTTTGGTTTGATAAAGTTAATAAACTTATTTATTGTGGGTTGAAAACCCTATGTGCTCACCAGGCTCCCAAGCCTGACCCACTTAGTTTCTTGTATTGCAGGTAGTGGCGCATGAGCATAGATGTTTGGATGAGAGATAAGGGATTATAGGCCTGTAAATACGAAATAAGGTAGTAAGGCTTATGTTGTACTGTTTATGCTTTTGATCTGTATCGAACATGAGATCCCGAGTATTTTAATGAAATACATTTATTTGGAAATGCTTTTGATAAATCTTTATCATACTTCGTTTTGGGACAAATTCCGCAACACTTTTATTTAAAATGTTACTCTGATTTTCAAACAAGCATGAACAAAATCGGTCTTTTTTTGGCCGTGAAAATGGGCATGTCACAGTTGGTATCAGAGCATTAGTTTAAGCGAACTAGGAATTTGTAGGATTTCTAGACTTAAACTTAGAATGCTAAGCGATGATTGTGAGATGTGAGCACTAGTTTATTTTAGGAATTATGCCTAAAATGCTTCTATATGCTAAGTGTTTTGTGCCTGATATGTTGTTATTTGTTCGGATCTACGGTCTGATGCCGACCTGATCTGGAAACCTTTTGTGTTTAGGATTCTAAACGTACGACTATGATATTAGAACTAACATGTAAACATTTCGGAGTGATAAGGACGGTTTAAACGACGATCCTAAATAAATATCTAAATTGACCTTATTCGGTGTATAGATCAAAATGGCAAGAACCCGCAGTGGAGCCGGGAATACAAATGGGAACAGAAACCAACCCCCAGTGATTGAGAAAATACCGGTTGTGGTAGCCGCTGCTGAGCCAATAACGATGGCCGGAGTGCAAGCGATGATCCAGGCAATGTTGGATCGTCAAATGGAGGAAACCAGACGTTTGCTCCAACAAAATCGAGAGGAAGCTACCATACAGATCGAACAACCCGAGTTGAACAAAGGGTAGACTGAGGAGGAGAACTACAAAACAACCAATATGACGGAGTCGAGAGGAATGGATGCAAGTACAAGGATTTTCTGACTTGCAAGCCATCGAGTTTCACTGGAAAGGAAGATCTGATCGGGGTCATGGATTGGATCTCGGAAATGGAGTTAGCTTTCATGAAATGTGGTTTCAGATGAAAACTACAGACTACATTTGTTGTACGTCAGTTCCGAGGGGGCGTTGTGCGTTGGTGGAACACCCTGGGGAAGACCTTGAGCCCCAATGAGCCCCTGCAGCTAACATGGGCGGAATTTTTAGTGCAGTTCAAACGCAAGTACTGCTCAGCCCAAAACCTTCTCGAGCTAGAGAACCAGTTCCTAACCCTGAAGAAAGGAAGCATGTCCATTGATGAGTACACTAACAACTTCACAGAGAAAATGGAGTTTGCCTTGCGTCTTGTCCCGGATGAGCTAACAAAAACTGACAAGTACGCCAAGGGACTCCCATGGGAGTATGCGGTGCCGGTACGTCAGGCACATACTCTGGAGGCGGCTATCTGGGCTGCCAAGTCTGTGGAAGAGATGATCAAGGGAAGAGCTGCCAGCAAAGTTGAGGTTGGCGAGAAAAGGAAGTTCGAGGGGTCCACAAAGCCCAACACTAAGAAGAGCAAGTTCTGTTCAAAGAAGTTCGGTGGAGGAGGAAATGAATCGAAATGGTGCGAGAGGTGCAAGAAGAAGCACTCGGGAAAATGTAGTGAGGAACTGACCTGCTACAAGTGTGGGAAAACAGGGCACTATACCAATGAGTGCACCATCAACAAAAGGGTGTGCTACGAGTGTCGTGAAGAAGGGCACATTGCTAAGGATTGCCCGAAGAAGAAAGATGCAGCAAGGCCCAACATTCCACCAAAGCCGAAGGCGAGAGCCTTCCAGATGGCACTCGAGGCTGCAAAGGAGGCAGCAGACGTCGCTTTAGGTACCTTTCTTGTAAATAGTTTGCCTGCCAATATACTGTTTGATTCCGGAGCCAGCTACTCCTTTGTATCGCATAAATTTGGTGGGAAATTAGCATTGCCTATAGAAAATCTTGATAATGCCCTGATTGTAGAAGTTGCCAGTGGAAGTTCGTACATGTTAGTAACTGTATTAGGAACATCGTCATCGACCTAAACGGAAACGAATTCCACAAAGAGCTAATACCAATAGAGTTAAACAGTTTCGATATCGTATTGGGTATGGATTGGCTTAGCGCTAACGATGCTGAGATTCAATGCCGAAATAAGATAGTAAGGGTAAACCCACACGGAAAAGAGTCATTTATGGTGTACGGGGACAAACGCCGAGTAAATTCTGGAATCATCTCCCTGATGAAAGCTATAAAATGTTTGTCCAAGGGATGTGCATCATACTTGGCATTTGTGATCGATGCTAAAAAGGAAAAGAAGGAGGTGCAGAATATACCGGTCGTATGTGATTATCCAGAAGTCTTTCCCGAAGATCTTCCTGGATTACCACCTGATAGATAAGTGGAGTTTCGTATAGACTTGTTACCGGGAACGACACTCATAGAAAAGGCACCTTACCGATTAGCACCGACGGAGATGAAGGAGCTCATGACACAACTTCAGGAGCTATTGGACAACGGTTTCATTCGACCTAGTTCATCACCTTAGGGAGCTCCGGTGCTATTCGTAAAGAAGAAAGACGGAAGCATGAGAATGTGTATAGACTACCGAGAGCTGAACAAGGCAACAGTGAAGAACAAGTATCCATTGCCAAGGATTGATGACCTATTCGATCAGCTGCAAGGTTCGAGCTATTTCTCAAAGATCGATCTTAGGTCAGGATATCATCAGCTAAAAGTAAGAGAGCAGGATATCGAGAAGACTGCGTTCAGAACAAGATATGGACACTATGAGTTCTTGGTTATGTCGTTTGGACTAACCAATGCTCCAGCAACATTCATGGATTTGATGAATAGGGTTTGTAAACCATTCCTCGATAAATCCGTGATAGTGTTCATCGACGACATTCTCATCTACTCAAAAAGCCAGGAGGAGCATGGCCAACATCTACAAGAAGTGTTGGAAGTCTTGAAGAAGGAGAAACTATATGCAAAGTTCTCCAAGTGTGATTTTTGGATCCGAGAAGTCCAATTCTTGGGTCATGTGGTTAACCAGGAGGAGATAATGGTTGACCCAGCAAAGATCGAAGCTGTGATGAAGTAGGAACGACCAAAAAAATCCCACGGAGATTCGAAGCTTTCTAGGATTAGCCGGATACTACCGACGATTTATCCAAGGCATTTCTTCGACAGCTGCTCCATTGACAGCGTTGACACACAAAGGAGCTACTTATACGTGGGATGAGAAACACGAAGAAGCATTAGAGAAGCTAAAGAAGAAGTTATGTGAAGCACCGATTCTTTCTCTACCTGATGGAGTTGAAGACTTCGCAGTCTATAGTGACGCATATGGAGTCGGGTTGGGTTGTGTTCTAACCCAAAGAGAAAAGGTGATAGCATACGCGTCTCGACAATTGAAGGAGCATGAAATAAACAACCCCACTCACGATTTAGAGTTGGCAGCGGTAGTTTTTGCTCTAAAGATATGGAGGCATTACCTCAATGGCACGAAGTGCAAACTTTTCACTGATCATAAGAGTCTCCAGTATCTCTTTAATCAGAAAGAATTGAACATGAGGCAACAACGCTGGCTAGAATTACTCAAGGACTACAACTGTGAGATACTTTACCACCCCGGTAAAGCAAATGTTGTTGCTGATGCTCTTAGTCGGAAAGTCAATATTGAAAGGAAAAGGCCAAGAGCATTGAGAATTGAAGTTGTCTCGACAATTATGGAAAGTATCAAGAAAGCTCAAGAAGCAGCCTCAGAAAAGAATGACCGAAAGGAAGAACGTTTGGGAAAGACATTGGTATTCGGTACAAACCGTCAAGGACTGAAGGTATTCCAAGATCGGATTTGGGTACCTAAGACGGGAGGAATAAGAGTTCTTCTGATGGAAGAAGCTCACAAGACCATGTACTCGATTCATCCCGGAAGCACAAAAATGTATAGGGACCTAAAACCCTACTACTGGTGGCCGACGATGAAGCTCGATGTTGAAAAGTATGTGGCCGAATGTGTAACTTGTGCAAGAGTTAAGGCACAACATCAGAAACTGTATGGGAGTTTAGAACCCTTACCTGTACCCATGGGTAAATGGGAAGACATCCCCATGGATTTTGTGAGTAAACTACCCAGGACGAAGAACGATCACGACATGATTTGGGTGGTCGTGGATCGTTTCACTAAGAGTGCACACTTCATAGCTGCCAACGAAAGGTGGTCTATGGATAAGCTTGCAAATGCTTACATGAAGGAAATTGTGAGACTTCACGGTGTTCCTCTAACGATTGTATCCGATCGTGATAGTCGTTTTACGTCGAGGTTTTGGAGGAGTCTACAAGAGGAACTGGGTACGAAGTTGTGTCTGAGTATAGCTTACCATCCGCAGACTGATGGTCAGAGCGAAAGAACGATTCAAACGCTTGAAGATATGCTGAGAGCATGTACCCTTGAGTTCCAAGGTAACTGGGATGAGCACTTACCTCTAGTAGAATTTTCCTACAACAATAGTTTCCACTCGAGCATCAAGATGGCACCCTATCAAGTTTGGTACGGACAAAAGTGTCGTACCCCGTCTTGTTGGCTTGAGGCTGGAGAAAAGCAGTTTATGGGCCCCGAGATAGTCCATGAGACTGCTGAGAAGCTGAAGGTGATTGGGGAAAGTAGCAGCTCTGGATCGTCAGAAGAGCTATGCTGATAAGAAGAGACGAACGATGACCTTCGAAGTTGGGGATTCGGTTTTGCTTAAAGTCTCACCGTGGAAGGGACTTATAAGATTCGGGAAACGAGGAAAGCTAAGTCCAAGGTTTATTGGACCGTTCAAAGTTCTTCAGAAGATTGGGAACCAAGCTTACAAGCTGGAATTGCCTAAAGAAATCGATGGCATTCATAACACCTTCCATGTGTGTTATCTGAGGAAATTCATGGGAGAAGTTCCCAACATAATTCCGATCTCAGAGCTAAGAATGGATGAAAACAAGAGGCTGATTGAAGAGCCCGAGGCAATTGTTGACCGTAAGACTAAAAAGTTACGACACAAGATGGTCGATTTAGCGCTAGTCCGTTGGAAACATTCGAATGGGCTGAATCTCACTTGGGAAACAGAGGATGACATGATGAGTCGTTATCCGCATCTGTTTGCTGACGTATGATTCCGGGACGGAATCATCCTAATGGGAGAGAATTGTAACACCCGTGTTTCAGGGCTAAGCATTTTTAGATGATGTAATAGTCTAGGTCAACTATTGTAACTCTTTTTGAAGTAATAAAGATGAATTATTTTAGTATTATGTGAATTATGTGCATTTATGTGCTTATTACTTATTTATAAATGTATAATAAATAAAGGATAAAAATAAGCGCCAAAATTAAAGGGTGAGATATGCCCGATATCTTTACATAAAGTTGTAGTGGTCGAAACAAGGATCCCGGGGATATAAAGAACGCCGAAATCCGAGTTATAACGAAGAAGTTATGAGCTGTCGAAGTATCGCGACAGAACCGGCACGACGCTGAATGATGTAAAATATAAATTTAAGATAGAGCGATATTTAGCCTTAGTGATCTAAACGGAAGTCGTAGAATACGTTAAACCGAGAGCGTTCATGAAAAGAACGTCTAAATCTGACTTCGTATGAGGAAGTTATGATTTTTCGAAGTTTCAGCATTAGCAGTGTACAACGCGAAGTTCGAATATGAGATCGAGCGATATTTAGCCGAAACAATCTAAACGAGAATTGAAGATCTCATCGATAGTAGTCTAACGGTGAAAAGACAGACGAAAACGGACGTCAGATGAAGAAGTTATGATTTTATAACGAAGTTTTCCTGTCCCGGCCTACTAAAAATAATATAATAAAAATAAATCAAAGTTAGCCAACGGAGTCTAAACGAGAGTTGTAGAGTATAATTTCACCTTCGCGTGGATATAAAGAACGTCGAAATCGGAGCTTGTATGCGAATGTTATGAATTTTTGAAGATCGTGGCATGCATACCAAAGATTATCCGAAGCGTACGCCCAGCGTAGCGCTTAGTACGCCTAGCGTACTCCAAAATTATGGCCAGCGTAATCCCAGTTTCAACACCCTATAAATAGAACTCAAGGGCTGCCGAGTTTGTTGCTCAAAATCTTTCTTTCTCTCCCATATTCTCCTCGTTTTGCATGCAAGAACTATCCCGAAGCCCCGGTATTAATCCCGACCCCGAAGTAAGTCCCGAAGTCCCGAAGATCCCGAGAAGCAAAGTTTCCGAGCCGAGACTCTGCCCGCGTAAAGCCCAGTATTGGAGAAAACGTACCGGTTTTATCAGAAAAGATTATTTTAAGAGACGAGGTGCTCGTGTTATCAGGTGAGTGTATAGTTACTTTCATCTTACACATAGATATGAAGTATTTAATATAAATTACGTGCTATGTGTGCATATTGTCTGATTACTTGATGTCTATGCTGGGTAAAATATTTTTATACACGTTTTAAATGATTTAAACTGTATATGTATTTTATATCTACAAAATGTGTTGGGTAAAACATGGGTAGATGTAATAGTTTTTGTGTGACAAAATAAAATAATGAGAGGCCTCGTTATAGATGTTATTGATGATCCAGTCATCTAGCAGAGTATAGATGACGACCACGGACTATTCTAGACAGTCCAGTGGAACGCTAGCAGGCTCGCAACCTGTAGGTGTTTATTTGAACTGTGTGTTTACCAGCAGCACTCCATCCCCCACATGGTTGCCTTATTTGACATGAATTGGTAAGGAATCCCCGAAGCATGTGTTGTCACCCCGATGAAAGTCGTTAGACTAGGTCCCTTATGTTAGATGTTTTAGGGACGTAAAGTGAGGATAACGGGAAGGGGGAATCGGGTTTGTTTGGTTTGATAAAGTTAATAAACTTATTTATTGTGGGTTGAAAACCCTATGTGCTTATCAGGCTCCCAAGCCTGACCCACTCAGTTTCTTGTATTACAAGTAGTGGCGCATGAGCATAGATGTTTGGATGAGAGATAAGTGATTATAGGCCTGTAAATACAAAATAATGTAGTAAGGCTTATGTTGTACTGTTTACGCTTTTGATATGTATCGAACATGACATCCTGAGTCTTTTAATAAAATACATTTCTTTGGAAATGCTTTTGATAAATCTTTATCATACTTCGTTTTGGGACAAATTCCGCAACACTTTTATTTAAAATGTTACTCTGATTTTCAAACAAGCATAAACAAAATCGGTCTTTTTTTGGCCGTGAAAATGGGGATGTCACAGGCAGCTCGATGATCAGATGAGAGAGTTCATTCCATCTGAGGTTACATGCAGTATCATTGACCAGACTCCTATGATCCTCAGTATGGTCAAGGAGGGCATTATAGAGATTGTGATGAGAGGCCGAGTACATTCTGCACTGAGATTGCAGTCATGATAGGGACCCGTACGTTGATGTTTCGGGAATTCAGAGTTTGTGAAGCTTTAGATTGTTATGGCGGTTATGGACCCCATTGTTAGCAGCAGATGGTTGGCAGATGTCGCCAACACTTTTAGTACCAGCTGTTGTCTCGAAAGGGGACAAGATCCGATTTACTTCCTATATTCTGAAGTACAGAGCACACGATTGATAGGAAGAGGTTGGTAGTGAGTTGAGTGTTGATACGGTTGATGCTATGTCATGAGATGATTTTAGACCAGATTCCGGGCAGATTGTGCCCAGTCGATTGAGGCGCAACAGTTGGCGCAAGAGTTATTAGATCTCCGCCAGACTACAGAGACTGTGGCAGGGATCACTTCCAAGTCTCAGGAGAGGGAGAGACTAGTTGGAACCACGGTAGGCTAGTAGATGAGGAAACAGAGAAGGTAAGATATCAGGACATACTGTAGAATGTTAGTAGGGAGACCGTGAGTATCTCGGGGTGCAAGACCCTGAGTGATATGACTTCTAGAGCCCGAGAATGGGATAGGGACTTGGAGCACATTGATAAGAGGGAATCAGATCAGTTACTTATATTGAAGGGTCTCGGTAGGAGACCCAAGATTTCGGAACAGCTTCTGAGAGACCGAAGGGTCGGATTCGGTACAGTACGTGCGGGAAACCGCGCGGTAGAGCCTTTGGATCCAATGGTGTGAGTAAGTGTAATTCAGGGTTATCCGCTGTCTGTGTTTGAATTATATCCCCGGGAGATGTTATATGCCAATTGCATATCAAGAACTAGTAGTGAGTAGAGAAGGGTCATCTCCCTAATGGTGATTCAGGTAGTATACAACACATTCTTAGAAGTTGTGTGATCTTTTGGATTATCCGGTATTGAAACACTAGCAATGGTAATCGTGGGTTCTAGCAGGTTGGTCATGGGTGATAAGAAGGATAGAGAATTCTTCCAGTTTTGTGTGTTGTAAAGCATCAGCTGAATCAAGGTGGGGGAGAATCACCCAAGGATTCAGAAGCAGGAGCAGTTTTGAGACTAGGATAAGTTTCGCATCCTTGTCGGGAAGGAAGACATCCCAAGCGGCTGTATGGTTTGAGGATAGTGTGAGATGGAAGTTCAGAAAAACTTGCTAATGATGAGATCGCATTCTCGGAATGTCTGTTAGTAAGCTTTAGGGAATCATTTTGAGGATTCCAGGCAGGACATGGGTTCAGTTTTGGATGTTAGGTAGCGTGTATGCTCGACGTCGGATGTGTTCGGATCAGTAACCAGCGAATGAGATAGTGTTAGAATGTTGTAAGTCTGCGGGTGTAGCTGTAGCATTCACTAGCAGCCAGATAGTGTTAGAGTGTCGTATGTATGTGGGTGTAGCGGTAGCATTCACTAGCAGCCAGATAGTGTTGTAAGTCTGCGGGTGTAGCCGTAGCATTCACTAGCAGCCAGATAGTGTTAGAGTGTTGTAAGTCTGCGGGTGTAGCCGTAGCATTCACTACCAGCCAGATAGTGTAAGAAAGTGGTGTAAGTCTGTGGGTGTAGCTGTATCATTCACTAGCAGTCGATTAGTGTCAGAGTGTTGTAAGTCTCCGGGTGTAGCCGTAGCATTCACTAGCAGCCAGATAGTGTGAGAAAGTGTTGTAAGTCTGCGGGCGTAGCCGTAGCATTCACTAGTAGTCGGAGAGTGTTAGAGTGTTGTAAGTCTGCGGGTGTAGTCGTAGCATTCACTAGCAGTCAGGTAGTGCTAGAGTGTTGTGAGACTGCGGGTGTAGCCGTAGGATACACTTGGCTGGTAGACAGCATGAACGCGTTGTTAGGATGCGGAAAGAACAGTAGTACCCACCAGTTTGGGTGTAGCAGTGAGGATATGGAAATCCACGGATTGGATTTCAGAATTACCCAGACGGATTAGACCTGGTTAAGCCAGTGATAAGACTATAGAAGCGCCACTACAGCTATGAGATCAAGGAAGCAGTGGACTGCTTAAGGTCATTTATGACATAAGGCTACCAATGGTCATGTAGCAATAACTTTTAGCTTTGGGTTTGGTGACGTCAGGATTCAACGCATGGAACCAATCAGTTAGATCAGATGGACGTTAGGGCCACAGTGACAAGAAAACTAGTAGTATCTAGTCCAGAGGAGGATTTCGTTCAGAGGTCGGGTGAGACGACTAAATATGGAGTCCTTTGGCTCCACAGTCGGACTGGAACCGGGTATTTCAGATGACTGATGACCAATTTGAGACCATGTAGGTCTTGGTAGATTTTGGAAGGTAGCCAAGGTGCAACATACTGCTTCAGACAGTTCAGTGTTTCAGGAATTTCAATGCTTCGGACAGTTCAGCGTCTCAAGCAGTAATGGTATTGTGGGATTTCATGTATGGTTAGAGTCACAAATAGGTTGGGATATGCTAAGTCACTTACAACAGGATTATCTGAGTTTTGGCCAATATAAGTGAATCATAAGGATAAGTGGATTTGTGATTTTGTTTTTCTAGTGGGAGCTTTGAGTTATCAGGAGATGAGTAGGCAACTGAGAGACAAGTAGAATGGATTCGACAATAATGGTTTAGTAAGAGTGGTCTGTCAGGGATTTAGACCATCTCGAGACAGCAGAATTCAGATGAAGTAGACGTGATCTTGTTGCGAGGAATTAGTTCGCCTGCAGATGCTAGGGCTTTGTAATGGTTGGTCACAGCTACCCTGAGAAGGCTAGGGTGTGCCTAGGATGGTGACCATGTTACTAGAGTAGTTTGACGCATAAGAAATGGTAAGGAATGATTTCGAGGACGAAATCTAATGTAAGTGGGGGAGAGTTGTAACGCCCCGTTTATTTAAATAAATTAATAAATGTAATTCCCAGATTAATTTGTGAAGAATTTTAATAATAGAGGGTTGTTAGTAACTTACGAAGTTGATTTGAGAAGAATTTTAGAAGCAAGGGTATGTTCGGTAAATATTAGGACTTCAATTGAAGAGATTTTAAATGGCTGGGGTTAAAAGGAAGGAGGGATCGATTATGTTAATATGGGGATATGTTTTATGGCACCGGGTATATAAGTTATATGAGAACCCTAACCCTAACTTGTTGTAGCAGCCGCCAGGTAGCACCCCCTTCAGCCGCCACCACCCGTTTCCTCCACCCTCCGGTCACTCATGGCTGCCAATCGACCGCCGACTTCATGCTAACGTCGCTGCCGCCATTGGAAGCTGCCGACAATCCAGTTTCGCCGTGACATACGTCGCCGGCATGGGCCGCGAACAACCAGCCGCCACCGTTTTTCTTCTTCTCTTTTCCGTTGATGCCGCCGTCGATTTCTATGGTGGTTCTTTGCTACATCTTGGGTGTCGCCGCCACTGTGAGGGGTTCACAGATCAACCATCGAGATGGTTGTAGCTGTTCAGAGCGCTACCCTCCGTATCTCTCTCTTCTTTTCATTCAGCCGCCTGCCACCGCAAGGGTGGAGGTGGTTAGATGCATTCGGGTAGGGCACTCGTGTATGTTGTCCTGTTCCGGACTGATGCCCATGGGAAACCGTCGCCACCACCGTGAGGTGGTGGCTGTTATCGCGAAAGTCGCCGCTGCCGCCGCCTCTTCGGGGTTCTGCCGCCGTCAAGAAAGCCACCGCCACCACGAGCCATCGCCGGCCACCACTAGGGTGGCTGTGTGTGTGTGTGTGTTAGTTAGTGTGTGTGTGTGTTAGTTAGTGTGTGTGTGTAATTTTGGATTAAAGCGTTGTAACTGTAATTAACAATGAATAATAAAAATAATAGTAACCACCACCGTAAGGTGGTGGCCGTCGTCGTGTACCACCTATTGACCACCACTATCCGAGGTGGTAGTCGGTGGTGCCCCGCAAGCAAACCCTAATGGACCTAGCAAAACCCTAATGGGCTTAAAGATTTATTTTGGTCCTATTGGGCCATGGTTGGGTGAAAACCCTAATTAGGGTTTAGAAAACCCTAATTGTGAGTATTTGGGCCTTAGGCTTATTGGACCCACTTTTGGGCCGTTGGAATGGAATTTTGTATTAAGCCCAATCACTCCATATCATTTATCTAGTAGAGTAAAGGTCTTAATGGATTAAGTCCTTAATGGGTTAAGTAAGAAACACTTAACCCTAATCGTCATTTTATGTGAAACCCAAATTTTTACTTAGGTTGTGAGTTGGGTCTTTCGACTGGGCTTTGGTAATTGGTTTATTAATGGGCCATCCAATAATAATCAAATGGACTAGTAAGTAGTTGGGCTTTAGGGTAAGGCCCATATGAAGGATTGGGCCTAATTTGGAAAATTAGGCCATAGATGGGTCATAGTTTGGGCCTAGATGGTTGTATGATATTGGGCCCTTAGAATGAGACATGTTGGACTGGACCGAACAATTGGGCCTTAAGGGAAGTCCATGTAGAGGCTTAGGCCCAATTTGGAAAATTGGGCCATATGTTGGGCTTTGATTCCTAGTTGACTTTGGGCCTATGGATTTCGCCTTGGGCTTAAAAAGCCAAGCTTGGGGTAATGTAGTAATTATCCAAAATATGTATTTATGGTTAAGTAGTGGAACCCAATTATTAATTGGGTGTTATTTTGATATTGACAGATCCGAAATCTGCCATCCAGCAGCTATGGTTTTTTCAGCAGGACTTCAACAGTGTGAGGTGAGTTTCCTTCCAGTAGGAACGGGTCTACGACTACCAATGCCGACCCGTTTAAGTAGTAGTGTATGCCGGGGTAAGCCCGATTCCGGGGTTAGCCCGATGCAGTTTATATGTTTCTGGACCTCGGTCCGATGCCGGGGCGGTCCCGAGAAGTAGTTAAGTATGCTTGATGTCTTTGTGATTCATGCATGTATATGTGCTATGTGTTATGTGTTGCAGGCTTCGGTCCAATGTCGGGCAAGCCCGATGCAGTATATGCGATTATGTTATATGTTATATGTTAAGTGTTCCGGGGTAAGCCCGATGTCGGGGCAAGCTCGATGTATGTTAGTTTACATGCTATGTGATTATGTGTTCCGGGGTAAGCCCGATACCGGGGCAAGCCCGATGTATGTTATGCATTATATGTTCCGGGGCAAGCCCGATGTATGCTAGGTTATATGTTATGATTATATGTTCCGGGCTTCGGTCCGATGCCAGGGCAAGCCCGATGCAGATCATGTGATTATGTTTTGTGTTTATAATATATGTTATGCTGTGTATGTGTCGGGGTAAGCCCGATGCCAGGGTGAGCCCGATGCCCGATGCAGTTGGATGTCGGGGTGAGCCCGATGCCGGGCAGGAGTCCGATGTCGGGTAAGCCGATTCTGAGATTCGTCCCGATGCATTTGGGAGTAGTCCTAGAGTTATGTGATTGTTATATGTTATGTGTATGGTATGTGGTAGTTTGGGGGAGCTCACTAAGGTTCGTGCTTACGGTTTTCAGTTTTGGTTTCAGGTGCTTAAGTTTTCAAAAGAGGAGCTCAGGAAGATTGCAGTGCACACACCATTTGTTTAGCCTGGGATGATTATACTCTGATATATTTTGACATGAGACACTATACATGACTTATGATTTTTATGTGAAGAAGTTATTTATGGTTTTTATTATTAAATTAAAACGAAATTTTTAGATTGTATATTTGGGATGTTGCACAGAACTTATTGATGTAAGTTCTGAAATAGTTTAGACACACATATGAGCTTTCTTATAAAAGAAACATCTCGTATCAGAAATCTGAACTTTGGTAAGAAACTCAATAAGTATTGATCTCTAGAAGTCCAGCTGATTTCTAGGTACATGTCAAAGCTAGTGGAAGCATAAGCGTTATGCTGGTAAAAATTTAATTATCATGATAGTGTGAGGATGATTATTATGTGAAGTGTTGCAAGTTGGAAATACTAACTATAGGAAACAAAAGGTTACGAATTTGCAAAGTTGCAAAGTTTGAAAAGTTGTTTCGCTATATTAAAGGAGAGAATACTTATACTTTATTTCGAATCTAAAAAGTTTAGATTGAAGTATTAATCAAACTTAGTCATGGACATATATGAATACCATGTTGAAGTATTTCAACATTGGAAATTCTATATGGAAATATTATAGCAAGGGACTAGTCAAGTATCATGTCTTTATGTAAGACATTATGAATCGTATCCCATATGCTTCAGGTATAGGATCGATTGCATATGCTATAATATTATCGTGTTCTAATTTTCCAAATGCCTAGGGCATTAAGAGGGAAAAAGGATTAGAACTGGATATGACTAAAGTAGTTAAACATCTGTCAATGACGATCTAAGGTTCGCCAATGATTGGTTACTTAAGGACAGTTAGACGTATAGTATTGGATGGACCATATTGACATTATTATGAATACACAGGATTCTATTAATAATTAGTTGTCATATGGAAAATATGGAAATGTTTCCATAAAATGGGAATTGGTGTCTAGGTTGAAATCTTTCATGCAAGAAGGATGTTCAAAGGAATGTACTTTGAATGTGAGACTTCACTTCCTTAGAATTGTTTTGTTATCAATCTCCAATGGAATGTTATGTGATATCGTTGGCAAAGTCTCTGTGGCTTTTGTACCATGACATTACAAAAGTTACATTGCATGATAGTTTAGAATCTAACACATTCTAGCAGTGACAAGAATTAGGTATTCTTACACTTGCAATAAGGATTTGAAATTGTGAAATGAGCATACTTGAAATGTTTTCTATTGATCTATTTCACAAAGTAAAGACCATAGACAAACATAGTGTGCATGCTTGGAACATGGGATAACTATTGTTTTAATTCAAGTGTTAAGTTGATTAATCGAAACATTATACAATGAATAATGTGCAATCAATATGGTGATGAAGTAAAAGGTGTTTTATTTATGTTTAAAAGTTTTGAGACCAGATTAGATTCAATTATTCTTGTGTTTCACGTTGCATGTTTTGACTTCCCGAACAATAAGATTATTCAAATTATCCGCAGATGATCATACTTTGGAAGTAGGTATTGAGGCAAGACTTTCATGAATCTGAACGTAGATTTTCTAGGTGTTTTAGACATAGCACAAGTTTGCTGCAGTGTTCATGAGTAGTGCTATAATAAGATTTGAGTATTGGATTAAACCCACACTCATGTGGATCACTTCATGGATTTTATCACAGGTGATTAGTGAGACGATAATATCTTATATTCTTGAAATGAAGACATATCGTTGCAGTTTACAAGTTGGTTGCACATTGATGATGTGTAAACACACCAGTAACTTGGTGTTATAAAACATATCATGGTGCATACATTGATGAGTAGATAGAACAAGCATATAAGTCGAAGTTTATCTATTCCTTTTACCCTGAGAGGGATAAAAACGATATGTGCGGGCCCCTCGATGATTTAGTAATGACAACCCTAAGCGCTTGGCCAAGCCTGGACTGATTTGATTTGTTCAATTAGTCAGTCGTCATAAATCGGAAATCAGGAAACAACATATGGACAGAGAGAATGATTATAATCCATGTCTCAGTCTATATGATATCTAGAATGGAGGAATATATGATCCCTTATCTAATGGACGCATCAGAGATAGACATCGAATTTTAAGAGCTACGACTGCTAGTCGGGTTTTAAGTCATACTTGTAGCTATAGTTATTAGACCTATCCAAGTGGGAGACTGTTGGATTAGGTGTCTAAGCCCATAACTATAATTGGTATGTACTTTACCCGAGAGTAGCATGGTCCATTTTGGGTTGCATTCACCAGGGCAATTTGATAGGATGGATATTTGAGAAAGAGGTTATTTTTTATTTATTAATATATTATAAGTATATTATATTAATTGAGAAATAATATTATTTAATTAGTATTGATCAAGAATTAATTTAGTGATCAAAAGAGACTAATTAAATTAACGGGGACTGATTATGTAAATCAGTGATACATATGGTTTAGGCTATTGATCCATGATGGACTAAGTTTATGTAAGTTTCCATGAAGAGTTAGCCCATAAGAGTTATTGGATCATAAGACTAAGTGTAAGAATTAGGGTTTTCATATGACTCTTGGAATTCTACACTATATATGTATTCCCCTAAGCCTAAAATCGGCCCTACAAGTGTTCTAAGAAGTTCATAGCCGATTTTGGTGTCCAAACCTCTCTCTCAAGTCCTCCATTTGTTCATGGTGTGCTGTGAACCGTTTGGGGAATCACACTTGAGGTGCTAAGCACTTTGTTGAAAAATGTTTTTGTATGTGACCATCACTGAAATAAGACGAACTGTTTTTGTATTATCTAACAAATATTATCAGTTATTTCAGGTTGCGTGGATTTGTGCTTAAATATGAAATACACAAATACACGAAAGATGGAATACACAAAGACATAAAATAGATGCATATTTGGTCGTTTGAAGACAAAACAAATCAAATCTAAAATTGTAAAAGACTTCAAAGCTCAAGGGACCAATATGGAAATTCAATTTCTTAATTGAATTTATGGAGCCTGTGAATGAAAGAACCCACGTATCTTCCCACTCCTATTACATCCACCAGCCATTACTTTAAAATAATAACTCAAGTGCATTAGATATTTGTTAATTTCTCTTGTGTATATATGTATATGTGTGTATGTATGTGTTAGTTAGTGTGTTCATTTTTTCTTTGTAATATCTCTCAAAACACAAAAAACTCTCCCAACCAAGAACACCATCAACCATCTTCATCTTCTTCAAGAACAAAGACAAATCCCTAGAGATAACCAAGAACATCAAGATCAACAACAACCAAAAATGAAGAACATCATCAACCATCTTCATCTTCTTCATTCAAACTCAAGGTGTTCATCTTCAACCCATCAAACATCATCATCTTCATAAACTTTCACCACCATCACCACCTTATATCAACCTTATATAAACCTTATTCTAACCTCCAAACAACATCAAAATACTCTCTAAACACCCTCCAAATACCCTCCTTAAACCTCCTCCAAAAAAACCTTTCAAATCACCACAACCATCACCACCTTGCTGTTTTTCGACATCAGAATTTGCATGTTAGAAAATAAAAAACCGAGCACAACACAGCCAAATTACTACTAGGGAGATTTTCACCATCAATTCTTCAGAACCTTACCTACATCTAGAAATTTTCGTGGACGATTTTGACAACGGGAAACCCCAGAGAGACGCGAGAGAGAATTGGCTATCCAGAGAGATTTCTGTTTTCGACTTCAGAATCTTCAAGTTAGAAAATCAAATAACCGAGCACAACACAACCAAAATACTACAAGGGAGATTTTCACCATCAATTCTTCAGAACCTTACCTACATCTAGAAATTTTCGTGGACGATTTTGACCACAGGAAACCCCAAAGAGACGCGAGAGAGTATTGGCTATCCAGAGAGATTTACTCCAAAAATCTACATTCATCACCACCCAAAGCTCTTTCAACATCACCATCTTTGCTACCTTACACCACCAAATCTACAACATTATTACACTTCCTACCACCCTCCAAATACCCACTCCAACCTCATCAAATCTCCTCAAAACACCCTGTACCCGTATACAAATACCTGACCCGTGTACTTTGCACTGTTTTGTAAGCAACCCATTTTACATGAAAATGAACTTTGTGTTACTTATCAAATACCGGATTGAACTATGAACAAATAGAGACACAGTCTATTAAGATCCAGTCCAACCCTAAGCCAGTTCAGTCATTTATTTGACGAACCTACTTGATAGACCAGTCGTTCCATCAGTCCAGTTCAGTCAATTTATTGACGAACCTACTTGATATATATATATATATATATATATATATATATATATATATATATATATATATTTATATTTATATACTTATATACTTTATTATAGGTTTACGTCATTTAAATATAGTCATTTATATTATTTATAGCTTTACGTCATTTAAATACAGTCATTTATATTATTTATAGCTTTACGTCATTTAAATACAGTCATTTATATTATTATAGCTTTCAGTCATTTATAGCTTTTATATTTATACTTATTCCGCAATTATTATTCTTTATATATATCTATATCTTATACCTTTAACTCATATATATGTCACACAGTAACTGGTAACCGAGCCTTTTGTTATGGTGATCACATTTTTATATTTCCAACAATCGGTATCTGAGCTGATATAAAAGAATATTTTCCAACAATTGGTATCAGAGCTTGTGTGATTTATCTTGAAATTTTTGTTGAAAAACTTTTGGTTAGCGTTTATAAACCTTCCATAAGCTTTTCTTTAAATATTTCATTTTAATATCACTTGTTCAAAATCCTTTCAAAAAAAAAAGGAAAAGAAATGTCTTTGGCAAATTACTCAAACATGAACTCTGTCTCCATTGCAAATAGCTTAGGATCTGGTTCACGGGCACCCATACTTATTCCCGAAGAGTATAATTCGTGGGTTGGCCGTATGAATCTTCATCTTAATGCTATAAATGAAGATGTCTGGAAGTGTGTAGAAGGAACATATGTTAATCCAGAAAATATGGCTACTCTTGCTACAAATCAAGCCACTCAAGCTGAAATCACAAAAAAGTTGGAACTCCAAGCCAAAAAGGAACTTGTTTCTGGAATACCTCATAGTATTCTAAGTCAAATGGATGACGTTATACTGTTAACCGCAAATCAAATTTGGGAGAATTTGAAAAATCATTTTTGTGGAAATAAAAGAATTATCGGAAACAAAAGAACATCTGTTTTGAATGAATTTGATAATTTCAAAATGCTTTCATCAGAAACCATCCATGATGCTCATGATAGGTTCAATTTGATTATGGTTAAAATGAACAATTTGGATATCAAAAAGACACAACACGAGATAAATCTCAAGTTTTTAAACAATCTTTTCGAAAGCTGGAAAATGGTTAAACTCATTATTCAGGGAAATCCAGCTATTCATACTGAATCTTTGTACAATTTGTATGGAGAACTTCAATCGTATGAATCCTCGATTGACCCACCAACCACTCCAGCTTTTGGAGGACCACTTGAACTTGTGTCCACAATTTCTCAAAACCAAACATCTTTCAATGATCAAAACTTTAATCATTTTAATCAAACTACATCTTTTCAAAACCAAGCCTTCCAGTCTGATTCGAATGATGAAGCAGATTATCAACAACTGTGTGCGTTGGTTGCAAACACAAATCTCCAGAGATTTCTTCCAAATCACGGTCAATCAAATTTTAGACCAAATTTTCAACCAAGAACATCTTTTGGACAAAATAACTCAATTTTTCAACCAAGACCATCTTTTGGACAAAACAACTCAGGTTTTCAACCGAGACCTTACTTTGGACAAAATTCTCAAAGATCTTCTTTCCAAAATAACTCAAACCAAGGTTTTCAAAACCAGGGATTTCAAAACGATCCCAACTCAGGTCATAATCACAATCCAAACAACAGTTTTCAAAATCAAAAGAGAGGTTTCCAAAATCAAGGTTACAACAATCAAAACAATGGTTTTCAAAACAACCAAACTTTTGGATTCCAACAAAACCATTCTCAACCTTCCCAACAAACCCAAACTCAAGCACCTGAAAGACTTCCGGTTAAGAGTCAAAAGGATGAAAGTGATGAAGAAGTGATCATTTGTCACAACCGCAAAGGAACAAATCACTATGCCAGAGAATGTCGAGCCAAAAACAAAACCAAAATCAAAGACTCAGCATACTATGCTCAAAAAGCCGATGAACTGAAGAAACTGGAAAACCAAGAAAAACAAAGAGCATTGATGGCAATCCATGAACCAGGCGTGGAATACTGGCCAACTTCTGATGACGAAGCTAACAATGAACAAGCACAATCAAACTTCTGCTTCGTAGCTGGTGTTGATATACCTTCAAGAGCTCCCAACGTCATAGAACAGGTATGTTCTATGATCTCTAAACTTGGTTTTTCTAAAACAATTTTTGAGTCCCACATAACCAAGATTGAGAAAAGTCTGGAAGAAGATCTCAAAACATATCATGACACAATGGTCAATAATGATATTTGCAAATCTGAGTTACAAACCTTGCAACTCAAATTTGGAGAATCAACAAGAACAAAAAGCAAATTGGAAAGAGACGTTGAAAGAAAATCAGAAGATTATAATCATGTCTTGGAACAATTAAATCAGGCCCTAATTTAGAAAAGGGATTTGAAACAAAAAAATCAGTCAGTCATTTCTTCTGAAATAAAAGATGTTTTAGAAATGGAAATCCTTCAGTTGAAACAAGACTTCCAAGAATCAACTGACAAATACAATATTTTAAATGAAAATTTGACTGATTCTTTAAAACAAATCAATTCTCTTGAAACTGAGAATAAAAGACTGATATGGAATATGGATTCTATCAAAGTTGCTAGAAAACTAAGTGATGATATTTTTCACCAAGGCAAACACCTTAGGAACTGGCAAAATTGATACGAATTACAGACTAGGAATTGGAAGAGAATCCTTTGAAATTGAACAAGCAAAACAGGAAAAAATAACGAATTGTGAAAACTCTGAATCCACTCTACCAGATCTTTTCACATCTGTAAATGAGGAAGATTCAGATGACGAAACAGTTATCAACTGTAGCCCAGATGATACTGCTTTCACTGTTTCCAAAAAGTCTTTCAAAAGAGTTGTAATTTCTGAAACAGACTCTGCAAGTTCTTTAAGTCACCAAATCAAACATACCGATGGAACCACCAAACTCAAAAACTTTTTGAATGGAGAAAATTCCTCTTATGAGGATGGTAGTACTTCTGTACCAACTGCTTTTCCTACAATGAGTTCATCAATTGTTGGAAAAACTAGTCCGGGACAAAAATACTCCAAGAAACAACAAAC
Source organism: Lactuca virosa (assembly GCF_052849685.1). Lineage (NCBI taxonomy): Eukaryota > Viridiplantae > Streptophyta > Magnoliopsida > Asterales > Asteraceae > Lactuca > Lactuca virosa. The sequence goes on along the minus strand of NC_136430.1, from coordinate 122,935,573 downwards.
AAGCAAAAAATCCATTCAAGTCACCAAAACCCCACTTATCAAGCCAAACGTTTTTAACAACCAACCAAAGAAACCAGTTCAATCCTACGTCATACCTCAAAAACAGGTTTCCAAACAAAAACCAAAACCTTTTGAAAACCGCTTTCAAGATATCAATTTTAATCATTCAAGGAACTTTCAAAAACAATCACATCAGAAAGTTCCAAACCATCATCATCAAAAAGCTTTTCAAAACCGCCCTTCACATCCCATATATGAAGAAAAATTTTCAAACAAACCTTCACATCTAGGATATCTTTCACCAAATCACAGATCTTATCAACCCACAGGTTTTCAAAAACAAATCACATTTTGGCTAAACTTGATAAATCAAATCAAACCTCAACCATTCCATCCTCATAAACCAAACTCTTAAAACAACACGAAGTTAAATGCTAATAGAAATTCATTAAGCAAAGAACCCAAAATAACAACTGACAAACCAGGACCCATTCAGATTTGGGTACCTAAACCTTCTGTCTGATCGCAGGTACTTAATGTTGGAGAACCCAATGATGATACATGGTATATTGATAGTGGCTGCTCCAAGCATATGACAGGAAACTGGAACTACTTACGTGACTTCAAACCTACACAAACCAATCAAGATGTTACCTTCGGCAACAACATGACAGCAAAAATCAAGGGTTATGGAAACATAACAAATGGTAATTTTACCATAAAGAAAGTTGCCTTTGTTGATGACCTAAAACACAACCTCATCAGTGTCTCTCAACTGTGTGATAACAATCTTGAAGTTTTGTTCACCAAACAACAAAGCTTGATCATGGACGCCAAAACCAAAGATGTTATAGTTGATTCTGACCGTGCCGGAAATATGTATCCACTTGACATGGATCTTATCTATGGTAAACCCGATATATGTCTGCTATCTAAAGCCCCAGCAGATATTAGTTGGTTATGGCACCGCCGCCTTTCCCATCTAAACTTTGGGTGCATCAACAAACTGATCGACGATGATCTCGTTCGAGGGCTACCACTTCTGAAGCTCGATAACGAAACTCTTTGTGCCGCATGTGAAAAAGGAAAACTTTCCAAATACACTCACAAAAGCATCTCAGAATCTAGTGTATCCGAACCACTAGAATTGTTGCACATAGACCTTTGTGGCCCTGCCAAAACCCAAACCATACAAGGGAAGAAGTACATTCTTGTTGTCGTTGATGGTTTCTCACACTTTACTTGGGTCTTTTTCTTAAGACTAAAATCAGAAGCACCTGAAGAGATGATCAACTTCATCAAACAAATCGAACTGAAGCTCAAAAGACCTGTTCGAAGAATCCGAAGTGATAATGGTTTAGAGTTCAAAAACAAGACTCTAGACTCATTTCTCAAAGAAAAAGGAATTGAACATAACTTCTCAGCCCCATACACTCCACAACAGAACGGTGTTGTCGAAAGAAGGAACATAACTCTATGTGAAGCTGCAAGATCAATGCTTATCTTCGTTGATCTGCCACAATACTTCTGGGCAGAAGCAATAGCCACAGCTTGCTACACTCAAAATCTTTCCTTAATCCATAAACATCTTCATAAAACACCATATGAAGTCATTAACAACCGAAAACCAAAAATCAAATTTTTCCATATTTTTGGTTGTCGATGCTTCATAAAGAACAATAAAGACCACCTTTCAAAATTTGAATCAAGGTCGGACGAAGGAATTTTCCTTGGTACTCGTTTTCCTTAGCTGCTTATCGAGTACTGAACAAACGTACCAGAGTAATTGAAGAAAGCACCGATGTTCATTTCGATGAATTTTATGTCAGAAAATTGGATCGTGAACATTTTGGTTCTAAAATGATTGATAATATTTTTCAAAATCCAATTCAACAAACACCTTCTCCTGACATAGACATTGAAATCGATCTTGATTTAATTTTTGAACAACCAAAAACCGCTTACAATTCTGAACTTCTAACTACTTCAATTGATCCTACAGGAACACCCACCGAAGGAACACCACAAACAAACCAAAATGATGCAGATCAATTCGAGGGGAACCACCAACACATGCTTCCTCTTTGGAACAAACACCAAATCCTCCTTTGAACACCCCATCCCCAAAAAGCCAAAACAATCCCGATGCATCATTTATGGGGGAACCTTCAAACCTATTCCAAGATGAAACACCCGGAGAAGAACAATGGGATACTAAAACTCCAATTATTATAGCGGAAGAGAATCTCTTAATAAAGTGGACCAGAAATCATCCAACAGACCAAATCATCGGAGATCCCAACTCAGGCATTCAGAATAGAGCCGCATCCACAAATGAATGTTTATTTGGAGCCTTCTTATCCATGGCCGAACACAAAACCATACATTCTGCTATAAAAGATCCAGACTGGGTAAAATCTATGCAAGAAGAGCTAGTAGAATTTGAAAGAAACGACGTATGGAATCTTGTTCCTACTCCACCCGATGTTACTGTTATAGGTTCAAGATGGGTATACAGAAACAAGACTGACGATCAAGGAATCATTTGTCGAAACAAGGCACGTCTTGTAGTCAAAGGATATTCACAACAAGAAGGAATCGACTATGATGAAACATATGCTCCAGTTGCCAGAATTGAAGCAATTCGCATCTTTCTTGCATATGCTGCACATAAGAATTCCAAAGTATTCCAAATGGATATTAAATGTGCATTCCTACACGGAGAGACAGATCGCAAAGTATACATCCAACAACCACCAGGTTTCGAAGATCCCAAATTTCCAGATCACAGCTTTAAATTGCAGAAAGCTGTCTATGGCTTGAAACAAGCACCCCGAGCTTGGTATGCCACGTTGTCAACCTTTCTCGAAGAATCAGGTTTTAAAAGAGGTTCAATCGATCAAACCCTCTTTCCTAAAATCTTTAATAAACATCTATTAATCGTACAAATATATGTTGATGACATTATTTTCGGTTCTACTGATAAATCTTTGAGTGTTAAGTTTGCAGATCTAATGAAGAGCAAATTTGAAATGAGCATGATTGGGGAGATGACTACTTTTCTCGGACTTCGAATCAAACAGTCAACTGATGGTATTTTCATCAACTAAGAGAATTATGTCAAAAACCTACTCACTCGCTTTCCAATGGACAAATCCAATACCGCAAAAATCCCAATGGCCTTTGGATACAAAGTTAATGCAGACTTAAATGGCAAACCCGTTGACCAGAAAAGATATCGTGGAATGATTGGATCACTCTTATACCTCATTGCCAGCAGACCTGACATCATGTTTTCTACATGTGTGTGTGCCAGATACCAAGCAAACCCTATGGAATCCCATGTAGTTGCTGTGAAACACATCTTCAAACACCTTAAAGGCACTCCCAAACTCGGCCTTTGGTATCCAGCTAAATCCGATTTTCAGCTGAACGCTTTCACCGACTCAGACTACGGAGGATGCAAGCTAGATAGGAAGAGTACATCTGGTAGTTGTCAATTCCTAGGAGGTAGACTAGTGAGTTGGACTTCAAAGAAACAGACTTGTGTGTCCACATCAACAACAGAAGCTGAATACGTCGCTGCCGCCAGCTGTTGTTCACAAGTCATATGGATGCAAACTCAACTGCGTGACTATGGCTTTAAAATCTCACAAATTCCCATATTTTGTGACTCAACCAGTGCAATTGCCATTTCTCACAATCCCGTTCACCATTCCATGACAAAGCACATCGACATTCGATATCACTTTATCAAAGACAACATTCAAAAGGGTCATATCGAACTACACTTCATCAACTCCGAAGATCAAATTGCCGATGTCTTCACTAAGGCTCTCGATGAAACAAAGTTTCAATACTTCCTAGTCCGTCTAGGAATGTTAAATCCAGATAACATCCATCCTTAAACTTTTACTTTTTGTTTGTACAAAAGTGTGTTTACTTTCATTTAAAAAAAAAATTCAAAAACAATTGAAAATTGCTTTCCTTTCAAAAATACCAAAAACATTCAAATAACCAATATTTACAAAAACATTCAAATAACCAATATTTCCAAAAACATTCAGAAAAACAAATCTTCAAAAACATAATAAAAGACTTGCCATAATAAGCTTTTATAGAACCTTGTGATTAATCGTCTCTTGACTTAATTTTTCAGATGCTTATGCTCGATGAAGATTTTAAGTCATATTGATTCTCAATTGGAGTGAAGGTTCAAATCTCCTACTTTTCATAATGTATATAACTTTATTTCCTTCGATTTTATTTCATTATTGACGATTTTAAACAATCAAGGGACATAAGGTTAGGAGGTTCAGATGAAAACAAAAACACATGTGAGAATTTGTGCCTCGTCAATATGTATCACTGTGGAATTCATTTCTTGTGAGCTTAGGTGTGTCACTATTGCTTATAAGGTATATCCGATTATACCTTGTCACGGTCTCATTTTTTCTTAGATATCAAAATGATCAGGGACGATACATTCATTTTCTTACATACTAGACAAACTGTCTTTTATGCCACCAATCCTTACCTAGATATAAGCCAACCAAAAATGAAGTCTTGAGATCTCATGTTCCATCAACAAGAAAAGTCGAAACGAAAAGGATTTCAACAATCACTTATCAAAGAAAAACAAAGATCTATCCACATCCAATCGTCAAAGACGAATCATGATAAAGACAAATCAACAATAAAGCCAAATCATTCACCGAAGAAATACCAAAGAAAACAAAAATATTCTACATTTGGTATTTTCAAACAAACTTTTCAACCAAATGGTTATTTCAAAACAAACATCATAAGATCCCGTGATCTGTTTTTAACCATTTTTCATAAAAGAAGATATCTTAATCCCGCAAGACAGATACTCACAAAAAACCCAATTTTCTCAAATGTAGCAAGTTCTCAATACTAAAACAAAATATCTTTTTTTACAAAATTCGATATTGATCAACAAACAGTATACCATCAAAGAAGAAGCTACAACCACAATGGATTTACCGGGATACTGTAGCCTTCATCACTGAAGAATCTTAGTTGCAAACTGCACTATGAAAATTGCTAAACCCCTCTACATGTATTTCCCGACGGAGAGAGAGTGAAAGTTAATGGCATAAATGAAGAAACCCACTGAGTAATGCCGAAACCAATCTTATGTGATTGATTATCTAATAATGAGACTAAGTGACCTTTCAGGAAAAGCATAGCTGAACACCTCCAATACGAGTGTGAGTCGTCAGAGAGAGATATCACTCATTTTTAGTGACCATTAACTTGTTCTGCTGCCAGAACAACCAAACACCTAAGTGAAGTGTGAGCTATACCTATGAGCGTTCATCTGAATCGACCTGTTAGACCACTTGACGTCATTAATAATGCTATAAAATCTTAGGAAATTTCTTTAGATACATATATGGCTACCCTTTGATAACTGAACCCGAGACTTTGATTCGGAAACAAATTTCTGAAAATCTTTTACATAAGATATGTTAAACAAAGTCACAAACTTTCAAAACAATCACTATGTTTTATATATCTTATCTATTGACAAATGTTTTATCTCGAATTTTCAAAAGTTCAAAACTGTCAATATGATTATATCATAGCTGTCCTTATTTCAGTAATGATCACATAGGGGGAAATTGTTGAAAAATGTTTTTGTATGTGACCATCACTGAAATAAGACGAACTGTTTTTGAATTATCTAACAAATATGATCAGTTATTTCAGGTTGCGTGGATTTGTGCTTAAATATGAAATACAAAAATACACGAAAGATGGAATACACAAAGACATAAAATAGACGCATATTTGGTCGTTTGAAGACAAAACAAATCAAAGATAAAATTGTAAAAGACTTCAAAGCTCAAGGGACCAATATGGAAATTCAATTTCTTAATTGAATTTTGGAGCCTGTGAATGAAAGAACCCACATATCTTCCTACTCCTATTACATCCACCAGCCATTACTTTAAAATAATAACTCAAGTGCATTAGATATTTGTTAATTTCTTTTGTGTACATATGTATATGTGTGTATGTATGTGTTAGTTAGTGTGTTCATTTTTTCTTTGTAATATCTCTCCAAACACAAAAACTCTCCCAACCAAGAACACCATCAACCATCTTCATCTTCTTCAAGAACAAAGACAAATCCCTGGAGATAACCAAGAACATCAAGATCAACAACAACCAAAAATGAAGAACATCATCAACCATCTTCATCTTCTTCATTCAAACTCAAGGTGTTCATCTTTAACCCATCAAACATCATCATCTTCATAAACTTTCACCACCATCACCACCTTATATCAACCTTATATAAACCTTATTCCAACCTCCAAACAACATCAAAATACTCTCTAAACACCCTCCAAATACCCTCCTTAAACCTCCTCCGAAAAAACCTTTCAAATCACCACAACCATCACCACCTTGTTGTTTTTCGACATCAGAATTTGCATGTTAGAAAATAAAAAACCGAGCACAACACAGCCAAAATACTAGTAGGGAGATTTTCACCATCAATTCTTCAGAACCTTACCTACATCTATAAATTTTCGTGGACGATTTTGACCACGGGAAACCCCAAAGAGACGCGAGAGAGAATTGGCTATCCAGAGAGATTTCTGTTTTCGACTTCAGAATCTTCAAGTTAGAAAATAAAATAACCGAGCACAACACAACCAAAATACTACTAGGGAGATTTTCACCATCAATTCTTCAGAACCTTACCTACATCTAGAAATTTTCGTGGACGATTTGGACCAAGGGAAACCCCAAAGAGACGCGAGAGAGAATTGGCTATCCAGAGAGATTTACTCCGAAAATCTACATTCATCATCACCCAAAGCTCTTTCAACATCACCATCTTTGCTACCTTACACCACCAAAACTACAACATTATTACACTTCCTACCACCCTCCAAATACCCACTCCAACCTCATCAAATCTCCTCAAAACACCCTGTACCCGTATACAAATACCTGACCCGTGTACTTTGCACTGTTCTATAAGCAACCCATTTTACATGAAAATGAACTTTGTGTTACTTATCAAATACCGGATTGAACTATGAACAAATAGAGACACAGTCTATTAAGATCCAGTCCAACCCTAAGCCAGTTCAGTCATTTATTTGACGAACCTACTTGATAGACCAGTCGTTCCATCAGTCCAGTTCAGTCAATTTATTGACGAACCTACTTGATATATATTTATATACTTATATACTTTATTATAGCTTTACGTCATTTAAATATAGTCATTTATATTATTTATAGCTTTACGTCATTTAAATACAGTCATTTATATTATTTATAGTTTTACGTCATTTAAATACAATCATTTATATTATTATAGCTCTCAGTCATTTATAGCTTTCATATTTATACTTATTCCGCAATTATTATTTTATATATATATATATATATCTTATACCTTTAACTCATATATCTGTCACACAGTAACTGGTAACCGAGCCTTTTGTTGTGGTGATCACATTTTTATATTTCCAACAATCGGTATCTGAGCTGATATACAAGAATATTTTCCAACACTCTTGAAAGGCCAAATTAAACAAGCTACAACAAGAGGTAATATTCTAACTAGTTTTATGATTCGAATATCAGTTGTATGCTACTTATAGGCTTCATGCTTTGGATAAATTTTATTGCATGTATAACTAGAGAAAACTTAGATCCAAAGTATTTAGGGTTCTATGTGCACCATAGGAGTGTTAGAGTACATAAAACCCACCATAACTTTCCATCCTCAGACTAATGGTCAGAGTGAAAGGACGAACCACACACTCAAGGATATGCTTCGATCTTGTGTCATCGATTTTGGAGGTAGTTAGGATCGATATCTCCCATTGGCAAAGCTTTCCAATAATAACAACTTTCATTTCAGTATTGGCATGATGCCATTTGAGCCGTTGTATGGCAAGAAGTGTAGGATGCCTATTTTTTGTTGCGAGGTTGGTCATCAAGTGTTAAGGAGCACAAATATAGTGCTTAGAAGAATAAATTGATCCAGATGGTGCAAGAGAGATTGGTTACGTCACAAAGACACCAGAAGAGATACACTCACAAGAGATGATGTATGTAGAGTTATAGGATGGAGCTACGTGTTACTAAAGGTTTCACCATGGAAATGAGTGATTCGTTTCTATAAGAAGGGAAATTTGGGACCCCGACATATAGTCCCTTACAAGATTTTGCTCGGGTTGGTAAGGTGACATATTGGTTGGAGCTAGCGGATGAGTTGGGATTGATGCACAAAACTTTCTATATATCTCAGATTTAGAAGTGTTTAGTGGATGAGACATCAGTGATTTTTTTTCATGAAGATATTTAGATCAATGAGCAGCTCAACTACGTTGAAAAGTCTATTGTCATTATTGAGAAAAAGACAAATACCTTGCATAACAAGGTGATCGAGATATTGAAAGTTTAATTGGCAGGACCATAAGGGTTCTTAGCGGACTAGGGAGACAAAGAAAGAGATGTGGGAGTATCACTCATAGTTTTTCATTGATAGGGACTTAGAGGACAAAGTCTGATTCAAGCAGGGGAGAGTTTAAACACCCCATTTTATGTTTTATATTTTAAAATTGTGTTATCGGAGAAATTGATTTATAAAGTTAAGGGTTATTATTTTTGGGTTGAAAATAATAATATGAATTTAAGGATTCGTATTAGTTTATACAAGGTATATATGAGGGGTTAGAAAAAGATAATATTAAAGAAATATGTTAAGTTTGCTAAGGAATTGAAGATGAGGACTCAAGTGTAAAAGTTTGGAACCATGGGGATCAAAGGAATCCAAGGTGGATCATGAAATAATATAAAAATTAAAAACCATAGCCTTTCCCTGTGAAAGATTTTGATCAAAGAGGAGGCAAAGGGAAACGGCTCCAAGTTAGAGAATTTCAGAACTCCCATTTTTGAAGACCATGCAATATTGTTCGGATGATCCCTGTGGATTGAAAAGTTGGATCTTCAGAAAATTTGGAGAGCTGATTACCAATAAGTATATTGAATTTTTTACCATTCGAATCTTCAATTCAAGATCTGGAGCTCGAGTTATAGGTCGTAGATCATGACATAAGTTTTAGGGTTGTTGTCAAAATCGTTTTAGGTGCAAAGCTTGTATGAAGCTTTCAATCTCAACAACCTAGCTATAATATCTTTCTCATTTCTTTGGAAAGTCCTATAAGACCTAAAAATTATTTTCTACATAAATGAAAGTTCTTAATCAAATTTGGGACTTAATCGGTCGAGTGGCTTAAACCCTAACCCTAATTGTCAAATCCCAATTTTAGCAATCTACTATGTTTCTCGAAAAAACTATGTTCTTTAGAGTTTATGATTGGAATTTTTGTTTAAATTTTTAATCAATGGGTTGTAACTTATGTTAAAAAATTATTTCCAGAAAATAAGCCATTTTGGATTGTGTCTTAATGGGTTAAGAAGCTAATTAACCCTAAAAAGCCAAAGCTGTGAATTTATGGAAATGCCCTAATCTGTCCAGATCTTTGAAAGATCATATCGCAGTCATGGAAATCCTTTTTGGGTCGAAATTAGTGCACAAAGTTTCGTATGTGAGTTCTCTACACTTCATTAGTTTTGACCGAAATCAAAAAATGCCTCTAGCAAGGGTGAAATCGACAATTTATCTAGATTGATCCATAATAAGCTGTTTTGCGAGACGGTTTTGTAAAAATCATCAAAAATCGTAGAAAACTATTAAAGAGGTGATTGAATACTACTTTTAAATCTAAGGATCTGAATCTTATTCATGTAAAACATTTTTGAAAAATAAGGTGTTTAAGGAGGGCAAAACAGGTCGCGAACATACCATAACTTCTATGTAAAAATCTATAAAATTAACACATGAGCCATGTGTATTTTTGGGGTATCAGATAACCATAAATTTACTCTATTTTGAATTATATGGAAGCTTGATGGTTGAACTAGTGTAAAAGTTGTGTTGGGATACTTTGGATTCTGTTTTTCTATCAGAGGTGAGCTCGTAATTTCATAACCTTAGGGTATTACATGCTTACTGTTAGGTCGGGTGAGGCTAGGAACTATATGACTGATAGGTACAATAATATTTGTTGCATGAGTTATGTCTGATGTTTTTATCTGTTATGTGGAATGTATATGAATTATATGGTGGGGATTGACGGCAGAGTTGTCACACCCCCGGCCGAGGCGGCGGAACACGTCGGGCTGTACGACTAGGTTCATGAATCACATGTAAACTTAATATGTAGCACAAGTACAACAACAAACAATATAGCATCCATGTTCCATATTGATAGTTGAATACAAGGTTTTTACAGATAATAATAATACATGAATTGCCTTAACATTCAGGCATAATAATAATCCATCTAGAATGTCCGTTTAAAGATTTCCTAAGAATACATGTAGTTTTGAGGGTCAACACAAGGTTGGTGAGTGTTACATGTTTTCTGCTAAAAGCAGTAATACTTTTAATAAGTCTAAAAAGTATTATCTTTTTATGTATAACAATAGTTAATACAATGTTTGAAATGAGTTTTTAAAAGCCAAAATGTATATCCGTATAAGTAAATATGTACTTAAAACTGTGTTTGTAATGAGTCTTTGAGAGCAAAAATGTATCTTTTGTATAAGTAAATCCCAACTTAAACCTGTGTTTGTAATGAATCTTTGAATATACATGAAAAACCAAACTTTTATGTTACATAAGTAATTCCATACTTAAAATAGTTTTGAAAGCAACCAAGCCCATGGTTGGTAGTGAGTGAGTGAGTGATATATATATATATATATATATATATATATATATATATATATATATATATATATATATATATATATATATATATGTATATATATATTCTAGTTAATGTTTATGGTGAGTCCTATAACCGAGCTATGTGATTGAGTGTATCACCTACAACACTTCATTGGACGTTGTAGTAACAATTGTAGACACTTATCATCCGCTTCGATTGATCGGTCGAGGTTGTAGCTAGCAACCGCAGGTGAGGATGTCAACCACGTATAGATCTATACATATGAATCTCGCTCCAAAGATTAACAGTTATAGTAGTGTGGGTAGGCTAAGTGTTCAAACTCTGCTAATAAATAATTTCTCACTAAAAAGCCATTAACTAAAAAGTTGTCACAACTGGAAAAAATTAGATTAAGAGGTGAACAACTTTATTAGGTCATAGTGGACCCAATACTCCATCTTAGCATTTTTTTTGGGCAAAAACACTCCTAATGGACCGAACCCTTCTTATTGGGCCCTAGTGGGCCAATAACCCCTCAACTTAGCTCTTTTGGGCCATAAGACTTCCTTATTGGGCCCTATTGGGCCGATAACTCCTTCAATTGGTCATTTTGGGCCGAAAACATTTATTAGACCTTATATTGGGCTGAAAACCCTTCCTTGGGCTCTAATGGGCCGAAAACTTCTTAATGAACCAAGAACTCTTTTAGGCTAAGCCCAAAACTCGAAACCAATCCTCTTTGGGCCAAAGATCCCTCTTGGGCCGGTTAGCCCATTTAAAAAAAATAATAAAAAAAGAAAATGGGAGGATTAACCTAAGCATGTCACCTCAATAAGATACACCATGTAACAATGTAATTACATTACATACATCTAGGTTGGTGTATTAACCAACATGTAACAATGCTAATCTCCTCTCTCTTTCTCCCTTATAATCGGCCCCTCCATCCCTCTCCACCCTATTCCCAAACTTCATCTCCAACATATTCTCTCTCAAACTCAAAGAAACTCCCTCATTTTCCTTCAAGAAGTTCTCTTCTAGCCTTCATAACTTGGTAAGTTCTAGACTAAAACTCAAGTATTTTGCTTCATGATTTTTTCTTATAACATTCAATTTACACACTTTGTTGTGTGATAAACTCCTTAGAAACCTCACAATTTCGAGATCTCACCAAAAACTCAAGCTAGGTTCAAAGTTTCATCATCTTCTTCTTCTACATCTCAAAAACCCCAAGGTGAGTTCATACCCCCTTGTTTTCGGTTTTATAATGTTTTTGGGGGAGAATACAAGTGCTTTTGTGTTAGATCTATGTATATATGCATGTTTATGTGTTTAACTTTTTGATCTTTACTTGAAAATGAAGTTTATCACTTGGATCTTCATATAAACCTTGAGAAAAGTATGTGTCCTCACATATAATACTTGTAAACTTGTAGATATGGGATTTATCCACTTAAAGTAGCAAAAACAAGTGTTGTGAACAAACTTAAATAACTTAAACTCAAAAATCAGCCCTTGACAGCAGATCGAACAAAGTGTACTTCCACGTTCCCATCTTCTACATGATCCTTGATGAAATGATATCTAAGTGCAATGTGCTTGGTTTTTGAGTGTTGCACTGGATTGTGACAAATCCTAATTGCACTTTCAGAGTCGCAATAGAGAGGCGTCTTCTTCATACTTAGCCCATAGTCTCTTAGTTGACTTTGAATCCATACCACTTGAGAAGTGCAAGATGCTGCAGCAATATACTCAGCTTCGGCTGTGGATAACGAAACACATGTTTGTTTCTTGGACTGCCAACTAACAAGCTTCCCATCAAGAAATTGGCATCCACCTGTATTACTCTTTCTGTCCAATCCACGTCCGCCTAGATCAGCATCAGAAAAGGCTTGAATGAAGATTCCAGATCTTGCAAGATACGGGAGACAGAGATATGAGGTTCTCTTCAGATAACGAAAAATGTTCTTCACAGCAACCATGTGAGGTTCTCTTGGATTGGCTTGAAACCTGGCACAATAACAAACAGAAAACATAATATCTGGTCTACTAGCTGTTAAATACATAAGGGACCCTATCATTTGACGATATAATGTTATGTCCACAGCAGGTTTTTCCAGAGATGGGGTTAGCTTAGTGCCAAATGCCATAGGAACCTTCACTTTTGAATCACCCTTCATACCGAATTTCGTCAGCAAGTTCTCTGTAGGCCTCCTGGTTGATAAATATACCTTCTGGTCCCTGTCTAATATTCAAACCAAGGAAAAAATTAATTGGACCCATTGCGCTCATTTCAAATTTAATCTCCATCAACTTCCTGAATTCAACTGTTAAGCTAGGATTCGTGGAGCCGAAGACGATATCATCGACATAAATCTGAGCAATCATCAGATGTTCGCCTTCCATCTTACGAAAGAAGGTTGGGTCTACCTAACCTTGTTTAAATTTTGACATTTTCAAGAATCGAGTTAGTGTTTCATACCAGGCCCTCGGTGCTTGTTTTTGACCATAGACAACTTTATCTAGCACATAGATAATGCTACAGAGAGCTTGTTTCAACCGCCTGGTTTTGTGAACGAAAAATACCCAGTCTAGGGTGACAGGGACCAGAAGGTATATTTATCAACCAGGAGGCCTACAGAGAACTTGCTGACGAAATTCAGTATGAAGGGTGATTCAAAAGTGAAGGTTCCTATGGCATTTGGCACTAAGCTAACCCCATCTCTGGAAAAACCTGTTGTGGACATAACACTATATCGTCAAATGATAGGGTCCCTTATGTATTTAACAACTAGTAGACCAGATATTATGTTTTCTGTTTGTTATTGTGCCAGGTTTCAAGCCAATCCAAGAGAACCTCACATGGTTGCTGTGAAGAACATTTTTCGTTATCTGAAGAGAACCTCATATCTCTGTCTCCCGTATCCTGCAAGATCTGGATTCTTCATTCAAGCCTTTTCTGATGCTGATCTAGGAGGATGTGGACTGGACAGAAAGAGTAATACAGGTGGATGCCAATTTCTTGATGGGAAGCTTGTTAGTTGGCAGTCCATGAAACAAACCTGTGTTTCGTTATCCACAGCCGAAGATGAGTATATTGCTGCAGCATCTTGCACTTCTCAAGTGGTATGGATTCAAAGTCAACTGAGAGACTATGGGCTAAGTATGAAGAAGATTCCTCTCTATTGCGACTCTGAAAGTGCAATTAGGATTTGTCACAATCCAGTGCAACACTCAAAAACCAAGCACATTGCACTTAGATATCATTTCATCAAGGATCATGTAGAAGATGGGAACGTGGAAGTACACTTTGAGTATACAATCATAGCATGTAGTTATAACCAGAGTTTCCTGAAGGGAAAGCGGGAGTTTGTGTATAGATTTATACGGGGGTGACACCCCACACCTGAGCTGTTCGCTACAGTTAGACTAGGCCAGTCTAGGGTGACAAAAACCTTATTCTATTCCGGCGGCGTCCCAAAGACGCAAAGACAGGCGAAATTGTCATTATTATGTATGGTTATAGCGACTCACTTAGAGGAATTAACATTATAAGATTTACGGGAAACTATTCTATTTTCTTTTTGGGATAAAACAGGAAAATATTCTATTTTCTTTTTGGGATAAAACGGGAAACCTTCTTTTTGATAAAACGTCAATCTATAAGCATCGGTACTCAACCACCGGGGTTGAGATTTCAGCATTTTCTATTGCAGACAACATCGGGTTGTTTGGAAATCATTCTCTTTCTATTTTTGTAACCAGTAACACACATGCATTAATATAAGATCGGACACAAATATTTCAAACCATTTCTTTTTAGAAAGTATCAGATATTTTTTTAAAGCACTTTGAAAACGATTCTAAACAAGTACAAAAACCATTTTTATTCAAAACTGCTTATGAACTCACAACTTTTTAGTTGACACTTTTCAAAACGACTTGTATTCTCAGGAATTCCAGTAGCAGGTAATAAGTTCGAATATAAGATCAAGTGGTGCGACTTCAAGAAATTTTACTTTCTTACTTTTGTGTAACTGATGAACAAGATTCAATATGTAAACTATGTAAGTGTGTATTTCCAATGTATGATGTTTGGTTGCTATGTTTCATTCATATTCAATTGTTATGATACTGTACACGAAGTCATCCGCCCCCGGACGTTTCCGCCGTCCAGGTTCGGGGGTGTGAAAGGTTGGTATTAGAGCATTGTATATAGTGAACTAGTATATCTAACCATACAAGATATACAACTATAAATACAATGGGACTAAAAACACTCTGACTAAAAGTATACCTTAAGAATATAAGTATCTTCTAAAAGTATAGATACTTGCTAGAACTGTATCATAATAAGAACAAAACAAAAGTATTTAGATAATGAACACTACAGTCAAACCTGGACAGTTATGTAATCATATCTGGAATAAATAGAGCCTGATCAATTGTATTTATTCGAGATACGACCAACATGTGTTTGGTAGTGATGGTGGTGTTGCAACAAGTCTAAAACTTACAAACCCTACATGCAAAGGAACATTAGAACAAAACCTAAGATTTAAAATACTGTAGGAGTATTTTATGATACTAAACAATAACAACAAGTTTAAAAACGTATCGATTTCGTACATCAAGAAGCCCTAGGATCAAACATGTAATACTATAGTAGCAATTTAGAATACCATATGACCTCCACACTTAAATCTTCTACATGTATCTCATACCTCCACTCTCGTGAAGGCAACATGACTGACTTTCACCTCGAAGACTACTACTACCCTACGGTGATAGCCAACGAATGGATCGAGGGAGAACCAGAGGAAGTGCAAAGGGAGAACCCAGAAATGGGTCTTAAAGAATACCAAGAGATGGACCACGAGGGAGAGTATTCTGATGAGGAGTCAGACATGGATGAAGGTGCCGGAGAGATCCTTAGCGAGCCTTACCCCTCGGAATGCTATACCGAACCAACACGAAGAACAGGAAGACCTTACCAATCATCTCCGCCCCTTAGAACAGGAGGTGACCACCCTAAGGCAATAGCTCATGGAAGCCGAGGCTAGAGCAGCCTTAGCAGAGCAGAGAGCAGAAAAGGCCACTCGTGAAATGATCGAAATGGTCACATTAAGTCCTAGGTCTACCATGTAATTCGTCACAACTAGTAGTAGTAAATCGAGAGAGGTACGCCCTACGAGAACTCATGTAACCTGAGCCAGCTTAAGGATCTGATATCTATAATCTATTAAGGTAACTTAACATTTGTACAATACCTATTTCTACATACTACCATTAATACATCATAGGGATGTAGGTCGAAACAACGAGAATCGTACAACAAAACATGTGATTCATATGCGTACATGCATAAGTTCATATCTATAATCATAGATGAGATACGAGTAGAAATAACCATAGTTACTCATGAACCTGTTTCTCATCACGCAACAGAATCATGTCTTTCCATGGAAACAACCAGCTAGCCGACGAAACACCAGCTCTTCAGATGAACCCCACAACCTTCCAATCCGCTGTAACAGCTGCCGTGGCAGCCGTCATGGCGCAACTCAATGCCAACAACCCAAATGGAAATGGAAACGGTGTCGGCAACTCCAATTGTAGTAACAACCAAGGAAACCAACGAGGGACAACTTACCCAGACACCCCAAACTCCAAATCTAAGGTCATGAAGCGAAAGCAGGGGAAAAAAAGGAAGCGGATCGACTCAAGGGCCTCCCAAAAGGCAACAAGTTGTAGCAGACCCTAATCCCACTATCCCCCCTACCCCAGCACCGAGAAAACCGTATCATGGATACCTCCCACTCTGCAGCAAGTGTCGCTACCATCATCATGGAGTCTGCCGGGAATTGCATTGAAGTAGGTGGAACAGGAAGGGGCACATCTCCCGCATCTGTAGGGCCCCGGCCCCATGCGTCACTCCAATCCTCAACCCAGAAGTAAGTCCAGTATGCCACACATGCGGTGATTCGGGACACTTCAAGAGGAATTGTCCAACAGAGAAGAATGACATAGGACTAGGGGGAGTTTAACAACGTGACATGATGAAGCAACAAGGAACCCTACTGAGATTACCGGTACGTTTCAAAACAACAAAAGTTAAGCATTGCATTTTCACAACATTTTGCCAATTAAAAATCGTAATCATAAAGTACTCCCTCATCCGAACTAATCATATCCTTCGTAGGAAAAACTAAAGATCCTTGTGAAAGTTATGATAACTTAGTGTAAACGTAAGGCCGTGTGTAATTAAGATTCTACAAACTTAGAGTGCATGGAACCGCCTTAATTCTTATTCCTTGGTTGACTGTGGATTTGGGCATAACCACTCAGTTTGCAACCTTTTCAATCTTGAATTACGTATGACTAGGCTTCATCAAACCATCATAGAGAGGTCTAATAGAAATCAGACTACGAAATCACATCGTTTATATCATGGCACTCGTATTGCTCAGACACCCAAAAATTCAGAATGCAATAACCACAGTGGTAATACTGAGGACGAAATTGGTAACATTACAAACGTGTACATAGAACACACTATCATTTCAAACAACTACCCCTTTTCAGATCTATCGAACGTCTATTACAATAAGGAGCCCAACGGTGTCAATTGACATAGGCTAACTTGATCCTCACCATACAAAATTCATGTACCAACGAGACTCTTCACCTTAACCAATCGATTAACGAGACCCCTACAACTTGTAACGACAATCCCCGAACTATCTCGAGCATCTAGACCCTTAGGTACCTGTGCAAGTAATACCATATTCTTTCCTAGCCCTTAATAGGGATAAGGAAACAAGGAGAAAAGGACACCAAGGGTAACCTAGAGATTTATAAACCCCCTTAAGATGTTTCTGAAGCCCTTTCGTAAACATCACCTACATGTCAAGTTGAGTTCGGAGATCGACTCAACTCAAGGAGCCATTCTCGTACCCAGACCACCAAGACCACTTGGCACCAACATAAACACCGAAGGTATCCGGTCGGGGGAACGACCCAGTAAGTATGAGGTTATCAAACCAATACTTGAGCCTTGGAGAACGCCTATCTAACTTATAAATAGGAAAGGCTAAGTGTCCATAGGACCACTGACTACTAAGAATCAAATGAACTCATCCTCAAGGATCAATATCCTCTAACCCGAATCAAAGACCTGCCCTCAGGAGCAAGCAAAGACCGACCTCCCAATAGTTCAAAACCTTGTAGTAAGAAACTACCATGGCAACCTAAGAAGTATGAGTCCAACTACACCGCACGCAACCTTAACTTGGTGACAATAATTGTTCGCCTTAAAGTTTAGGAGACACTACTTAAGGAACATCAAGTACACAAATCCAAAATAGCCATAACCACCCATTCAACTTGCCATATAAGACTCAAAAGAAGAATACCTCTATGTTAGGTCAAGATGACGAACACCTAACTAACCAAAGGAACAAGGTCAAAGGCCAGTAGCAAAGGTCCGCTAGAACACTAAGCAAAAACTTCAATTCTCCTAAGAACGAAGAGACTAGACATAACAGAGACACTCACACCTTTTTCATTAGTACTTGGGATACTGCTTTAGAATGAATTTCGGGGCGAAATTCCCTCTAACAGGGGGATGATGTCACAACTGGAAAAAATTAGATTAAGAGGTGAACACCTTTATTAGGTCATAGTGAACCCAATACTCCATCTTAGCATTTTTTTTTGGGCAAAAACACTCCTAATGGACCGAACCCTTCTTATTGGGCCCTAGTGGGCCAATAACCCCTCAACTTAGTTATTTTGGGCCATAAGACTTCCTTATTGGGCCCTATTGGGCTGATAACTCCTTCAATTGGTCATTTTGGGCCGAAAACATTTATTAGACCTTATATTGGGCCGAAAACCCTTCCTTAGGCTCTAATGGGCTGAAAACTTCTTAATGAACCAAGAACTGTTTTAGGCTAAGCCCAAAACTCGAAACCAATCCTCTTTGCGCCATCATTTTGGGCCAAAGATTCTTCTTGGGCCGGTTAGCCCATTTAAAAAAAATAATAATAATAAAAGAAAATGGGAGGACTAACCTAAGCATGCCACCTCAATAAGATAGACCATGTAACAATGTAATTACATTACATACATCTAGGTTGGTGTATTAACCAACATGTAACAATGCTAATCTCCTCTCTCTTTCTCCCTTATAATCGGGCCCTCCATCCCTCTTCACCCTATTCCCAAACTTCATCTCCAACATATTCTCTCTCAAACTCAAAGAAACTCCCTCATTTTACTTCAAATTTCGTGACTTTGTGTGTGATTTCAAGAAGTTCTCTTCTAGCCTTCATAACTTGGTAATTTCTAGACTACAACTCAAGTATTTTGATTCATGATTTTTTCTTATAACATTCTATTTACACACTTTGTTGTGTGATAAACTCCTTAGAACCCTCACAATTTCGAGATCTCACCAAAAACTCAAGCTAGGTTCAAAGTTTCATCATCTTCTTCTTCTACATCTAAAAAACCCCAAGGTGAGTTCATACCCCCTTATTTTCGGTTTTATAATGTTTTTGGGGGAGAATACAAGTGCTTTTGTGTTAGATCTATGTATATATGCATGTTTATGTGTTTAACTTTTTGATCTTTACTTGAAAATGAAGTTTATCACTTGGATCTTCATATAAACCTTGAGAAAAGTATATGTCCTCACATATAATACTTGTAAACTTGTAGATATGGGATTTATCCACTTAAAGTAGCAAAAACAAGTATTGTAAACTTGTCCAATCTCAAACTGTTTTGACCTCCTTAATGATAATATTTTTCAAAACTGTTTTACATGCAAAGTGTTCAGGTTATTACCTTTAAAATGACTATGCTCACGTTTTCAAACGATTTTTCTACTATTTTTGCCGAATTTTACAATACTGCCTATCAGATTTGAAATAATTTCGGACCAACCTGTGAAGGTGAGCAATTTCACACTTGTTAGAGGCGAATAAAATATTTGATGAAAATTGTGAACAAAGTAGACAAAATTTCCAAACTTTCAGAATTTACGGATCCAAATTTCGACTTACGATGACCTTTCTACAAAATTTCCAAAAACTAGGTCGGAAAAGCCCAAAACCAGAAAAATGTGTATTTTCACAAAAATCAAGCCAAAAATAATATTTTTGACAAAAATGAGTTTAAAATGTTATTTTTACCACAAACTAGTCAAAAACACAAGTTTTGAACAAAATGGGGGCTAAAGTGTTATTTTTACTATAATTATGCCTTAATTGAAAACTTTATGGCTTATTGGGCGAAGAACGTCATTTTTACAAAAAGTGGGATTTTTATAACAATTTTGTAAATAAGCGAGCCAAAATAAACAAAACAATAACAAACGGGTTAAAAACGATTTTCTTATCCTTACTGGGCCTGGAAATGGTATACATGTTTAGTGGGCCTTAGTGTCCTTTTACATGTATATTGGGCTCAGGGTACACATTCACATTCTTTTTGTGCCTAGAAATAATAGATACGTATAGTGGGCCTTAGTGGTCCACTTACATGTTTATTGGGCCTGAGAATGAGTTTTATATGTGTTCTTCTTTCTTTTCCGTGTAAATTTTTTATTAAGGATCTAGTGAGACCTGTCGGTTGGCACCTTTGAGTGTACAATCGTAGCCTGTAGTTATAACCAGAGTTTCCTGAGCAGACACCCCAAACCTGAGCTGTTCGCTACAGTTAGACTAGTCCAGTCTAGGGTGACAAAAACCTTATTCTATTCCGGCACCGTCCCAAAGACGCAAAGACAGGCGAAATTGTCATTATTATGTATGGTTATAACGACTCACTTAGAGGAATTAACATCGTAAGAT
The DNA here is from genome assembly GCF_052849685.1 of Lactuca virosa. Classification (NCBI taxonomy): domain Eukaryota; kingdom Viridiplantae; phylum Streptophyta; class Magnoliopsida; order Asterales; family Asteraceae; genus Lactuca; species Lactuca virosa. The sequence continues at coordinate 122,914,914 of NC_136430.1, read as the reverse complement.
TTACGGGAAACTATTCTATTTTCTTTTTGGGATAAAACAGGAAAACATTCTATTTTCTTTTTGGGATAAAACGGGAAACCTTCTTTTTGATAAAACGACAATCTATAAGCATCGGTACTCAACCACCGGGGTTGAGATTTCAGCATTTTCAATTGCAGACAACATCGGGTTGTCTGGAAATCATTCTCTTTCTATTTTTGTAACCATTAACACATATGCATTAATGTAAGATCGGACACAAATATTTCAAACCATTTCTTCTTAGAAAGTATCGGATATTTTTGAAAGCACTTTGAAAACGATTCTAAACAAGTACAAAAACCATTTTTATTCAAAACTGCTTATGAACTCACCAACTTTTTAGTTGATGCTTTTTAAAACGAATTGTATTCTCAGGAATTCCAGTAGCAGGTAATAAGTTCGACTATAAGATCAAGTGGTGTGACTTCAAGAAATTTTACTTTCTTACTTTTGTGTAACTGATGAACAAGATTCAATATGTAAACTATGTAAGTGTGTATTTCCAATGTATGATGTTTGGTTGCTATGTTTCATTCATATTTAATTGTTATGATACTGTACACGAAGTCATCCACCCCCGGACATTTCCGCCGTCCAGGTTCGGGGGTGTGACAAAAGTTGGTGAATAACTCTCATCCCTTACTTAATTGTGATTAAGTTACTAGGCATAATGGATATCGTTGTACGAGGTGTAGTTACAAATCAATCGAGTGAAAACAATATAATCAGAGTAATCAAAAAACATAGAATACACAATGTAAATAATGTCTGTTTGGCTCAATGTGCTTTCAAGAGAGTACATAGTGAATAGACAAAATACAACAAAGTTCTTATCTAACTCTAGTACCGTTCACCTATTTATAGGGAACCAGAAAGCGAACAAAAAATACAAGGGACTAATTACACTAGACTTCGAACACTAAAATGCCATTGTAATAAGATTGCAAACTAACGAAGCTACCAACAAGATTTGACACCTCAAAACTAAATTCGACCTCTACATTCTCCCTCTTTGTGAGCAGTGACAAATCAAGTCATTAATATCTTCACAGTTTGATGAATAACTCTTCTGATCTCAACATATCAATTCACATTCTTTCAAATCTCAGCTTTTTCTTTCTCATTGTTTTTGGTACAACTATTTATTCAAACCAGAAGATTTGTGTAATGAGATGTTGTAAACCTTTCAACATCATACACAGGGAACATAAATTTCGAATTATTTCCCTTTTTGGTTTTTCCAACGAAAACAATTCCCAGAGGCTTCAAGTTGATCTCTCCATCTTCTAAGTTTTTCAAACTTGCCTTACTCAAATGAACAGTTTGAGGAACAGATACCTCTTTGTCCAAATACATGGCCAATTCAATATCTGTTAAGGCTAATGCTCCATAATATCCATCAATGAAGGTTTTCAAATGAGCATAACCAATCAAAAAATCTTCTTTGCTTGTAACTTGAAGCTTTGAAACATCAACATTCTTCATGATCATGGACACCACTATCAAATCATGTAGATTCATTGTAGGGAAGTCTGCAACCTAGAAATCGAATTGCACATTGTTTGCTTAGACTGCATAATAGCGATAGTTCTGTAACATACCCTCGAACAAAACGTCTTTGGATATGCCAATAACTCGAACTATTTTGACCAATGACCATATATCCTCCTCCTTCTTCCCAAGCACAACATGGAAATGAAACTTTAGACTTTTGAATTCAGTCTTATCCTTGTACTTGTCAGGAAGTTCGAACTGCTCATCCAGGAACATCATTCTATTCACTGGAAAATCTAGTTGATTTAGATTTGTGTTCACAGTGTCAAAACTTCTTTTGGGAATCTTTTCAAATTCATGCATAGCTCCTGTCACTCTCAAAGCTTCAATATATTCATAGCGATATAACTTTGTTCGATTACCTTTGTTCAGACTAGGGGGATCAATTGCACGTTGTCTCAGGAGGCTTTGAACATGCCTTTGTTTTTCTATCTCTCCTTCTCGAGAAGCTTTGATCTCTTCTTTAGAAGGTTCTATAATGACACCTTTGCATTTGCCTTTGTCAACTTTAGTTCGCTTGGGCTTTGAAGAACCTGACTCTCCACCAGTTGACCCAATAACTATTCCCTTTGTTATTGGTCTAGTTGTTGTTGTGGTTGATGACGAAACAAGTGTTGTTGTTGGTAGAGATCTTGGAATTTGAGTGGTCAATACTCTTCTAACTACGTTGTCATCACCTTCGATATTTCCAGAACCACTTCCTCTAATATTCACTTACAAACCTGTGCTAACACAACTCGTTTCTCCCCCTTGCACCCTTGTGTTAACAGGCAGGGCATTTGTTGGCATGAAGTGTGAAAACTTTGCAAGTGAAGCCAATTCAGAGTGAATTGTTGACTCTAACTTTTGAAAATTTTCAGCTAACAATTCAAGAGAAACAAACGTAGACATCCAAGATTCAGTATAGGCCATAAGATCTTTCAACTCACCCAACAATTTTTCAACATTCCCAAAACCCTTCACTGCATCATCTCCAAGCTTATCAACTTTCGGAACAAGCGTTGTATGCCATTGCACTACTTTCCTGAGACAGAATGATTACTGCCTTCATTTCCTTGAAACTATAACAGTGGATTGAGTTTCCTATTCAGGATCTTAAACTGCTTTCCGGACATAATCATGTGATCTTGGATTTTTTTCTTCCTCAGAATCAAACTCAATTTCAGCAAACGAACCCTGAAACTCTTCTTCATCAATTTCTGTGTCTTGAACTGGTGGTGTATCGGTGGATTGGGATGGGAATAAAGTGATAAAAGGTTGTCGTAATATAGTATCGAATGTAGGATAATGAGTGGAAGAAGGAATATGGGATGTATTGGGTACAAGAAATGGTCATAATGAAACTGTAGTATCAAGAACTGATATTTCGAAAGTAGATGATACAACAATAGAAGGATTACCTTGGGCTTCATGTGTCGAAACTCCATCACCCTTGTTGACATTTCCATCTGTATCAGATACATTTGCAGTGATGCCTAAGGTTCGAACCTCCTCATTAAATTACTCAGTATGCGAAACCTCGGTGGTATGACCGTTGTCTGCTCAGGAGTCGAAATCTTTTGGTTTTCACCATGATTGATGGTTGTGTCTACTTGATAAGTTTTCACATTGCCATCAAGATTTCCAGTCGACTTGACTGGATAATCCCTCACAGGTGAAGAATGGCCCAGTGTTGTATTTGTAGGTGGTGTGTCAGGTTCCACTTCATCATCCGTTGAAGCTTCATGTATAACTAACATTCGTTGTTTCTTTGGCCTCTTTTGTTTCTTCGAAATATGCTTGGCCATATCATCAACACGCATTTTCTTTGAAGCTGGAGACACTGGTGTAGGAATTTTGCGAATCACCATGCCTTTACTATTAAGTTGTGGGTTGCGAATGTATGAAGGATAAAAACTTGACGATCTTTCAGGTGAATGACGAGAGAGATGAGCCATTTTCTTGAGTCGTTTGAGAACACCAATCTTCAAAGGTACCACATCCTTCAAAGGATCAACATCTTCAGTAACAACATGCTTTGATCTTTTCTTCGAAGCCTTTACTTTAATGGTGACCTTCTTTTTCAACTGGAACAACTATTGAAGGGCTTGGATCATCTTCATTCTTTGAACCTCTTTACTTCTTTGAAGGACCTTCAGTTGTCGTGTCTAACAATTTTCCAGTTTCAACATTAGGATTAATTGTAGTCAAATAATGTACCAACACAGGATTCAGAGGATCAACTTTTCGAAGCATTGCGTAAGGAATTCTAACAATACTTGGAAAAATTTCAGCATCATCTTCAACAGTTTTAGGAAACTGATATAAAGCAAAACTAGCAGTTTCTTCATTTTCAGGGACTGGAATACCCTCTTTGGTATATACAAACTGAAGAATAAGACTCCAGTATCGAGCACACGAGATCCCATCAACAACATTCGTGTTTTCAATACTTTTTGTAAATTCTTTCCAAAGCTGTGTCACATAATCCACTTATAGATCATAGTAAATTCCAGCCACCATAGCATAGACTTCCAATCTTCCTTTTTCCAACACCACACTTCGACCTGTCAAGCATCGAAAATAAATTCCAAAGAGAAAGTTCCAAATACACGGAAACCCCGATTTCTTGAACTCATTAATCTTGGTGAGACTTGGTTAACAACCCATCTCATTGAACATGTGAATTATTTGTTCATTCGAGACTTTGTAGAACGGTTCACAATTAGGGATGTTCAAAATTTAGGCAAACAACTTCTTTGATAGTCTGAATTTCTTTTCATTCCTTAATTGAAAAGTAAAAATCATCATGGTTTTGTTGTAAGTTGCAGTACAACCAGCCAAAGATAACCAAGACATGGGAACATCAAAAGAATTGAACATGGTAGTAGAAAACATGGAAGTCTTGAGAGCCACAACGAGCATCTGTAATCCCTCTGGATAAAAACTTTCATCTCCTTGAACTTGAAAGTTTGTACTTTGAATCTTCATCAATGGTTGAGACAAAACATCGTATGTGGTTTGCGATTGATGAGAAGCCATGATTAGGGTTTGGAAAAGAACTTGAGGAAACAAAGGATATGATCGCACAAATCTTTTTGAGAGTAAATTGCGAATGTAAAATTGGAATAAATCCCCTAAATCTCCTTTTATATGTGATCACAGTTTGAGTCCCAAACGGTTAGCATTCATAGACTTGCCACGTGTTCCTTGAAAATTGTACCCGTAGCCGTAAAGCAGGCCATGTCAGGAAAAAGGGATGAGTTCTGCACCTAAGAAAAGCGCACAATAACCAAACCGTGACATCACATGTCGTTTCGAAAACACCCAGTGGATAAGAACCGTTAGAAACCTTCGAAATGGTGGTTAGGCTCTTTCACTTTTGGGTTTAAAAGTGAAGTCATGTGTCAGACTTTCGAAATCATTAGCCTAAGTTGGTAATACTCAGAACCTAAAGGGTTTCGTGAGTGCATGTGTTCCAAGAAAAATATAAGAATCAAAGATAAAAAAATTTTGGATTTGTGATGTCGAAAATCAAAATTTCGAAATAAAAGCAGTTAGATCCCAGGCAAAGATCACTTCATGAATTATCAAGAGATATAATCAACAGCTTGTGTAGTTTCCCATGAAGTACAATCGAATACTTGTAGAGAAGTAACGAATGGCTTCTTTTATCAAGTTTCGAAGGTGGTTTATGATTTTGTTACAAAGCACATCTAAACATAAAAGTGAAAAGTTGTAAACGAACTTACCTGTTTGACCAGTGTAGTCAGTGACAAGTAGGCTTTGGAAAATGTATCAAGTAACGAAGGTTAAGAATGACACTTAAACAAAAACCATATTCTTCAAACCAAAAGTATTCCTGAATCCTGGTGGGTAACAAATGTCACGGGTGTTGAACATTTGATCAAGATCACTACAAAAGAAAGAATATGATTTTGAGTATCGAAAATAGGTACTGAAACAAATGTTTCGTTAATATCTGGAATAAAGTTCCCCGTCAATTCCTTATATTTCGAAAGTTTGGGTTTCACTTCCATCACGGTCTCATGATGTTAAATCATAAACACATAGGTTTGATATGTATAGATCTTGATTGGTTTATACCATAAATCTCTTGGACATATGTCATTGTGTGTGATCGTGAAATAACTTTAGGATGAAAAAGATTGGTTTATAGATTCAAATGTACCACTACTATAAATTGAACAAGTTGAAAACTCTAAACTCAATTGAGTAGAGTATGGTAGCTCAATGACTAATGGGAATATATCCTACTTGGGAAGAATCCTCAGAATGAGAAATTTATTAAGGCTTTGAAACCCATTGAGTCGTGGAGGCTTGGGTCGACATGCTGCAGCATGCTTCTAGGGACATCCTAAGTAGGACATAGTATCAAAAGTATACCTTTCCCTTAAGAAGCAAGCATGAATCACCAAAAATCTTCGTTAGAAACTACACAAGAAAATATTAACAAAAACACAAAAAAAAAAATATTTTTGGATTTTTGATTTTTGAAAAAGAAACAAATAAAAAAATCTTTTTGCTATTTTTGATCATTTTTTAAAACGAAATACACAAATGAAAATCTTTTTGTTGTTTTTGATATGATATGAAAATGTAAAAATAACGAAAAATCTTTTTGGTATTTTCGATAATGGAATTGAAAAACAAAAATAGTGAAAATTCAAGAAATGACTAAATTAACGAAGATTTTTGTCAAACCATTGAGCATGATGTCACAAGCGAAGCATGTCGAAGCGTTGACTATGAACAGTAACCGCTGAATCATGAATAGTAACCACTGAATTGACATCTTTTCGACACTTTTGACTTGTCATTCTAACGAAGGTAGTCTAGGAACTGAATTTACATTCATCATTCCTAAGCCATTTAGAATTCTTACAAACGATTTTTCATCCAAAGGTTTTGTAAAGATATCAGCAAGCTGATCAGTGGTCTTTACAAAGTGAACTTCTATGTTTCCATCTTCAACATGATCTTTTATAAAATGGTAACGAAGAGCAATGTGTTTGGTTTTCGAATGTTGCATAGGGTTATGGTAGATGCGAATGGCACTTTATGAGTCACAATACAACGTAATTTTCTTCATGTTGATTTCATAATCACGCAGTAGCCTTTGTATTCAAATGATTTGTGAAGTGCAAGCTGCAACAGCAACATACTCTGCTTCTGCTATGGAAATCGTAACACATGTTTGCTTTTTCGATTGCCAGCTTACTAACTTACCATCCAGTAGTTGACCTCCGCCACTTGTGCTCTTTCAATCAAGATTGCATCCTCCTAAGTTAGCATATGAGAATGCTTGCATGAAAATCTTGTCTTCGAAGGATACCACAATCCTAACGAAGTTGTTCCTTTCAGATAACGAAATATATTCTTTACAGCATTCAGATGAGGTTCCCTGTGATTCGATTGATACCTAGCACAATTTCATTCAAAAACCATAATATCAGGTCCACTTGTCATGAGGTAAAGTAACAAACCTATCATTCTTCGATACAATGTGATATCAACAGCTGGTTGCTCCAATGATGAATTTAGCCTTGTTCCAATAGCCATTGGTACTCTTAGCTTCGTGCTATTTGTCATTCCAAAATTTTCTAGCAGATTTCGTGTATACCTCTCTTGATTAATAAATGTTCTTCTCTGCTCTGACGAATGTTTAATCCCAGAAAATTGTTTATCTTCCCCATCATACTCATCTCAAACTGGCTTTTCATCAAATTTCCGAATTCTCTTGACAAAACAGGGTTAGTAGAGCCAAAAGTAATATCATCGACATAGATTTGAACAAGCATAAGATGATCCCCAACTTTCTTTTGAAAGTGAGTGGGATTAATTAATCCTTGTTTAAATTTCGATTGCTTTAAGAAATTGGTTAGAGTTGCATACCAGGCTCTTGGTTCTTGTTTTAACCCATAAACAACTTTGTCTAAGATATAACAATGATCATGAATTTTTTCGTTAACAAAACCTGGAGGTCTTACAACATACACCATCTCTTCGAGATCACCATTTAGAAATGCAAACTTGACATCCATCTGATAGACATCAAAATCCTTGTGTGCTGCATAGGCCAAAAATATTCGAACTGCCTCGAGTCTTGCGACAGGGGCAAAGGTTTCTTTATAGTATATACCTTCTTGTTGCAAATAACCCTAAAATACAAGCCTATCTTTGTTTCGAACAACATTGCCTTCTTTATCAGTTTTATTTTTAAAGATCCATTTTAATCCAATCACTGACACATCTTTTGGTTTAGGAACTAGTCGCCAAACTTTATTTTGATCAAATTCAGCCAATTCAGATTGGATAAAAACAATCCAATCAGGATCTTTCATAGCAATGTTGACTGTTTTTGGTTCAACTTTCGAAATAAAAACAATGAACATGAAAAATTCCTGATGAGTATTGAGTACCTCATTCTTTGCATGATTTTGAGCTCTTGTCAATACTCCAGCTTGTGGATCACCAAGAATTTGTTCATGTGGATGATTTTGAGTCCATCTGTCCATTGGAGGATATGCTGGATCAAAGTACAAAGGTGCATATTCGAATGTTTCATTATTCTCTGATCCTGCAACTGACACATTATCATTCGAATCATGAGAAATTTTGTAATCATTATTTGAAATATTTGTTTGCTTATCATTTTGCTCCCCCACAACAAAATTATCTTCTTGATGCTCCCCCTCGACACCAGCATTCATTCTCCCATTCTCCCCTCGAAAGTATGCTCTCCCTCAACATGAGTAGTCGATGTCAAGTGCTCCCCCTCCACCTGATCAGTTTGCAAAACTGCCAGCCTTTCGTTAAAAATCGGAGAATTTGTTGTCGAGTGGTTATCTGCACTTTGTTCGATTATTGTCGAATCATCAGAACGTTTTGATGCCTCAGGAATTCGATTATCCTCAGCATGGATTTCAGTATCAATAGCTGTCACACCCCGAAACCGTGAAACGGACGAATACGTCCCGGGGTGGATGACGTCATGTACAGTATCATAACAATGCATAATAGTAAATACAAGCAACAACATCCATTACAATAAGATAATAATTGTATTACAAGCATGTTCTAGTACAGTTTGTTAGACACCAAAATATAATCAAAATAAAGATGAGTCTTGTATGTGCTCCATCTTCTCAAAAGTTGCATCTGTACCTGTCTACTGATGACCTGAGAATACAAGTTATTTTGAAAGAGTTTATCAGCATAAAGCTGGTGAGTTCATAAGTATTTAGTGTCATTGCTTGTATAAAAATGTTATCAACAAGATAGTAAAACAACTGATTTTGATGTTTGAAAATAGAAATCCCTGGAAGACCCTATGTTTTCCAGTATGTGTGGTCTTCTACCAAGACCCGGTTATTTGCAAGCTTGTTCTTTGAAATGTAAGAGTTTTACCCGTGAAACTATCAGTTACGAAAATATTGTGTAAACCTTGTTCATGTAAAGTAGTTGAGAAAATATGTTTTTACCCCAGCAGTATCACTGCCGGCTAATGTAAGAAAATGCAGGCTCCGGGTAGTATTAAATGTACAATACACCTCGGGGAGTCTGGTTTGCCTTTAATTCTTAATGTATAAATTAAAAATCCGAATGTGAACTCGTATGTAACCATGCTGATTGACGATCGAATAACTAATGACCCTCCAGGTCATGCATAGCATGGTGACATTCTGTCACCCCTGGGCCTAACCGGCTCGGACTGTAGCAAGCAGTCGGGATGTGGGAGTGTCTGTCCCGTATAGATCTATACACATAATGTCCGCTCTCCCTCTAGGAGACTCTGTTTACACTGTGTTAGCACAATGGCGTGTCGTGTCGAGAAATAGTATGTCACATTCTATTTTAGTATGTTCTCTTGTAGTATGTATAATGTACTTTCGGCTATAATGTATATAGTATGTTCTCTTGTATAGGATGTAGTATTCTCTTTGTATAGTATTTAGTATCTTCTTTGTATATTACTTAGCATGTATGGACTCGTTATTGTATTGACTCTGGTAGTTCTCATAGTAATAGTAGTACCAAGTAGTAGGCCCTAACTATACCTATTATAGTTAGATTGTAAGGTTGGTTGTATACCTTGGATACATAAAGGTACTGAACTGAAATGAAGACCTTTATATCTTATACAAATATATGGGATATATAACTAAGAATTCAACGACAGTCGGACTAATAACAAAATACCCTAAGCCCACAATCAAACAAGAACAGGATATAAGGCAAGCCATTAGTCCTAAGTCCTTCAAGTCTTACTTATATAAATATATTGGTATGGATATGATTTTGAAATAAAAGAGGTTTTAAAAAGGGGTTTGAAAATGGTTTTTATAACAGTAATTCATGAAAATAAGTTTGATAAACATTTAAAGCAGTCTCATTGGTAAAAGCAGTTAAAAGCATAGAAAATCCTTTTTGGTTTCAAGTTATAAATCACATGTGATTGATTTTATAACTTGATTGATTCAACTTGTATTCCCCCCCCCCATAAAAGCAGTGAAAAACAGTTTGAAAGGTTAATTAAGGGGTATGAACTCACATGTAGTGAGTGAAGCTGATGGAAGTGCTGAGTAGGATGCTAAGTGTCAAGTGAGGACTTGAACGCACCCAAATGATCCTATGTAACATGTAGTGATACACAAATGTATCTAATTAGTTATTTAATCACTAAGTAAGTAAGTAAGGACACTCTAATACACGGAAACACTTTTCTTCAAGTGTTATGAGTGCTAAGGGTTGCATTTAAGGAGTGTATGGCCTCACTATGGAGTTTACACTTCAAATGGTCACCCTAAAGTGTGTTTACGGTTGAGAGACCAATTCCTCCATGAGTTTACGGCCGTAAACTCATGGGAATGGTGAGTTTGTGTGTCTAAAGGTCTCATACATCACAAGGAAGGCTTCTAAGGTCAATTCAAAGGATTGGGAAGTGATTAGGGTTCAAAAGGGTACTCCCTTGGAGTTTGCGGTCCTTGGACCACTCCTTGGGAGTTTATGGCAATAAACTCTAGGTTTTATGGTCGTAAACCCTTGGTCACAACATTCCTTTCATGTTTTGTGGTCCTAAGCTCATTTCTACAAGTTTCTAGTTCATTACAAGTGCTAAGGAAGGGGTTAGGGACACCAAAACACCATTTGAGGTGTTTACGGTTTGGGTTTACGGTTCATGAACATTCATGAACCGTAAACTCATGTTTACATCCCTAAAGTCACGATTTTGGGTTCCTACTTCATGCATGCAAGTTTCCAGGTCATTAGCCGAGCATTGGAGAGGTTTTGGGGCATCAAAACCCCTCTTTGGGGTGTTTACGGTTCATGAACATCCATGAACCGTAAACTCATGTTCTTCCCTCTAAAGGCATGATTTTGAGGTTATAAGCCCATGCATGTAAGTCCCTAGGCCATTGCTACACATTAGGAGAAGTTTGGAAGGGTTTTGGGGCTTCAAAACCCCATATAGGAGTTTACGGTTTTGGGAGGCTCCCCAAACCGTAAACACATGCATGTTGAGGTATTTGGATGGTTCAAACTCGAAATGGCAGGAATACTAAGCTAAGCAACAAGTTAGGAAGATTACTTTTGATTTTTGAGGCTTGAATGGGGTGTTCTTGAGCCAAAACCTGATTTTTAGAGAGAGAGAGTAGAGAGAGAAAGTTCCAAGGTGGGAAAAGGCTCAAAAGGTGACCACTCCACCTTTTTATAGTGCTTGAGTTGGTTACCAAGTGGGGGTCCACCCACTACTGACGTTTAAACGGAGTTCAATATTTTACCCGATTAAATGACTGTAACCCAACTTAGTGGTGAATATAAACTTTTTAATGGGTTACCGAGGGGGGGGGGGGTTTCATATGATATTCTTTCATTCCGGTATTTAAGAAATCATAAAAAAAAAAATTCTAAATGAATTATTAAAAGTTAACGGAACGGCTTAAAATAATATAAATTTCATTAACGAAATGGGTTACAGTCACATCATCCCCCCGTTAGAGGGAATTTCGTCCCGAAATTTAGAATTCAAGCAGCTAAGTTATTACAACACAACTAAGCAAAGAGATGAGGATACTTAAGTCTCATTTGATCCTCGCGCTCCCAAGTGAACTCCGGTCCTCGCTTGGCGTTCCAGCGAACCTTCACAATTGGGATGCGACTTTGTTTTGTTCGTTTGACCTCTCGGTCCATGATTTCGACTGGTTCTTCCACAAAGTTGAGGCTCTCGTTGATCTCGATCTCGTCGAGTCGGATTACGAGAGTCTCGTCAGAAAGGCACTTTTTCAGGTTCGAGACGTGGAAGGTAGGATGTACGTTACTAAGCTCGCGGGGTAGATTGAGTTTGTAAGCTACGGGGCCGATTCTAGCGAGAATCTCGAAAGGCCCTATGTACCTTGGACTCAGCTTTCCATGCTTTTCGAAGCGTATCAAGCGTTTCCAGGGTGAGACTTTCAAAAGGACTCGGTCTCCCACCTGGAATTCCAAAGGTTTCCTTCGTCGGTCTGCGTAGCTTTTCTGTCGGTCTCTAGAGGCTTTTAATCGTTCACGAATTTGAACGATCTTCTCTGTCGTTTCCCGAATGATCTCCGGACATGTGAGAGTGCTGGCAGGGGCTTGTCCCTTGACCAGCTGCGCATCGCCCACCTCAGCCCAGCACAGAGGGGATCTGCACTTGCGGCCATAGAGAGCTTCGAAAGGCACAGCCTTGATGCTGGTATGGTAGCTGTTGTTATAAGAAAATTCGACCAAAGGAAGATGAGTGTCCCATGAGGCGCCGAAATCGCTGACGTAGGCTCTCAACATGTCTTCCAAGGTTTGGATGGTCCTCTCACTCTGTCCATCTGTTTGAGGGTGGTAAGCTGTGCTCATGTCCAGCTTAGTTCCAAGAGCCTTTTGTAGTGACTGCCAGAACCTCGAAGTGAACCTGCTATCTCGGTCGGAGATAATGGACACATGCACACCATGCAGTCGGACTATCTCTTGGATGTAGATTCGCATGAGTCTTTCCATTTTGAAAGTTTCTTTTATCGGAAGGAAGTGAGCGGATTTTGTCAAACGATCGACAATTACCCATATGGTATCGTACCCACTCGGAGATTTGCGTAACTTGGTGATGAAATCTATAGTAATCATCTCCCATTTCCATTCAGGTATTTCTGGTTGTTGGAGTAGACCTAATGGTTTCTGGTATTCGACCTTGACCTTAGCGCAAGTAAGGCATTTACTTACGAAGGTAGCGATCTCCGTTTTCATGTTAGGCCACCAGTATGATTTCTTGAGATCTAGATACATCTTGTCCGAACCTGGGTGAACGGAATATTTAGTATTGTGGGTCTCGTTCAGGACAACCTCCCTGAAACCTCCGAACTTGGGGGTCCAGATTCGGTCCATGAAACAATAGACTCTGTCGCTTCTGATCTCAAGGTTCTTATCCATTCCTCGCAGGGATTCTCTTGTCACATTTTCAGGTTTCAAGGCTTCGAGCTGGGCCTCCTTTATATGTGCGGAGAGATGCGAATGGATAGTCATCGTTAATGACTTGACTCTCCGACCAGAGTATTCTTTTCGACTTAGGGCGTCCGCTACTAAGTTGGCTTTACCCGGATGATAACGAATTTCGCATTCGTAGTCATTGAGTAGATCGACCCACCGTCGTTGTCTCATGTTGAGCTCTTTCTGGTTGAAGATGTGTTGGAGGCTTTTGTAGTCGGTATAGATGGTCCTCTTCGTGTCGTACAGGTAGTGTCTCCAGATTTTTAGGGCGAACACGACCGCTCCTAGCTCCAGGTCGTGTGTGGTGTAGTTGACCTCGTGTGTCTTCAGCTGTCTTGAGGCGTAGGCGATGACCTTACCTCGTTGCATCAGAACATAGCCGAGCCCTTGGTTGGATGCATCGCAATAGACCACGAAGTCTTCTGTTCCTTCGGGGAGGGACAGTATCGGTGCGGTGTACAAGGCTCGTCTCAGGGTTTGGAATGCCTTTTCTTGTTTCTCTTCCCAGTCAAAGGTCACGCCTTTCTGAGTCAATGTCGTAAGAGGCTTCGCAATCCGAGAGAAATTCTGAATGAATCTTCGGTAGTAACCAGCAAGGCCTAGAAATTGACGAATTTCAGTAGGCGTCTTCGGTGCTGACCAGTTCTCAATAGCTTTAATCTTGGATGGGTCCACGTGGATTCCTTCTTCGCTAACCACGTGTCCTAAGAATTCGACTCTTCGGATCCAAAATTCGCACTTAGACAACTTCGCGTATAGTTTCTCGGATCGCATGGTTTCTAGGACTTTTCGTAAATGATCGCTATGCTCCTCCTTACTTCGAGAGTAGACAAGTATGTCATCAATGAAGACGATGACGAACCGATCCAAGTAAGGACGACACACTCTGTTCATCAAGTCCATGAAGACTGCGGGTGCATTGGTTAGTCCGAACGGCATCACTACGAACTCGTAATGCCCGTAACGGGTTCGGAAGGCTGTTTTCGGAACATCCTCCTCAAGTACTCGTAACTGATGATACCCGGACCTTAGATCAATCTTGGAAAAGTAGCTTGCCCCTTGCAGTTGGTCAAATAAATCGTCTAAACGAGGAAGAGGGTAACTATTTTTGACTGTCACGAACAAGACTGGTGCTCCCCAGGGTGAGAAGCTTGGTCTTATAAAACCCTTGTTGAGTAGTTCGTTAAGTTGACCGGACAGTTCTTGCATCTCAGCAGGCGCTAAATGATAGGGTGCCTTGGTTACGAGGGTCGCTCCTGGAACTAAGTCGATTCGGAACTCGACTTGGCGTTGTGGAGGTAAGCCTGGTAGTTCATTGGGGAAGACGTCGGGTAAGTCGCGTACCACGGGAAAATCTTTCGGGTCCTTTGTTTTCCAGCTCATATCTACAACATGCACCAGGAATGCACGATATTCCTTACGCAAGTACTTCTGAGCTTGAATACTCGAGATGATACGGAGGCTCGTACTGGGTTTGTCTCCGTAGATCATCAATGTTTCGTTGTTGGGCATGTTCAGACGGATGGCTGTGTCGAAACATAGAATATCGGCTCGATGGAGACTCAACCAGTCCATGCCTATGATGGCATCGAAGCTCTTGATTGCTACAGGTATGAGATCGATCGGAAACGAATGATTATCTAGCGTGAGGGTGCAGCCTATGTAGATTTCGTTAGAACTTTCTGTCTTGCCGTTAGCCATTTCTACGACGAATGTTTCTTTCAGTGATTGCGGTGATTGTTTGAGTAATTGTTTAAAGTTTTGGTTTACGAAGCTTCTTTCTGCTCCACTATCGAATAGAATACAAGCATAAGAGTCATCGAGAAAGAACATACCCATGACTACGGTGGGGTCTGTCACCGCTTCATTGTGGCCAATAGCAAGTAGTCTACCTGCTCCTCCCATGTTTACAGCTTTTGGACAGTTTCTTTTGAAATGTCCTACTTCACCACAGTTGTAGCAGGCTTGGCTTGCTCCTGCACTGGGGATCTGGGAGATGGGTTTGGGAGGCGCTCTGCAAAACCAGATGGTATGGCCCTTTCGGTCACAGTTGGTGCAGTGCATCTCACGGCAGGGGCCGTTGTGATGGAAAGAGCATTTATTGCACTTGGGTAGATTCCCAGCATATGTTTTAGCTGGTACAGGGGAGGTAGGAGTAGTGACCGCATGGACAGCCACCATTTGTTGGTTATTGGAAGAGGATTTGGCTGATTTTCCTTTCTTTCGATCCCACCGCTCCACCGCTTCCTCTTGTTGTCGGAGGTGTGGGTTGCGACAGAGGTGGTGGTTGCAGTTGCTGATGGAGCAGAGGGAAATTCATGATCAATCAGCCTTTGGGAAAATTCCTTGGCACTTTCGAAAGTGTCAGGTTTTGATGATAGAACGTTCCCTCGGTATGGGGGTACCAGACCCCAGATGTATCGCTCGATCTTCTTGCTTTCGGTGGGCACCATGTTAGGGCATAGAGCCACCAAGTCGCAGAACCTGGCCGTATAGGCCACAATGTCGGTCCCCTTCATTTTGAGGCTCCAGAGTTCCTCCTCAAGCTTTTGAATCTCGCCCCTCGGGTAGTACTCCATTATCATGAGGTCCTTCAGTGTGTCCCAGCCCATGGCGTTGGCTGTGACTAGAGAGAGTGATTTGACATGGACATTCCACCATGTCAGGGCCCTTTGGGTGAAGGTGCAAGTAGCAAATTTTATCTTGCTTCCCTCGGGGAAGGAACACATTTCGAACACTGCTTCAGTTCTTTCGATCCATTGGGACAGTGCAAGGATCCCTCCGGTTCCATTGAAGTAGGTAGGTTTGCAGTTGCTGAAGTCTTTGTAGGTACACTCCCGTGTACGTGGATGGGTTCCACCATGGTTAGGGTCTGTGCCCATTCCACCCCCGCTGGTGCCACCAGAATTGACTTGTGCCATGGCGGCGGTTACAGCTGCAGTCACAGCCGCTTGGAACATCACCGGGTCGAACTGTGGAGGTGGTGGAGCTTGAGTGGTGGTTGTTTTCCTGACTGGACGCTTGCGATGCGGCATCATGTACTGAAAGTTCATGGGAAAAATGACAATAGTAAGAATCGATTGTAAGCATGATGAGAATGTTTCGTGGGCTGTATTGCCATAGTCCAACTATCAGTTAGATATATATATATACCGATAAATCAATGAACACAAGAGTACAATCTTTCCCATAGATTTAGGTAACTGCCCATATTACTGGTATTACTGATGCAAACTGAGTTCGGAAAAGTGACCTAACAGTAGTTCTTACATCAAACCATACGGGAAAATGTTGGCAGCTTACAATTCTAGTTAGAGTACTTTCAAAGCTAGGAATGTTTACAGACAAGTGCTCTACCGAGCATAGAAAAGAAAGGCTATTCCTAAATCAAAAGAGAAGGATGAGCTGGCATCTTCTACTGGCGACGGGTATCCCTTGGGCGAACCCTAAGATTAGCCATTTGACGCGCAACCTCCTGAAGATGTCGTTCCTGGGTCCTCTGACGCGCTCGCAGTTCCATGACTTCAGCTCGGGATGCAGCTAGTTGTTGCTGCAGAGCTTCATTGGTCCTCCTGGTCCTATCCATAGCTCCTTCGAGTTGACGGATGCGGACGGTGTTAAGGTTAGAGTTGGCGTCAATTTCCACGACTCTGCCGATGGCTGCATGACCTTGCTCGACGTTTCTAGCAATCCTTCGGACCAGTATGGGCAAGACTTGGTCAGCCGAACCTCCTTCGCTTATGTTGTAGAAGCTTCGGTCTCCGTTGAAAGGTAAAGGTTGACCCTGATCATCACTCCATCGATTCAAGGTTATTGCCCACATAGGGTGGGACCTTGAAATGCCAGACGGGGGTTGGGGTTCGGAGCTACTGGAGGTAGGTTGTTGACTTCCGGTTCGGAGTCAGAGCTATCCGAAAAGCCTTCAGCACGGTGATCATCCAAAGGGATCGGGTGATCATCTTCTGGCTCTTCTTCAAGCCATCCTCCAATGCCTTGGTTCGGATAGTACGGATCGCCGGGAAGGTGAAAGCCAACCATGTTATCTACGCGGTAATGGGGAAGGAAAAGTTAGTAGACGTGCTAATCTAAGATACTTATAAGATGATCGTTACTAGTCGATCCAATACTTGCATAGTGCATACCAATTACATGCAACTGCAGCAGGATAGACCTTCGAATAAGTGACCCTAACTCTAAACCCACAATCAAACAAGAACAGGAAATGAAGCAAAGGTCACAAGATTCTAAGTCTATAACGCCTTAGTCACATATAACTGTGATGTATCCACTTAGCAACCATTCCCCTACTAGTAACGACCCTTTTAGTTCTCACATATGTTAGTTAATAGGATGCAGAATACTCCTATAGTATTCTTGTTCAATGTTCTTGTGGTAATAGTATTGGTAAGTTCTTAGACTTGTTGCAACACCACAACCATTCTTAGGCACATGCTAGTCACTCCTAGGAAAATGTAGTTGATCAGGCTACATCCTCCCAGATTTGACTATATGTCTCTAAGCTCAATTGTGCTGTCCAACAATCTTTATATTTTTGTTTTGTTCTAGTATGATACTGAACCTTGTATGAATGAGTGTATATATATATATATATATACTTAGTTAAATATTTTATTATTTAAAGTATATATTCTTGTTCAGAGTGTTTTAATCCCGTTGTGTTTATAGTTCGTATATCTTTTATGGGTTGATATACTCGATTCACTATAAACAGTGCTCTGATACCAATCTGTCACACCCCGAAACCGTGAAACGGCGGAATACGTCCCGGGGTGGATGACGTCATGTACAATATCATAACAATGCATAATAGTAAAAACAAGCAACAACATCCATTACAATAAGATAATAATTGTATTACAAGCATGTTCTAGTACAGTTTGTTAGACACCAAAATATAATCAAAATAAAGATGCGTCTTGTATGTGCTCCATCTTCTCAAAAGTTGCATCTGTACCTGTCTACTGATGACCTGAGAATACAAGTTATTTTGAAAGAGTTTATCAGCATAAAGCTGGTGAGTTCATAAGTATTTAGTGTCATTGCTTGTATAAAAATGTTTTCAACAAGATAGTAAAACAACTGATTTTGATGTTTGAAAATAGAAATCCCTGGAAGACCCTATGTTTTCCAATATGTGTGGTCTTCTACCAAGACCCGGTTATTTGCAAGTTTGTTCTTTGAAATGTAAGAGTTTTTCCTGTGAAACTATCAGTTACGAAAATATTATGTAAACCTTGTTCATGTAAAGTAGTTGAGAAAATATGTTTTTACCCCAACAGTATCATTTACGGCTAATGTAAGAAAATGCAGGCTCCAGGTAGTATTAAATGTACAATACACCTCGGGGAGTCTGGTTTGCCTTTAATTCTTAATGTATAAATTAAAAATCCGAATGTGAACTCGTATGTAACGATGCTGATTGACGATCGAATAACTAATGACCCTCCAGGTCATGCATAGCATGGTGACATTCTGTCACCCCTGGGCCTAACCGGCTCGGACTGTAGCAAGCAGTCGGGATGTGGGAGTGTCTGTCCCGTATAGATCTATACACATAATGTCCGCTCTCCCTCTAGGAGACTCTAGTTACACTGTGTTAGCACAATGGCGTGTCGTTTCGAGAAATAGTATGTCACATTCTATTTTAGTATGTTCTCTTGTAGTATGTATAATGTACTTTCGGCTATAATGTATATAGTATGTTTTCTTGTATAGGATGTAGTATTCTCTTTGTATAGTATTTAGTATCTTCTTTGTATAGTACTTAGCATGTATGGACTCGTTATTGTATTGACTCTGGTAGTTCTCATAGTAATAGTAGTACCAAGTGGTAGGCCCTAACTATACCTATTATAGTTAGATTGTAAGGTTGGTTGTATACCTTGGATACATAAAGGTACTGAACTGAAATGAAGACCTTTATATCTTATACAAATATATGGGATATATAACTAAGAATTCAACGACAGTCGGACTAATAACAAAAGACCCTAAGCCCACGATCAAACAAGAACAGGAAATAAGGCGAGCCATTAGTCCTATGTCCTTCGAGTCTTACTTATATAAATATATTGGTATGGATATGATTTTGAAATAAAAGAGGTTTTAAAAAGGGGTTTGAAAATGGTTTTTATAACAGTAATTCATGAAAATAAGTTTGATAAACATTTAAAGCAGTCTCATTGGTAAAAGCAGTTAAAAGCATAGAAAATCCTTTTTGGTTCCAAGTTATAAATCACATGTGATTGATTTTATAACTTGATTGATTCAACTTGTATTCCCCCCCCCCTATAAAAGCAGTGAAAAACAGTTTGAAAGGTTAATTAAGGGGTATGAACTCACATGTAGTGAGTGAAGCTGATGGAAGTGCTGAGTAGGATGCTAGGTGTCAAGTGAGGACTTGAACGCACCCAAATGATCCTATGTAACATGTAGTGATACACAAATGTATCTAATTAGTTATTTAATCACTAAGTAAGTAAGTAAGGACACTCTAATACACGGAAACACTTTTCTTCAAGTGTTATGAGTGCTAAGGGTTGCATTTAAGGAGTGTATGGCCTCACTATGGAGTTTACACTTCAAATGATCACCCTAAAGTGTGTTTACGGTTGAGAGACCAATTCCTCCATGAGTTTACGGCCTTAAACTCATGGGAATGGTAAGTTTGTGTGTCTAAAGGTCTCATGCATCACAAGGAAGGCTTGTAAGGTCAATTCAAAGGATTGGGAAGTGATTAGGGTTCAAAAGGGTACTCCCTTGGAGTTTGCGATCCTTGGACCACTCTTTGGGAGTTTACGGCCGTAAACTATAGGGTTTACGGTCGTAAACCCTTTGTCACAACATTCCTTTCATGTTTTGTGGTCCTAAGCTCATTTCTAGAAGTTTCTAGTTCATTACAAGTGCTAAGGAAGGGGTTAGGCACACCAAAACACCATTTGAGGTGTTTACGGTTTGGGTTTACGGTTCATGAACATTCATGAACAGTAAACTCATGTTTACATCCCTAAAGTCACGATTTTGGGTTCCTACTTCATGTATGTAAGTTTCCAGGTCATTAGCCAAGCATTGGAGAGGTTTTGGGGCATCAAAACCCCTCTTTGGGGTTTTTACGGTTCATGAACATCCATGAAACGTAAACTCATGTTCTTCCCTCTAAAGGCATGATTTTGAGGTTATAAGCCCATGTATGTAAGTCCCTAGGCCATTGCTACACATTAGGAGAAGTTTGGAAGGGTTTTGGGGCTTCAAAACCCCCATATAGGAGTTTACGGTTTTGGGAGGCTCCCCAAACCGTAAACACATGCATGTTGAGGTATTTGGATGGTTCAAACTCGAAATGGCAGGAATACTAAGCTAAGCAACAAGTTAGGAAGATTACCTTTGATTTTTGAGGCTTGAATGGGGTGTTCTTGAGCCAAAACCCGATTTTTAGAGAGAGAGAGTAGAGAGAGAAAGTTCCAAGGTGGGAAAAGGCTCAAAAGGTGACCACTCCACCTTTTTATAGTGCTTGAGTTGGCTGCCAAGTGGGGGTCCACCCACTACTGACATTTAAACGGAGTTCAATATTTTACCCGATTAAATGACTGTAACCCAACTTAGTGGTGAATATAAACTTTTTAATGGGTTACCGAGGGGGGGGGGGGGTTTTCATATGATATTCTTTCGTTCCGGCATTTAAGAAATCATAAAAAAAATAATTCTAAATGAATTATTAAAAGTTAACGGAATGGCTTAAAATAATATAATTTTCATTAACGGAATGGGTTACAGTGACGGAATAAATTTAAGGTTGTCACAATAGCCCTATCAGGAGTACCAAAAATTAAATCATAATCAAAATCTAATGAATTAACATTGTCAGATTCAAAATTTGATTCATTAATGATTGGTTTTTGTTCAAACTGTTTTTCAACACTTTTGACATAGTGATCATCGAATGTGAGATTAAAAGTTTCTTCGAGCTTTCTTGTTCATTTTTTGAGAATATCCTAAAAATATACCTTCATCAGCCTTATACTAAAATTTCGAAAGATTATCCTTAAGATTCATAATGAAGCACCTGCAACCAAAAACATGAAAAAAATTTACATTTGGTTTCCTGTTGTTAATGATTTCATAAGGTACTATATCGCATCTTCGATGAATAAAAGACCGATTTTGAGTAAAGCAAGCAGTTGAAACAACTTCTGCCCAAATGAATTGTGGAAGATTCGCATATGTCAACATTGTCCTTGCCGCTTCACATAACGAACGATTTCTCATTTCGACTATACCATTTTGTTGAGGTGTGTAAGGAGAAGAGAAATTGTGTGAAATTCCTTTATCAGCTAGAAACGAATCGAGAACGTTGTTCTTGAACTCAGATCCATTATCACTCTTGATTTTGCAAACCTTTTTCTTCAGACTTATTTCGATATGTTTGATAAGATCGATCATCACTTGATCTGTTTCTAATTTCAAACAAAGAAAATATACCCAAGTAAACCTAGAAAAATCATCAACAATAACCAAAATGTACCTCTTTTTATTGAGTGTTTCAACTGTCGAAGGACCAAAAAGGTCAATATGATGAAGTTCCAAAGGTTCGACAATCTTGGAATCAATCACAATCGGATGACCTTGTCTATGTTGTTTTCCTTGTTCGCAAGCTGCACATAAAGTATCATTATCAAATTTTAATATAGGCAAACCTCGAACAAGATCTTTTACCACTAATTTATTTAGATTTTAAAATTTAAATGAGATAATCTTCGATGCCATAGCCAGCTTATATCAAAGGAAGCCTTCGAAAGTCGACAAACAGAAGGAACGCCAACAATGGGTTTGATGTCAAGTGTAAACATATCTCCTTTTCGTTTTGATTTAAGAAAGACTTCTTTTGTTTCGATATTGGATATGACACTTCCTTGTTCATTAAAGACAACTTGATTGATAGTGCCCACAACAAGTTGCAAAACACTGATCAAATTGTGTTGAAGACCTTCGACATAAGCAACTCTGTTGACTGTAAACTTCTGTGACAACCCGAAATTTCTATTCTGTACAACATGTCAATTCAATAGGAGTCAAATCAGTTACAGTTAAATTTTCAGACTTTGTGGATTAAGTTTGATTATTTTAGGATTTACACTTTATGAGATACTAGGAGAGAGGATGCCCTAGGGTTATAGTGCAACACTGTTATTCCTAAACTTCAAGAAATTGGAGTTTACTGTCGGAATAAAATATTTTCAGCCAAAAACCCAGAAATTTGGGGTATATATATGACACTTGTCATTTTATATCATTTTTCCAAATTTCTCAAGAACAAAAGCAAATCCTCTCAAGTATCATCACGTGATTTATTCCAAATCTCGATCTAGTAAGTGTTTTCAACCATTTCAAGTTAGTAGATCACTTAATCTAGTGTTTTAACAACCTTCTAACCGTGAAATCATTCCAAAAGGTTGATTTTTCCATTTTCACCAAGAACACCAAGAACACACACTAGTGTTCTTGGCATTTTGGCTCATTTCAAGCTTCCATATAGTAAGTACTTCTATCCTAGAGTGTGTTTAAGCTTGCTATACTTCATTATAACATGAAATCATCCAAGAAACACCAAGAAAATGGTGTTTACGGTTCAAGAACGTTCTTGAACCGTAAACCCATTTTAAGGGACCAAAATGTCCCTAGTCCCTTCCTAAGCCTAGGTAACTAACTTGGATCCTTACCTTGATGTGTTAAGGATTTGAAATCATCGAAATACCAACATCCATAAGAGTTTACGGCCGTAAAATCTAGGGTTTACGACCGTAAACCCAAAGGGATGTGGTCTTTGGGCCGTAAACTCCAAATAGGAGTGAAATGGTGCCCTAGCTTCTTCCTTAGGCTTATACTTCAAGAGGAAACACTTCAATGGACTTAGAAACGTTCAAATAAACAATTGGTCAAAAGAGGGGGAGTTTACGGCCGTAAACTCTAGGGTTTACGACCGTAAACCCATTGGGTTGAGGTCACAAAACCGTAAACTCAAGTTAGAGTTTCTTTTGAACCCTAAACCCTATAACATTGTTCTACAACACTTAGATGCGTTCCTTGAGACTAATAACACTTATATAAGGTGTTTAACTTGTCTTAGGATGTCTTAATTTTGCTAATTAGTTGTTTAAAGACTAATTAGATACATATATGTTGTAATTATATGTTAAATAGGATCATTGGGTGTGTACAAGTCTTCACTTGACACCTAGCAATCCTATTTCTTCAGTTCATCCAAACCACCAACTACAGGTGAGTTCATACCCCTTAATTAACCTTTTAAATGTTTTTAAATGCTTTTATGGGGGGGAATACAAGTTGAACAATTATAGTTATTATATCAATCACATGTGATTAATAACTACCAAACAAATGGTTTTCTTACTTTTCAAACTGTTTATCAAACTGTTTTACCTCAAACTGTTTTACAAACTCTTTTATTGTCAATACATTTATCAAACTCTTTTAACTTATATTATGTGTATCTATATAAATATAGTTATATAAGTAGGATTGGAAGGACTTAGGACTGCTAGTCTACCCTGCTTCCTGTTCTTGTTTGATTGTGGTCTTGGGGTATCAAGGTTAGTTGTCCGAGGGTCGTTTGAATCCTAGTTATATATTATGTATACGTATATAGATATAAAAGGTTCGTTATCAACCTCTTTTAACTTATATTATGTGTATCTATGTAAATATAGTTATATAAGTAGGATTAAGAAGGACTTAGGACTGCTAGTCTACCCTGCTTCCTGTTCTTCTTTGATTGTGGTCTTGGGGTATCAAGGTTAGTTGTCCGAAGGTCGTTTGAATCCTAGTTATATATTATGTATATGTAAATAGATACAAAAGGTTTTCCTACATTCAACTCCATACCCTTGGGTAGCAAGGGTATACAAACATGTTCATACATTGCTAGTAAGCTACCATAGGGGTAGTTTAGGAAGATACTATTACTAGAACGATGAAACATACAATGAGTCAGTTCGTACATGAGTCATTACATACTATAATGAGAAACAAACATGAAAGAGAGTGATGAGAAACAAACATACAGGCTAGACAGAGAAAGAACATACAATACAACTAGCACACAATTCACATAACATTTAGATTAATACATTTATGTGAGCCATTAAACAGGGCATGGCACTACCTGCCATGACTGTTTTTGTATCAAAATCTCCTTAATTGGGGAGCGCATGAGTTTGTGTATAGATCTATACTGGATTGACTATCCTACACCTTTCTGCTCGCTACAGTGGGACTTGCAAGTCTACGGGTGCCAAACGTCATTTTCGTGGCATCTTACATTGTCACTTTACTATTGAGTCGGTAGCAAGATACAGGCCGATCACATGTTACCTTAAAATATACAATTAACTTAAGGTAGTTAGTACAACAGTAGTTTCATAATACTACATTAAAGTACTATAACATTTTCCCTTTACATTTTACTTTGTGATTTCACACAATTAACAATAATGCTAAAACTATATTTTTGGTTAATGATAGTCGGATTTGGGAAAATACTCACTTTTACAAAGGATACACACGCAGACACTAGATGCCTTGGTAGAAGGCTACTTTTAGTAGGAAACATAGGGTTTTCTAGAATAGTTCAAACAAATACAAAACTTTTACAAACACACAGTACATCTTACAAAACATCTTACAAATGCTTTCATACAAACACAGAAACTAATATACTTATGAACTCACCAGCTCTAAAGCTGATAAACTCTTTCAAAATAACTTGTATTCTCAGGTCACTAGTAGACAGGTACCGGAGCCAGGTTTTGAGAAGATGGAGCTCGTTCAAGACTCATCTTATATTTTGATATATATTGTTTTGGTGTCTTTAAAACTTAACGGAACACACTTGTATGAAATTATATTATTAATGCAATGGATGATGTTGTTGCTTGTTTACTACTTGCATTGTTGTGATACTGTACATGACGTCCTCCACCCCAGAACGTTTCCGCCGTTCATTTGGTTTTGAGGGTGTGACAGATTGGTATCAGAGCATTGTTTATAGTGAATCGAGTGTATCAACCCATAAAAGATATACGAACTATAAACACAAGCGGGATTTAAAATACTCTGATGAAGAATTTATACTTTAAATAATAAAATATTTAATAAAGTATACATACCTGCATTCATACTAAAATCAGTGTCACTAGGACAGAACAAAAGTATTGCGATTGGTGGACAGCATAAGCATACTTAGAGACATATGGTCAACCCTGGGAAGATGTAGCCTGATCAACTACATTATCCGAGGAGTGATTAGCATGTGCCTAAGTGTGGTTGTGAGGTTGCACCAAGTCTAAAAACTTACCAACACTTCTACAACAAGAACAGTAGAACAAAACATTAAACTTAAAATACTATAGGAGTATTTTGTGTTACTATAATTACTTATTCAAGAACTAAAGGTCTTTATTAGTATATCAATGGTTGTTTAGTGGATACACTAAAGTTATATGTACTAGGATGTCATAGACTTAGAATCTGTGATCTTTGCCTTACTTCCTGTTCCTTGTTTGGTTGTGGGCTTAGGGTTAGGGTCACTTATTTGAAGGTCTATCCCGTCTGCATGACATATAACTGGTATGCTTTAAACAAGTATTGAGGCAACTGATAAAGATCATCTTATAATTATTTAATTAGTTAGTTAGTTTAAATTAGTTATTTCTTATATCATTTTCTCGCGTAGATTTAATGGCTGGATTTTATCTTCCCGGAGACCCGTACTTTCCCAACCACTACAACGCAGAATGGCTGGAAGAAGAACCAGAAGATAATCACCCAATTCCTTTAGATGATTATGAAGCTGAAATTTTTTCTGATGGTTCCGACTCGGAGCCAGAAGTCAACAACCAACCCCCAGCTGTTCAAAACCCAAACCTTCGTCCTGCATTTCAAGGACCCACACCTTTGTGGGCCACAAACTTGAACAGGTGGAGTCAGGAACAAGGTCAACCTTTTCCCTACGATGGAGACAGAAGCTTCTACAACATTACTGAGGGAGGTTCAGCTGATAGGGTCCTACCTATCATGGTTCGTAGGATTGCTCGGAACACCGAGCAGGGTCGACCAGCTATCGACCGGGTAGTAGAAGTGGATGCCAATTCTGGTATTAACACTGTCCGCATTCGCCAGCTGGAGTCCGCTCATGAAAGGGCTCAGGTCGGTAATGCTCTGCTTCAAAGAGCACTTGCTGAAACCCGAGCCGAAGTCAGGGAACTTCGAGCTCAACAAGCAAGGACTGATAGACGCGTAAGAGACATTGAACGTCTGCTTTCGGATTCAAGGACTCACTCAAGCAGTTCTCGTCGTCGTTAGAATCGTACCAACTTCTCTTTTGGATATAACGTAGTTATGTAAAAACTTAAGTCTAATTTCCTATCCTTATAAATCTTAGACCTGCTAGGTTTTGATTTGGTAGTATGCTATCAAAATTTTTCCCATCTTGGATGATGTAAGACCTACTTCTAGGTCATTTTTCCCCAAACTCATTACATCTGTAATTCCAATATCTTTGACAGATATGAAAATCTAATGGAAATTATTATCCAAATGCTTTCGTTTTCATTCAAGTATTCCATTTAATTATGCTGTTGGGCTATGGAGAGTTAGTCCATGAGTCATTCTCATCAATGTTCATGTCAAATTCTTATCAATATTTTATTCATTCTAAACTTTCAGCTAAAAGATGCCTCCACGTAAGTCAACAAGACGTAATCCTCCACCACCTATTCCTCAATTTGATACAACAGCCCTCAATGCTGCTGTAGCTGTGGCTGTGGCAACAACCATGGCTGAATATCATTCTTCAAGTTCCACTGGAGGAGGGACTCCTATTCCAACAATACATGTTGAAACCCCTGTGCGCTCGAGAGAGTGCTCCTACAAAGACTATACAAACTGCAAGCCATTATCCTTCAGAGGAACTGGCGGAGTCATTGTACTCTCGCAATGGTTTGAGAAAACCGAATCGGTTTTTGCAATCTGCTCCTGTCCAGAAGGGAGCAAGGTGAAGTTCGCTGCTTGCACCTTTGAAACCAGAGCCCTAACATGGTGGAATAGCCATGTTAAGTCACTATCTCTTTCAGTGGCAAATGATATGGGCTGGGATACTTTAAAAGACCTCATGATTGAGGAGTACTGCCCGAGGGGCGAAATCCAAAAGCTGGAGGAAGAACTTTGGCGCCTAACCATGAAAGGCACCGACATCGTAGCATATACCGCCAGGTTCTGTGAGCTGGTGGCCCTCTGTCCCAACATGATTCATACAGAAGGAAAGAAGATCGAGAGGTATATATGGGGGCTGGTGCCACCATACCAGGGAAATGTATTGTCATCACGCCCTACTACATTTGATAGTGCCAAGCGATTGGCACAGCAGCTAGTTGACCACGGGGTCCGTACCCCGGCTGCAACAACCACCCTGGCCATCTCAGAAACCGCCAGAAATGCTGAGTCCAAGCGGAAATTCTGGGATGACAAGAAAAAGAAAAAGGCTGCGAAGAAACAGCAGACGGTTGCAGTTCATAGTGCGACAGCACCTGCCACTGCTGCTATTCCAATAAAGCAGTATTCTGGAAGTTTACCTTTATGCAACAAGTGCAACTACCATCATATGGGAGCCTGTCGGGAAATGCAGTGTGTAAACTGCAACAGGAAGGGGCATACAGCCCGTTTCTGTAAATCTCCGGCGAGGCCAATCACCTAAGTCCCCGGCGCTGGAGTGGGCCAATCTTGCTACAACTGTGGTGATGTGGGCCACTACAAGAGGAACTGCCCCAAGGCAGGGAATGCCGGTGGAGTAGGAAGAGTTCTGGCTATAGGCCATGAGGAGGCGGTTGCCGACCCCACAGTGGTCACTGGTACGTTTCTCCTCGACAACTCTTATGCTTGTATACTATTTGATAGTGGAGCGGAGGGAAGCTTCGTGAATCAAAAATTTGCTCATTTACTTAAGCAAAAATCACGAGCACTCAAAGAACCGTTCACAGTAGAAATGGCTAATGGGAAGACAGAGAGCACTAGCTGCATTTACATAGGGTGTACCTTAACTTTAGATAGCCATTCATTCTCGATCGATCTCATGCCAGTCTCAATTAAAAGTTTCGACGTCATCATTGGCATGGATTGGTTGAGTCTTCAGCGTGCCGACATCATGTGTTACGAAAAGGCAGTCCACCTTAATCTTTTGTCTGGCGGAACCCTAGTAGTTTATGGCGACAAACCCGGCACAAACCTTCGTATCATCTCGAGCATTCAAGCTCAGAAATTCTTGCGAAAGGAATGTCGCGCATTCCTTGCTCATGTAGTCGAAGTGAGCCAAGAAGCGAAAGACATAAAGAACATTCCAGTAGTACACGACTTTCCCGACATCTTTCCAGAAGAGCTACCAGGATTACCTCCACAACGACAAGTCGAGTTCAGAATCGACTTAGTTCCAGGGGCTACCCCCGTAGCCAAATCGCCTTATCGTCTAGCACCTGCAGAGATGCAAGAACTATCCTGTCAACTTAACGAACTGCTCAGCAAGGGCTTTATAAGACCAAGCTTCTCACCCTGGGGAGCTCCAGTCTTGTTCGTCAAAAAGAAAGACGGATCTTTTCGTATGTGCATCGACTACAGGGAGCTCAACAAACTGACCGTCAAGAATCGTTATCCTTTGCCTCGGATAGGCGATTTATTCGATCAACTTCAAGGGGCGAATTTCTTTTCCAAAATCGACTTAAGATCCGGATATCACCAATTACGAGTGCTAGGGGAGGATGTTCCAAAGACAGCCTTCCGAACTCGTTATGGGCACTACGAATTCGTAGTGATGCCATTCGGATTAACAAACGCGCCCGCAGTATTCATGGACTTAATGAATAGGGTGTGTCGTCCTTACTTGGATCAGTTCGTCATCGTCTTCATCGATGACATACTTATCTACTCTCGTAGTAAGGAAGAACATAGTCAACATCTACGACAAGTCTTAGAAACCCTGCGCGCGGAGAAGCTTTATGCGAAGTTCTCGAAATGCGAATTTTGGATCCGACGAGTCGAATTCTTAGGGCACGTGGTTAGCGAAGAGGGAATCCACGTAGACCCATCCAAAATCAAAGCCATTGAGAGCTGGTCAGCACCGAAGACGCCTACAGAAATTCGTCAATTTCTAGGCCTCGCTGGCTATTATCACCGATTCATTCAGAACCTCTCCCGCATTGCGAAGCCTCTTACAACACTTACCCAGAAGGGTGTATCCTTTGACTGGGAAGAAAAGCAGGAGAGAGCGTTCCAAACGCTCAAACGAGCCTTATGCACTGCACCAATACTATCCCTTCCCGAAGGAATAGAAGACTTTGTTGTCTATTGCGATGCATCGAACCAAGGTCTCAGATGTGTTCTGATGCAGCGAGGTAAGGTCATCGTCTATGCCTCGAGGCAGCTGAAAACACATGAGGTCAACTATACGACGCACGATCTTGAACTAGGAGCAGTTGTATTTGCTTTGAAGATCTGGAGACACTACCTGTACGGTACGAAGAGCACAATCTTTACAGACCACAAGAGCTTACAACACATATTCGATCAGAAGGAGCTCAACATGAGACAACGACGGTGGGTCGAGCTACTCAGTGACTACGAATGCGAAATTCGTTATCATCCCGGCAAGGCCAATGTAGTAGCTGACGCCCTAAGTCGGAAAGAATATTCTGGTCGTAAAGTCAAGTCATTGACTATGACTATCCATTCGCACTTATCCACACAAATACAAGCGGCTCAGCTCGACGCTTTGAAGCCTGAAAATGTGACCAATGAATCCCTGCGAGGGATGGATAAGAACTTGGAAGTCAAAGGTGGCGGAGCTTATTATCTCATGAACCGGATCTGGACCCCGAAACTAGGTGGTTTCAGAGATTTGGTCATGAAGGAGGCGCATAACACTCGTTATTCCGTTCACCCAGGTTCAGATAAGATGTATCTGGATCTTAAAATGTTATACTGGTGGCCTAACATGAAAGCAGAGATTGCTACCTTCGTAAGTAAATGCCTTACTTGCGCAAAGGTCAAGGTCGAGTACCAGAAACCCTCAGGTCTTCTTCAACAGCCTGAGATCCCAGAATGGAAGTGGGAGCGGATCACTATGGATTTCATAACCAAGTTGCCCAAGACAACGGGTGGACTTGATACCATATGGGTCATCGTCGACAGATTGACCAAGTCCGTGCACTTCCTGCCTATCAAAGAGACAGACAAGATGGAGAAGCTTACAAGAACTTACATTAGAGAGATTGTACGATTGCATGGTGTTCCTATATCCATTATCTCGGACAGAGATAGTAGGTTCACTTCTAGGTTCTGGCAATCGCTACAAGGTTCCTTAGGAACTAGGCTGGACATGAGTACAGCCTACCATCCGCAGACAGACGGGCAAAGTGAGAGGACTATCCAAACCTTAGAGGACATGTTGCGAGCCTGTGTGATTGACTTTGGGAAAACATGGGATACTCATTTACCCCTTGTAGAATTTTCCTACAACAACAGTTATCACACAAGCATAAAGGCTGCTCCATTCGAGGCCCTCTACGGCCGAAAGTGCAGATCCCCTCTGTGCTGGGCTGAGGTGGGTGATACCCAGTTAGCTAAGGGACTAGTTCCTGAAAGCACTCTCACAGGTCCGGAGATCATACGGGAAACGACGAAGAAGATCGTTCAAATCCGTGAACGACTGAAAGCCTCCAGAGACCGACAGAAAAGCTACGCTGATAAACGAAGGAAACCATTGGAATTCCAGGTGGGCGACCATGTTCTATTGAAGTTCTCACCCTGGAAGGGCTTGATACGCTTCGGAAAGCATGGAAAGCTAAATCCAAGGTACATTGGGCCTTTCGAGATTCTTGCCAGAATCGGCCCTGTAGCTTACAAACTTAACTTACCGAGCGAACTCAGTAACGTACATTCTACCTTCCACGTCTCGAACTTGAAAAAGTGTCTGTCCGACGAGACTCTTGTAATCCCACTCGACGAGATCGAGATCAACGAGAGCCTCAACTTCGTGGAAGAACCAGTAGAGATCATGGACCGGGAGGTCAAGCAAACGAAACAAAGCCGCATCCCGATAGTGAAGGTTCGCTGGAACGCCAAGCGAGGACCTGAATTCACTTGGGAGCGAGAGGACCAGATGAAACTGAAATATCCTCGTCTTTTTACTTAGTTCTTTGTAACTACTTATTTGCTTAAATTCTAATTTCAGGACGAAATTCCTTCTAAGGAGAGGATGATGTGACAACCTGAAATTTCTATTATGTACAACATGTCAATTCAATAGGAGTCAAATCAGTTACAGTTAAATTTTCAGACTTTTTGGATTAAGTTTGATTATTTTAGGATTTACACTTTATGAGATACTAGGAGAGAGGATGCCCTAGGGTTATAGTGCAACACTGTTATTCCTAAACTTCAAGAAATTGGAGTTTACTGCCGGAATAAAATATTTTCAGCCAAAAACCCATAAATTTGGGATATATATATGACACTTGTCATTTTATATCATTTTTCCAAATTTCTCAAGAACAAAAGCAAATCCTCTCAAGTATCATCACGGGATTTATTCCAAATCTCGATCTAGTAAGTGTTTTCAACCATTTCAAGTTAGTAGATCACTTAATCTAGTGTTTTAACAACCTTCTAACCGTGAAATCATTCCAAAAGGTTGATTTTTCCATTTTCACCAAGAACACCAAGAACACACACTAGTGTTCTTGGCATTTTGGCTCATTTCAAGCTTCCATATAGTAAGTACTTCTATCCTATAGTGTGTTTAAGCTTGCTATACTTCATTATAACATGAAATCATCCAAGAAACACCAAGAAAATGGTGTTTACGGTTCAAGAACGTTCTTGAACCGTAAACCCATTTTAAGGGACCAAAATATCCCTCGTCCCTTCCTAAGCCTAGGTAACTAACTTGGATCCTTACCTTGATGTGTTAAGGACTTGAAATCATCGAAATACCAACATCCATAAGAGTTTACGGCCGTAAACTCTAGGGTTTACGACCGTAAACCCAAAGGGATGTGGTCTTTGGGCCGTAAACTCCAAATAGGAGTGAAATGGTGCCCTAGCTTCTTCCTTAGGCTTATACTTCAAGAGGAAACACTTCAATGGACTTAGAAACGTTCAAATCAACAATTGGTCAAAAGAGGGGGAGTTTACGGCCGTAAAGTCTAGGGTTTACGACCGTAAACCCATTGGGTTGAGGTCACAAAAACGTAAACTAAAGTTAGAGTTTCTTTTGAACCCTAAACCCTATAGCATTGTTCTATAACACTTAGATGCGTTCCTTGAGACTAATAACACTTATATAAGGTGTTTAACTTGTCTTAGGATGTCTTAACTTTGCTAATTAGTTGTTTAAAGACTAATTAGATACATATATGTTGTAATTATATGTTAAATAGGATCATTGGGTGTGTACAAGTCTTCACTTGACACCTAGCAATCCTATTTCTTCAGTTCATCCAAACCACCAACTACAGGTGAGTTCATACCCCTTATATAACCTTTTAAATGTTTTTAAATGCTTTTATGGGGGGGAATACAAGTTGAACAATTATAGTTATTATATCAATCACATGTGATTAATAACTACCAAACAAATGGTTTTCTTACTTTTCAAACTGTTTATCAAACTGTTTTACCTCAAACTGTTTTACAAACTCTTTTATTGTCAATACATTTATCAAACTCTTTTAACTTATATTATGTGTATCTATATAAATATAGTTATATAAGTAGGATTGGAAGGACTTAGGACTGCTAGTCTACCCTGCTTCCTGTTCTTGTTTGATTGTGGTCTTGGGGTATCAAGGTTAGTTGTCCGAGGGTCGTTTGAATCCTAGTTATATATTATGTATACGTATATAGATATAAAAGGTTCGTTATCAACCTCTTTTAACTTATATTATGTGTATCTATGTAAATATAGTTATATAAGTAGGATTAAGAAGGACTTAGGACTGCTAGTCTACCCTGCTTCCTGTTCTTGTTTGATTGTGGTCTTGGGGTATCAAGGTTAGTTGTCCGAAGGTCGTTTGAATCCTAGTTATATATTATGTATATGTATATAGATACAAAAGGTTTTCCTACATTCAAGTCCATACCCTTGGGTAGCAAGGGTATACAAACATGTTCATACATTGCTAGTAAGCTACCATAGGGGTAGTTTAGGAAGATACTATTACTAGAACGATGAAACATACAATGAGTCAGTTCATACACGAGTCAATACATACTATAATGAGAAACAAACATGAAACAGAGTGATGAGAAACAAACATACAGGCTAGACAGAGAAAGAACATACAATACAGCTAGCACACAATTCACATAACATTTACATTAATACATTTATGTGAGCCATTAAACAGGGCATGGCACTACCTGCCATGACTGTTTTTGTATCAGAATCTCCTTAATTGGGGAGCGCATGAGTTTGTGTATAGATCTATACTGGATTGACTATCCTACACCTTTCTGCTCGCTACAGTGGGACTTGCAAGTCTACGGGTGCCAAACGTCATTTTCGTGGCATCTTACATTGTCACTTTACTATTGAGTCGGTAGCAAGATACAGGCCGATCACATGTTACCTTAAAATATACAATTAACTTAAGGTAGTTAGTACAACAGTAGTTTCATAATACTACATTAAAGTACTATAACATTTTCCCTTTACATTTTACTTTGTGATTTCACACAATTAACAATAATGCTAAAACTATATTTTTGGTTAATGATAGTCGGATTTGGGAAAATACTCACTTTTACAAAGGATACACACGCAGACACTAGATGCCTTGGTAGAAGGATACTTTTAGTAGGAAACATAGGGTTTTCTAGAATAGTTCAAACAAATACAAAACTTTTACAAACACACAGTACATCTTACAAAACATCTTACAAATGCTTTCATACAAACACAGACACTAATATACTTATGAACTCACCAGCTCTAAAGCTGATAAACTCTTTCAAAATAACTTGTATTCTCAGGTCACCAGTAGAATGGTACCGGAGCCAGGTTTTGAGAAGATGGAGCTCGTTCAAGACTCATCTTATATTTTGATATATATTGTTTTGGTGTCTTTAAAACTTAACGGAACACACTTGTATGAAATTATATTATTAATGCAATGGATGATGTTGTTGCTTGTTTACTACTTGCATTGTTGTGATACTGTACATGACGTCCTCCACCCCAGAACGTTTCCGCCGTTCATTTGGTTTTGAGGGTGTGACAACTTCCCATTGATCACTTTCCCGTATCCTTTGACTTGACACTTGTTGTTATTTCCAAATTTCACTACACCAGCATTGTCCAAACTTCGAAAATCTCTCAGGTTTTCCATTTTCCCAGTCATGTGACGAGAGAAACCACTGTCGATATACCATTTGTCATCGTATTTCTCGTCACACAAAACCTGAAATCATTTAAAGAATTTAGGTCCCCAAGGCTGTTTGGGTCCTTGGTTATGAGAATAAAATGCTTGATGTAACGAAGATCCAATTATCCAGTTTCGAACTTTTGTTTTGACACTATCAATTAAGTCCACATCATTATTTAAGGGTATCGAAATGTAATCATTCGAAGATTTAAAGTCAACATCAACATGCACCTCAGTCTTCTTAGTTTCTTTCTTACTGACTTTTTCTGTCGAAACTTCTCTCCATTTTGAACAGAAGGACTTGATTCTTTCGAAGAACTTCCATTGGAGGATTCGTTTAAATACTTTTCATATGCATCCTTGATTTGTTCGTGAGAGAATTTCCCAGATTGAAAACTCTTTCCTTTTCCTTCCAACCAATGATTGATATTTTGCACATTTGTTTTTCCTTTCACAAATTTAGCTTTTGTGGTTTGTTTCGTAGGTGGATATTGAAAATGAGGTTGACTAGGCTTGAAAAATCCATTTCTTCTCCCTTGAACTTTGAATTTCTCAAAGTGTCTTGTTGGCTTTCTTGTCGAAACATGAGGATTATAACGATTTTGAAATTGGTTTTGATAACCAACATTATTCCTTGGAAAAATTGTTTGTTAATTTGAAAACTAATTTTGATAAGGAACACGATGATAAGTTTTTTGTTTATTTGATTGAAATTCACTTTTCTGAAAATTATTTTGTGAAAAACTTGAATTGTTCGAATTCTTAACAAAACCTTTTGTTGATTTTTCACATAATTCTCATGATAAAAAGTATGATCTTTTGACTTTTGATTTCGTTTCGAAACCTATTCCTTATCCTTGGAAAAATCTTTTTGTGATTTCAAGGGTTTTGTCATTGATTTCTTTTCACCAGAAAATGAGTTTTGTGATGTTGTCTTAACAGACTCAGACTTTTTATTTTCAGATGGTTTGGAAGAGAATTATGTTGTTTCTTTTTAGACACGTAAGTCTCCCAATAAACTTTGTTTCGTGCCTTATTCATTGAAATCCCATTTTCTTGTGAAATATTTTGGATCTTTTCTTTTTGACTTTGAATTTTATTTTTTTGGTTTTTTAAAAACTTTATCGTTTGTTTGTTTCTCAACCTTTGACGATTCAATTTTAACCACCCAAGCTCGACTTGGTTTTTGTCTTTGAAAAGTATATGAGTTTTTGGTAAGATTGTTGTCAACAGTGCTTTTATTTGAGAAAAATCCATCTTTTGAAGATTTCTTATTGTTCTCTTCAACAAGTTTGTTGATTTTTGGTTTCACACAGTCTACATTACCCTTTGTAATGAAAACTTGGTTTGGAAAGACAACATTGTCCGTGCACGTGAAGTTTGGATAAACCACGAAATTAGGTTCAAGATAATGAGAACCTTTTTCTTTCATGATTTTATCAAATTTCTTTGTCTCTTCATACACCTGATCTTCAACAATGCGAGGAATGTTTATTTCCATCGAAACATTTGGATCTATTGTTTCCTTCGAAACCTCATCATCATCATCACTGTAAGTCTGACTTTCTTCGACAGTCACATGGTCAGGGTCAAAAACATTCGAAGTAGAGGGTTGGTCTTTGTCAACTTTAACATTCGAATTAAGACATTTTTCTTTACCCTTAGCTAATGATTTGACATTAATGACAGATAACTGAGATCACTAAACTACTTCCTCTGCTTCAATTTCACTGATATTTTCATCTTCGATATCAACAAAGTTGTTTTGAGAGTTAGAAGTCGAATTCTCAGTCTTTTTCAAAATCTTGATTTGTTCATTTACAGTCAAAGTCTTATTAACTATATCAACAATATCATTAGCATCCAAATGTTCACCAATTTTCACTATTCCATAGGGATATCTATTATCAGGGACTTTATCAAAAGTCTAAAATAGTCATCTCACAATCATATGATGCTGCATCAAGTTTTTCCCTTTTGAAAGATAAGAATGGTAGAAGCTTCCTATGTTGTTCTTTAGTTATGTCACTAGAGTGATGGAATTCAGTTAGTTTACAATAGATTCTTTTAGCAGAATTACACTAATTATTCCTTTGTTTTAACAAAATCCTATTATCTGCATTCAAACTATCTATATCAATCATAATATTCGTTATTTGCAACTCTAGATGATTTATTTTAGCCTTCTTCGCCTCCAACATCCTTTGGGTTTCTAGTAACTGAGTACTAGATTTCTTAGCCTCATTACTAGTAGAGATCACTATATTATTAACATAAGTAACAACATCATCAAACTCAGTTAACATAGAACTATACGCATTTGAAGGAATATTAAAGGATTGAAGTAGAGAATGTACCTTCGAAGTCATTGGTGCTTTGCCTGCTGATGTCGAAACAAAGCAATGACCAGTTATCTTCTCTTCTTCACCCTCCTCAAACTTCGCAAACAAGGCTCCGTGTGTCGGATTTCTCATCTCTTCATCATTCGATCCAGAAGGCCATATCTGATATTTTCCCTCATCCTCATCTTCTCCTCTCGCAACCAATGACATCCCTTTCGACTTTGCCCTCACTTCCTCCAACCACTCGGAATAGTATGCCTCATCCTTAACTCTACTCTTCCTTTCCTCTTTCTTTTTCAGCATGCAGTCATTAGCCATGTGATTTGCACCATGACAGTAATGAAAATCAATTCCCGAATCTCCATTCAGCTTTTTCTCTAATTTCGAATCTTCAATTTTAACCTCCTTATTCTCTAACTTCTTCTCATCACTAGCTTTCCCAGTGTTACTTCCTCTCATTTCACCAATTTTCGACTTTCCAGAGAGTGGCTTTTTATAAAACTTCTTTACTCTGTTGTTAGAGTAAAAATCCACTGCTTCGTCATCCGAGTTGACAATAAGACCTTCGTGTTAACAACTTTCCTTCTCAGTAAATTCCATCTCACCTACTCTTCCCGTTACTTTCGAAACCAACGCTAATGGACCTCCCAGATTGATTTTTGACTTTTCGGATATTTCGTTCACTTCAGTTTCGTGAGCTTTTAGCAGATTGTAAAGATCATTAAAAGTAAAAAAATCGAAGGTTTTTTGTGTCTTCATCATTAATCTCACATTCCTCCATTCCTTATGTAGCCCCATTATGAAAGTAAGGTTGTATTCCATAGTAGATCTGGTAAATCCATACCTATTACACTTGTAGATAAGCTCGTTCAAACGATCATAGTAAAATTCGATCGATTCACCATCTTTTTGCTTAAACTCCCTTAATTCGATCAAACATTGTTTGACTGAACTGATTTTGGTTTTCTCACTACCCTGGTACTTTTCCTTCAGTGTATTCCAAATTTGTTATGATATTTTGCAAGTTCGAACATAGTTTTACACCACAGGAGGAAGAGCGCCACGAAGCTCTCTCATGCATCTTTTCTCATTTTTCTGTAACCTTTCAGTTTGTTCAGCAACACTTTGAGTTGATGAAGAAGTACCAATACTTTGAACAGACGATGGTGGATGAACATTATCAATAGTGAACTTCCATAGCTCTTCATCGAGTCCATTCAAGTAATCCTCCATTCGATCTGCCCATTGATCATAATACTCTGGAATAAGCATAGGAATCTTAGTTGAAAATCCTAGCAAATGCGAGAAAGAAGTCATTGTATTCATGTTGAAGTTCGCCATGGATGTACATACATATTTAGAGAAAAGCTTCAAAAACTTGAAAATTCATGGATGAATTTATCAGAAAACACTAATCGATCACTCGATTAAACAACCTAAAACGCAGAATCGAATCACAAATGAAGATCTAAGATGATTTTCAGTATCAAAAGAGCGGAAACTTTTGAATCTAAGATGAGACTCAAAATACTTTTGACACAAACAAAAATCAGATCATTGCAGAATGATTCTTGCTCTGATACCAATTGTAGTGGCAAATTAATTGAGTGAAAACAATATAATCAGAGTAATCAATAAACTTAGAACACACGATGTAAATAATGCCTGTTTGGCTCAATATGCTTTCAAGAGAGTACAGAGTGAATAGAAAAAATACAACAAAGTTCTTATCTAAATCTAGTACCGTTCACCTATTTATAGGAACCAGAAAGCGAACAAAAAATACAAGGGACTAATTTCACTAGACTTCGAACACTAAAATGCCCTTGTAATAAGATTACAAACTAATGAAGCTATCAACAAGATTCGACACCTCATAAGTAAATTCGACCTCTACACGAGGTTTATAAAAGCCGAGTATGTTTG
This sequence comes from Lactuca virosa, assembly GCF_052849685.1. Classification (NCBI taxonomy): domain Eukaryota; kingdom Viridiplantae; phylum Streptophyta; class Magnoliopsida; order Asterales; family Asteraceae; genus Lactuca; species Lactuca virosa. The sequence goes on along the minus strand of NC_136430.1, from coordinate 122,876,069 downwards.
ACATGTATGCAAAATTGTAGTGTGCTCGCTTTTATAAAAACGAATGTTTCAAATTAATGAACATATGTACATGTATAAACGTTGTGTTCTTAAACATAGACATAAACATGCATAATAATAGCTTGAATCCTTGAAATACTACAGAGTTTCATAACATGCTTTTTATAATATGCAATATCACATAAAAATCATATAATTTTGTGTCATGTAATATTTGTTGTGTGAAATGGTTATTTCAAGTTAAAATAACCATAATACGTATACGCAAAATTTATACAAGTTTATTTGTAACACTATCGTAAATTGTTAAATAATTATATTTTTATAAACTAGATTTATTGTATTTTCACATAAAAAGGAAATTGATTCGTATAAACATAATATTTAGGCACATGTATCCCCCCCCCCCCGAAATAATTAAAAGGTTAAAAAGGGGTCGTAAGCAGTCACTCTTGAAGCGTGAATTCCAATTGTTCGAATTCGGTTTCTTTGAGACGCTTGACGTGAGAAACCGTCAATCCATAATTCTTTAACTTTGAAATACTCTCAGGACCATTTCTTAACAAATTTGAACTATCATGGACTAATTTGTAACTTTGCTGAAGTATAGGGTTTTTTTAGTAATTTAATTATATAAATAGGATTGTTTTGATAAAGATTTACCAAATGAGGAGTTGTTTTAAACAAATGAGTTCAAAGTTTGGGGATTGGAGTTATTTTGAATAAGTATTTTGGTAGGGAGTGTATTTTGGTCATTTTATAATTAAAATGACTTAGGGAGTTAGGGCTTTTTATGTGAATCCTGTTTTCTTTGTTTGATCGGGTATACGAAGGATGAGTGAAGGCAGCGGAAAATTCAAGTGAAAGGAACATGAAGGGGGTGTTTGGATAGGAAAAAAACAGGGTGATTATTGCTTATTGCTTATTCCCACTACAATAAGCTAAGTTTAAGTGTTTGGATAAAATCTTTAAAAATCAGCTTATTGTGTTAGGAATAAGCTAAATAAGCCAAATTTAATAAGCATTGCTTATTGCTTATTGCTTATCGTTTATTGTTTATTCCTTATTCCTACCGCAAACGAAAATGAGCTAATAAGCTAATCCAAATAGCCGAAGCTGTCACAATGGGAAAACACATAAACCAAATGAAATCGAAAGTAAAATCGATTGGGGAGGGAAAAGGCTTGATCGTCGTCGGTCTAAATGGAAAGAACGATCGCAAGTGTGCGATCGATTGAAAAAGGGGGAAATCGGAGTCCAGATTGATTAATCAAAGGGGGACGACCGAAGATGGCAAAAGGGAAGCTACTCTGGTCGTTTGGTCTATTGATTGAGAGAAGGAGTGCCTCTTGTGATAGAATCGACTAAAGAGGAGAGGATGACAGAAGCAATAAAGCTTCCATCGACTGCCACTGCTAGGGGCGCTACTCTGGCGGTTCTCTCGGTGGTTGTTCCACCCTCCTTTGCTAGGAATACCCGAAAAGGGTAGGTAGCGGGTCCGGGATGAGATAGCAGCGACAGATTGATGGTCGGGCTGTTGTGGTTGACGAGCAGGAAAAGGAAACGCGCAAGACGACTGTTGCCTCGATGTCTCACCAGAAATCGCCACCACCACCGGTGGTTTGATGTTGGCTAACAGTTGATCGATCTTCTTGATTCACCTTTTTTTGTGTGTGTGTTGACAGGTATCGATACGGCGGTTGCTGTATGACGAGGGAAAGTAGAAAAACAGATGAGGAAAGGGGTGGTCAGAAGGTGGTTCAGTGATGGAGGAGACTAGGGACGGTGGTAACAGTAGAGTTATACTCGACTCTTTATTCTCTTGCCTAATCATTGGTAGCCACTGATCGAGACAAAGGAAAGTCGATCGAAGGTAGTGACTAGTTGTTTAAATGAGTAGAGGTGGAGAGGCATAGCTGATCTCTTGGGAGTCCTCGTGATTTCCCTTCTCGTCTTCAACAGTAGAATACAAAAAAGGAGAAGCGGAGTGATTGGCAACTCATTGGCTTGAATTTGAGGTAAATTTTTATGCGATTTCTTTTTACCAGTTGAGTTTGGATTGAAGAGTATGAGAGTATCCAACAATACTTGTCTAGATTGCTTGTGAACATGTTGAATGTTATAGTTGGAGCTTTATTGACAGGGAAGTTAAGGAGAAGAAGGGTGGAGTGTTAGATTGAGGGTAGAGTAGGGAAGAGGGTAAACATGATTGAAACAAAACTTGGGATTATCTTTATTTGATTGGAATTTTACAAATTGATCTTCTAGCACATGTAGCTAATTTTTAATTAAGATATGGGGGGATATAGGGATGTACTTGAGTGATCTTGATAGACTTAAGATGATATTTGGGTATTAAGATTTGTACAATACATACTCACACATGTATAAATATTTTTATGATTTTGGTTGTATAAATACACGAGAGATAGAGTATGTGTGTAGCATTGGTTAAATTGAAATGTGAAGGAAAATAATATGTTTTGATTTGTTTTCTTTATATATATATATATATATATATATATATATATATATATATATATATATATATATATATATATATATATATATATATATATATATATATATATATATATATATATTATTTTCTTGTACCCTTAGGAACAATTTCTAACTTGGGTTCTGTTCGTGGGTTACTTAATCATGGTTACTTTAATCCGATCCACTACCTCTCATATCCCCCCGTTTCCACCGATCCACCACCTTAAATTCCTCTCCCTTCTTCCGTTTCCTTCTAGCTCTACTACTCGCCTTCCCCACTGCTCATCTTCTTCAATACAACGTTGCATAGGTACCGGTAGAGAAGATGACTTCGAAAGCGTCAACGTTTCCACACCCTAAAAGATTAGACCTCGCACCAGACAAACTGGTGTTTCTATGGTGGTGTTATGCTACAGCGGGTGTTGTCCAAGAAAGCCCTAAAATCGATTTCTCAAAGAAGGTTAGCAACCATTACAGTCTTTTCAAACTTTTCGCGACCGGCGATTTCCGGTATGTTTTTGACCCTAAATGCTGCTTATCTGCATTGTTGTACGTCTCTCTATATAAACGCTCTCTCCAAAAGGAATAAACTAACTCACCATGGATGAATGTTTTGGTTGATGGTGGTGGTTGGTTAGATTGGGAGAAACATCTTCTTTCCTCCTCCGTCTCTCTAGCCCTATCTCTATCTTCCAATCTCGAAGGTAAAGGTTTGCAGACACACTCTGTTTCTAACTGTTTGTTGTGAAAGATTTGCTATTATTTGTATGTTTATGTCTGATAAATGATTTGGTTTTATTTGTATGTTTATTTGGGGCAAATTGTTGAAAATGAAAGTAATTTGAGTGATTAATACAAACAAAAAGCTGACATATTGTCAAATTTGAAAGTGATTTCATGATGCACACCAAGTGCTCGAGAAAATGTTATTTGTTCTTTCTTACTGAAAATACCCACACAAATTCTCACCTTCTTTGTTCAACCGAAGAAAAGGAGTTCCAGAACACGAGGGAATGTACTCTCATCCCCATGACCGCCCCGTCTATGTACTCGGGGCCTCCCCCGATTGCTGGAAGATGCACGCGATACGATAAAGGCCCCTGGGAGAAACCAATGAAAAGCCAGGGTAGAGCCTCGGAGCCGGCCCAAGCGAAGATCGGCACTCGCAGGCTTGAGGAGCAGCCCGAAAAAAAGGAGTTCTGAAGTTGTTTTGTTGTTGTGTGTTCTCATTTCTTGATTTTTGTTTTCGATATATATATATATATATATATATATATATATATATATATATATATATATATATATATATATATATATATATATATATATATATATATATATATATATATATATATATATATATATATATATATATATATATACTTGTATGTCAAACGCAAAATTAGGGCCTTTGGTTGCACACAGTTCAGAGATAGCCTATAGTATGTCCTTTCTCATATACCTTATAATAAATAATATGAACTAAAAAAAACATTGCTTTGGTGTTTGTATTGATGGATTTTATGTACTCTAACGTCCCTATGGTGCACATACAACCCTAATGCTTTGGATCTAAGTTTTCTCTAATTATACATGCAATATTCATTTTCCAAAGCATGAAGCTTAACTAGCATGCAACTTTGATATATGAATCATAAAAATTAGTTAGAAGATTACCTTTTGATGTAGCTTGTAGAACTTGGCTTGATAATCGCTTAGCACCTCAAGTGTGATCCCTCAAGTGGTTCATAAAACACCACCGAGAATTGGAGGACAATGAGAGAGAGGTTAGGAACCACCAAAATCGTGTTTATTCTTCATAAAATACTAGTGTCTCGATTTTAAGGCTTAGGGGTTACATATATAATGTAGAATTTCAAGGGTCACTTGTAAACCCTAATTCATACACTTAGGCTTTTGATCCAATAATTCATTTTGGACTAACACTTCATGGAATCTCACATAAACTTAGTCCATCACTAATCAATCATGGATCATTAGCCCAAACTATATGTATCACTGATTTACATAATCAGCCCCTGTTAATTTAATTAGTCTCTTTTGATCAATAAATTAGATCCAAATTAATTCTTGATCAATACCAATTAAATAATATGATTTCTCAATAAATATATTATTCTTATAATATATTAATAAATCATAAATAACCACTTTCTCAAATATCCTTCCTATCAAATTGCTCCGGTGAATGCAACCCAAAATGAACCATGCTACTCTCGGGTCAAGTACATATCAATTATAGTTATGGGATTAGACACCTAATCCAACAATCTCCCATTTGGATAAGTCTAATAACTATAACTGCAAGTACGACTTCAAAAACCGACTAGCAATCATAGCTCTCAAAAGCCGCTGTCGAACTCTGTCGCGTCCATTAGATAAGGGATTAAATATTCCTCCATTCTACAATATATCGTATGGACTAAGACATGGATTATAATCATTCTCTCTGTCCATGTGTTGTTTCCCAATTTCCGATTTTTGACGACTGACTAATTGAAGAAATCAAATCAGTCCAGACTTGGCCAAGCGCATAGGGTGTCATCACTAAATCATCAAGGGGCCCACATATATCGCTTTTATCCCACATTGGATAAAAGGAACGGATAAACTTCGACTCATATGCTTGCTCAATTTACTCATCAAATCACACATAACAATACGTTTTATAACACCAAGTTACTGGTGCATTTTCATATTATCAATGTGCAACCGACTTGTAAACTACAACTCATATGTCTCTTTTTCAAGAATATAATATATTATCGTCTCACAATCACTCGTGATAAAATCCATGAAGTGATTCACGTGAGCGTGGGTTTAATCCAATACTCAAATCTTATTACAGGAGTACTCATGAACACTGCAACAAACTTGTGCTATGTCTAAACACTTTCGACAATCTATAGTCAGATTCATGACACTCTTACCTCATTACTCACTTCCAAAGTATGATTGACTGTGGATGTTTAAATAACCTAGTCATTCGGGAAGTAAAACATGCAAAGTGAAACACAAGAATAAACGAATCCAATATGGTTTCAAAACTTTTGAATATAAATAAAACACTTATTATTTAATCACATTATTGATTACACATTAATGATTGTATAATGTTTCGGCTAATCAACTTAATACTTGAATTAAAACAATAGTCATCCCATGCTCCAAGCGTGCACACTATGTTTACCTATGGTCCTTACTTTGTGAAATAGATCAATTGTAAACATTTCCAATGACACTCATTTCACAATTCCAAATCTTTATCGTAAGTGTAAGAATACCAAATTCTTACCATTTACTGTAATCTGTTAGATTTTAAACTTAAATGCAATGATCCTTTTGTAATGACTATGCACACAAGCCATAAAGACTTTGGAAAAATATATTACAAAGTATTCCAATGGACATTGTGTTGGATTAGGTGTCTAAGTTCATAACTATTTCTGGGATGTACTTGACCCGGTTGGCATGGTCTATTTGGGTTGCATGGCATTGCAACACTTGGATAGACTAAATGAGAGAAAGGACACTTAAGGATTATTAATATATTATAAGTTCTAATATATTAATAATATTATTTAATTAGTATTGATCAAATAATTGGTTTGAAATTAATTAAGTGATCAAAAACAGACTAATTAAATATATGGGGTTGATTGTGTAAATAATCTATTCTTATATAGTGGACTAATGATCCATGGTTTGTATGGATTGGGATAAAACCCATAAGGTGCTCCATGGATAATCCATGGAGGTTACAAACCCATGGATCATGGAATATGAAAATCCATGACAATTAGGGTTTACATGGTGTAACCCTACTTGTGCCACAACTATATAAAGACCCCTAGTCTAGCAAAATCGGAACTAGTACTTGTACAAGATAGAGGGCTAGCCGATTTTGAGGTGTAAGTGAACTTCTCTCAAGTCTATTCCAAGAGTTGAAGTGTTGTGTGATGTCACACCCCGCTAAAGCGGAAACACGAGGCGTGGCAGTACAAAGGGTTTCATAGCAAAAGTTTAAAGACAACACCAACCATAGTATTAAAAATCATTACAAATTTACAATGGGTTTGAACAACTTTTAAAAGAAATTACAATATAAATTGAAATACAACACGTGCAAATGCTCCTAAAAGTGATGTGTCCCTAAGTGCCACATACTCTATGATTCCTGAAAAAGCATGTAAAACGAGCGTCAACTATAAAAATAGTTGGTGAGTACTCACAGATTAAAAATAAAATTGTCTTCAAGAATCGAAATAAAAGTTTTGATAAAAGTTTCTAGAAATAAAACTATATTGCTAAAATGAGTTTTCAAGAATCGAAATAATACTCGTTGTTAACATGAGCAAACAATTTCATTGCTAAAACAAGTATATAAGTTTTCAATAATAAAGGTCCGTTGCTAAAATTAGAAACAAAGTTCATTGCTATAATTAATAAACGAGTTTATTGCCATAGTAAATAACAAGTTTGTATGTGTATGACCAAACAATGAGTTCTCAACCAAGCCTATGACTGAAGCCCTATCAAGATCTATGCTTATCGTTCCATAGATTAATATGGTATCATGCACTCCAGCAATTAGGCGAGTGAGGAGTTGTCAATTCCTAATAGCGCTATCCATAATGACCATTGGCTCAAAGAGTTAATGGTTAGAGATAAGGGAAGGGCCTTAATACGATAAGTTCTCATGTTCCGTGTTGCATAGACATACATAGAGAGATATAGCAATAAAATAGCAATCATGTTTGATACAAATCAATTTAAATACAACATTCAAATAATAGTTTTTTTTTTTCGGGACATGCTTTTCCACCCCCAAAACATAAAAACTGAAAATAGGTGAGTGCGTGAATACTCACAATGCATTGAGATGATGCAAATGGTGCCTTGATCTATGTTGGATTAATGTCTAACTCCATAACTATATTTGGTATGTACTTGACCCGACCCGGCATGGTCCATTTGGGTTGCACTTCACCGACACAATTTATATGGATAGTCTTTTGAGAATAGTATATTTATGATTTATATTAATATATTATAAGTTTTAATATATTAATATGGAATCATATTATTTAATTAGTATTGATCAAGAATTGATTTAGAATTAATTAAGTGATCAAAATGAACTAATTAAATATGGACTCTTAGATATATGTGTGTGATGGGCCAAGTTCATTTAGGTTGGGCTAAGCTTTCATGGATAGTCCATGGAGTGTTTAACCCATGGATCATATGAAATGAAAGGTCATGGGTTTAACCCTAGTCTCCACACTATATAAAGATGTCCTTGGTTGGTTAAGTTGGCACTAGTGTGGGTACACTAAGAGGGCTAGCCGATTTCACTAGAGAGAACCAAAGTATTCTTATTCTCAAAGTCTTCCAAGGTGTTTTGGTGATTTGTGATTCCACTTGAAGCTTCCACACTATTGGGGCTAAGCTCTTATAGAGATGCACAAAAAAACCGGTTTGGCCCATAGGATCCGATCCGATCCGGAAACCGGATTTGGTCAAAACCGGTTTTGACCGAACCGGTGACCGGATTCGAACCGGATCCTCGCTTCGGAGATGACTTCAGATTGGACCCCGGATCAGGAACCGGATTTGAGGGAAACCGGATCCGAAACCGGTTTGAAACCGGATTTTTTTTTTACCGTTAAAAAACGGGAAAATTCGGATTTTTTGAATTTTTTTTTCTAGCCGTTGGAACCCCTAAAAATGGCTACTTAGACTTTTCTTGACTTTTTGGCCCTTCCAAACTGTCACACCCTGAAACCGACGGCGGAAACGTCTCGGGGCGGAGGACATCATTCGTAGTATCACAACCATTGAACATAGTAAGCATAGTAAACACAACCAGACATTGAATACATAGATAGAAAAGTTTACATTGTTTTAATACAAGGTTTATACATATCAGTTTATAACAAAAGTAAAGACGAGACTTCTATCCGCTCCGTCTTCATCAAAAGGTTGGCAGGAGTACCTGTCTAATGAGAACCTGAGAATACAAGAAGTTTTAAAATACCAGCATAAAGCTGGTGAGTTCATAAGCGTATTTGGTAAGGAAAAATCGTTTATTTAATCCTACGATAAATAGTTCATTTCCTTTAATAAAGTTTCGCTGTAATATCGAAAAGCCATCGTTACTGAGTTTTGAAATACACAAGCATGTTTTCCCAGAAAATCCCATATTTTCTAACATGTAAGTTGATTTGCATAAGATAAGTAAAACCATAAGTTAAGATCCTGGAATTTCCCTTCAGTACGAAAGTAGGTAGTTTTAATACATAAAATTATATGTTTAGATTCCTGGAATACCATCCAGTACGAAAGTAGGTAGGTTTAATACGTAAAACTATAGATTAGATCCCTGGAATACCATCCAGTACGAAAGTAGGTAGTTTTAATACATAAAACTATAGATTAGATCCCTGGAATACCATCCAGTACGAAAGTAGGGAGTTTTAATACATAAAACTATATATTAGATCCCTGGAATACCATCCAGTACTAAAGTAGGTAGTTTTAATACATAAAACTATAGATGAAGAAAAGATAATCTGTGACCAAAGTTAGTTTGTTAATACATATTGTGAGCCGCATAACCATACTGATCTGACCTGTGACCTCCTTGACGTTCTTCAGGCGTCGTTCGATGTCCAAAATTTGTCACCCCATACGTGCCCGCTTAATTGTAGCTAGCAGTTTAGGTGTGGGATTGTCAGTCTCGAATAGATCTATCCACAAATTTCACGCTCTCCCTCCAGCAGACTCTGGTTATACTTCCGGAGATGATTTATTGGTACCCCGAAGGGCATAACGAAGATAAGTCTCACAAGCTAGTATTATTTAATTCACGGAATGATTATTCGTTATCGAGTTTTCGAATTCGTTTAGAACATAGTAGAGTATAAATAATTAAATACAAATAATTATTCAGTATGATACCCTAGATTAAACATGGATAAACTAAATCAGACATAGTTTATATATAGACTTTGCATGAAATCAGATTCGTTAGACCAGTAGTTAAGATCCCAAATTATTCCCATAATAAGTTGCACAGTTTGATAAGTTTTCGAAAGGTTTGACAAATTGTCATGCTGTCTAGAAAACTATGTAATTATATTCAGAAAACGTCCCTTATGCTCTGCATATTACAAGAGGGATAATGTATCGAAAGTTTGTCGTAGAATCGTATAATTACATCAATTTTTAAGTTATGAAAACCTTTATGATTTGCTTGTATTACCCCCTGAAAACATGTAAAACACGGAAAAAGGTGTAGGGGTATGAACTCACCTGACGAGAAGGTGTTGGTTAGGATGCTAGAAGACAACTTAGGACTTGAACACACGCAAGGGTCCTAAGTAACATGAGGTGATACATAATTGTATCTAATTAGTCATTAAACTACTAATTAAACAAGTAGACACACTCTAATGCAAGAATACTTGATTCCAAGTGTTAGGGATGATACGGGTTGCATTTGAGGAGTGTATGACCTAGTTAGAGGGGTTTACTCTTCAAGTGTAAACCCTTAGGGGTGTTTACGGTCCAAAGACCATATCTCCTATGAGTTTACGGCCGTAAACTCATGGGTGTGGTGTTTTGAGTGATCCAAGGCCTTATCTTGCACATAGGAAGGATCTAGGGTTGATTCAAGGGCTTAGGAAGTGATCGAGACATGAAATGAATTATGGAATGGGGTTTACGGTTTCTGAACCACTCCTTGAGGAGTTTACATTCGTAAACCCAAGCTTGTCCATGTTTGTCCATTTTCCAAGTGTTTTGGTGGTTGTAGGTCATGCATGCAAGGTTCTAGACTCATATACAAGCCATGCAAGGTGTTTAGGGCACTTAAACACCCTTGGGAGGTGTTTACGGTTTTGGGAGATGTTCCCAAACCGTAAACTCGTGTTTACACTTTTTTGGCCATGTTTTAGGGTTCTAAGATCATTCCAGTAAGTTTCTAGGCCATTAGCCATGCATTGGAGGGGTTAAGGGGCATCAAAACCCCATTAAAGGGTGTTTACGGTTCTTGAACATTCAAGAACCGTAAACTCATGTTCATCCCCCAAATGACATGATTTTGAGGTTCTAAGTCCATGCATGTAAGTATCTAAGCCATATCTAAGCATTAGAAGAGGTTTGGAAGGGTTTTGGGGCTTCAAAACCCCCTTTGAGGGAGTTTACGGTTTTGGGAGGCTCCCCAAACCGTAAACACGAGTTCTTGATGATTTTGAGAGTTTAAGACATGGATTTGCATGCATGCTAAGTTAAACAACTAGTTAGGAAGGATCACTTACGAATTTGGAGCTTGAAAGGGGATTCTTGGATCAAAATTCCGATTTCTAGAGAGAGAATGTAGAGAGAGAAAGTTCCAAGAGAGAAAAAGCTCAAATGGTGGTCACTCAACCTTTTTATAGGTCCTGAGTGAGTGGCTAGGTGGAGATACACCCAATCCCGACATTAAACGGAGTTTAATATTTTACCCGATTAAATTAACGTAATCCGACTTAGTTGTAAACTAGAAATTTTCCAAAGAATTTCCGAGGGCGTTTCACATGATATTATTTTGTTTCGGCATTTAAGAAATCATGACAATAATTCAAATGAATTATTTAACTTAAAAGTTAACGGAAAACTTTAAATAAGATAAATCTTATTAACGGAATGGATTACAGTGACGGAATAACTTTCGGGTTGTCACACAAACACCTATAAATACCTTTCATTTGTTACATTTCAATTTTACGCAAAAAATCTACTACTTATTTTCATAATACTCTAAAAAATGAGCTCGAGAAATTCAACCGCGGGTCAAGAATCGGATGCAACGGTGGTTAAAATATACCAACCACTCGGAGTAAAGAAGTGTGGGAACATTACGATTTGTGTTTGTTGTCGAACAGGAAGGAAAAAGCGAGATGCAAGAAGTGCGGAATGTTTTTGGGAAAAGATGGCAATAGCACGTTGACGAGTCATACAACAAAAACTTGTCCGACTGTAAAAGGTCAAAGCGATCCGGATCAACCAAATATTACTTCCGACGGGTCGATCTTTATTTACAACAATGATGACCTTCGTGAAAGCTTTTGCAAGTTCGTGATTCAAGAGGGCTTGCCTTTCAACCACTTCGACAACCCCCGATTAACAAGGATTTTGCGGGAAAAAATGCAACCACAATACCGGCAAGTAAGTCGCACTTCTCTTAGACGTGATGCTTTAAAGTATTGGGATATAGCCAAAAAAGATATGCAATTGGGATTTTTAAATATAAAAACCGGTGTTTCTTTAACCTGTGATGTTTGGTCCTCCACCGGAAGTTGTCCCAAATGTTATCTTTGTGTCACGACAAATTGGATAGATCCATCTACTTGGGTAATGAACAAACGAGTTATTGCTTTTGAACTTTTTGCGCATCCTCACACAGGGGCACGATTATTTGCAATTTTAGTAAGCGTTATAGAGACTTATAATTTACGCGACAAAATCTTCTCTATTTCATTTGACAATGCAAGTAACAATACCGCCGCGACAAAAAGATTAATTGCAAAATATAAACCTATTTTGGATGGCTCGTTTTTTCATACTAGATGTGTTTGTCACATTATTAATCTTGCGGTACAAGATGGTTTAAAAATGATAGATTCAACGATTGAAAAATTCAAAACTGTGTTAACTAGAGTTTTTGGAAAAAATAAAGCTACAATGGAAAAATATCGAAAGTTTGCCATTTCCATTAACGTAACTCCATATAGTCCTCATTGGGATGTTGACACTAGATGGAGTTCAACATGCATGATGTTTGAAAGTTTGACACGTCAAAGAATCTCTTTGCAATTATTTTACGACACAATTTCAAAAGGAAAAAACCCGGTTTCAAATTATGATTGGGATTTGATGGAAGAGTTTGTGGAAATGTTAAAAGTTTTTAAACAATCAACCACTTTTTTATCGGGCGTGTATTACCCTACAAGTCCATTGTTACTAAATGAGTTATGGTTGATGTCCACACAATTGGAACGTTTTGACCAAAGAAATGAAATATTTGTTTTGGTTACGAGACTGATGAGACAAAAACTAGTCAAATATTTCAAAGAAATGCCACCACTTTTTACTTGCGCCGCGGCATTAAACCCATGTATCAATGTTACGGGTGTAGAGGATTTGATTACCTAAATTTCTATGTCTTTAAATTTGCACAAAGATAACTCAAACTACATCCGTAACCAAATAAACACTTTTAATAATACTTTTACTAATTTGTTTGACGTTTATGCTACAAAATATGGCAATATGTCAAACACTTTTGCAAGTGTAACCGACTCTACTAGCGGTGCATCGGGTAGTGGTGGGGGTCGAACGGATTTTCATATCGACCTCTATAACTACCTTTTGGAGGAGCAAAACAAAAGAGCACGCACATTAACGCCTAGTAGCGAACTTGGAATTTATATGGGTTCAAACTTTTTAAAATTCATGAGTGCACCACAATTTAAAATTTTGGATCTTTTGGCTTGGTGGAGAGAAAAGGAAGCACAATTTCCTATTCTCTCCATCATGGCCCGTGAGTTACTAACCGTCCAAGCTTCCACGGTAGCTTCGGAATCCGCTTTTTCTTTTAGTGGTAGAGTATTATCAAAGTTGAGGACGTATCTTACCCTGGTTGCGGTAGAGGTTTGCGTTTGCTTGAAGGATTACTTGGATTCTGTGGAACGTATACAACAATTGGCATCACTAGAAGGCCCACTACCACAAAATGTTGAACCGGAGATCATAGATGAAGAATATGCACAAGGCTTATCAACACCTACGGAAGACGAAGACGATGACGCTGAAGACGAAGACGAAGACGAAGATGAAGAATATGGTATTGATGAGACCCCTATTTGTTTACGTGGCGGTTGAAGAATAATTAAATGAAGGCGACACGAAGTGGAAGACCACAAAACCTATTTATATTTGGCTAAATGTTATAACGCCACTCTACTATTATTATTATTAGTTAACTAGTTTAAAAAGTCTTTCTGATTCGACGCTTCATGTATGTTTTAACTATTTTAATGGACCTATGTTGCATTTTGTGTTATACATGAGGTCCAAAAAATGTTTATTTAAAAAAAAAAATTCCAAAATCGGATCAGATTTCGGATCGGATCGGGTCCGGATCGGATTAAACCGATTCGGATTCGGGGCTCGAAAAACCGGTCAAATCCGGTTTAAAACTGGTTCGGATTAATGTCGAATTCGGATTCCGTGTGACATCATCAAACCGGATCGGATCGGATCGGATCAGATCGGGTCTTTGTGCATCTCTAAGCTCTTAAAGCTTGAAGACATCAAGCTACACCAAAAGGTATGTCATCTAACTAGTCTTTGTAGTATAGTTGCCTCATAGTATGCTAGTTAGGATTAAATCCTTGGAAAGTTCTTATTTGCATGTATAATAGAGAAAACATAGATCCAAGGTTTATAGGGTTGCATGTACACCATAGGAGTGTTAGAATGCTCAAAACCCAACAGTGGTATCAGAGCCTAGGCTTGCTTTCTCTTATACTTGATGCAAATAGATTTTTCGAAGCCAAGAATCTGTCAGGGCCTAAAACTCGACGACTTCTGGCCTCCAGACAACATATCTTCGTGTTTCTTGGCTGGAATTGGACTAGGAACATTACCATAACCTGTTTTTGATCTTATAAACTTGTTTTTGATGTGGTAATGTTCATGCTAATCCAATTTCAAAGATAATTGTCAATAGATTCATGTTTTGTATTACATTAAAAGTTATGCTAATTACATGAAAAAGTTTGATGTGAATTATCTTTGTTCATATGAGTTGCTTAGATTAATAGATAAGTTAATTGATTATATGTTTTCAATCCATTTTAATCTAAGAGATGATTCTAAAATGTGTTTGTGTAACTTCTCCTCAAGTTACATGAAAGATCACATTTAAGTTTCTTAAAACTCATAAAAGATGGCAAAGGTTACAAAATGAAGAGTGTTGTTCTCATTAAATAGTTTTATCACTCCATAACTTGTCCTCAAGTTATGGAGGTTCAAGAGTCACTTCATTAAGTAATAAAATGTGTAACCTTAATTAATTTCATAAGTTACAAAATAAAGAAAAGTTACATTCTTTTATTAGTTTAAAGTCTTCCATAACTTGTCCTCAAGTTATGGAACTTGAAGAGTTTTTTAATTAAAACTACTTTAAACACATAAGTTATGGAATTAATTAGTTTTGAATAGTTTCAAAACTTGCCTTCAAGTTTTGGAATTTGAAAAATTTTCACTTATGAATACTTTAATTCCAAGTTAGCCCTTAGGATTTTTAAAAGTTAAAATTCAACCCTTATACTTTATAATATTATAAGTTAATAATATTTATATATATATGTATAAGAGTAAAGTCAGTCTTACCGTTAGTAGGCCTCATTCACGAAGTCGGTCTATAAAGGGGGTATAAGGTTACTGCCTATAAAATGGCAGTTTAATGGGTGTCCACTCTCACCCACCGCTTCCTTGACTGGTGGAGGGTCGTTAGCCGAACGGGTAGGACAAAGACTATAAATTCTCCCTTCATTAAAAGTATTAATGATAAATACTAAGTAACTAAACCTTAATATCCAATCTTAGTTACTTAGGAAAATGTGAATAAGCTACTAATCCATGAAATTACACTTTGCACTTTGTTTAAGTCAGTTAGTGGAGCGTGTGTGGTTAACCGGCACACTAACTCGTATTTAACAAGGTAGGCAAAGGGTAACTTAATGTTTATCATAGTATCGATGGAGCGTGTGTGGTTAACCGGCACATCGATTGAGGGGTAAACACTTAAGGGTACCAGGTAATTTGCATAGTTACTTCACACCTTGTTTTGTGATCCTCGACATCCCAGTCACAAAACCTAAAGGGCACACTCGAGATTGAAACATGCCATTGAACAGTTCAATGAATCTCAAAAGATCTAGGAGTTTCAAATCCAAGTAAAACCTAATTAAATTGTTTTGTTTTCATGGTGGAAATTAGTGAATCGTCATTCGCCTACCTTCAAATATTCTATAGCTTGGATTACGACATCCCTCTTCCAAGTTATAAAATAGTTTGTAGGGTCCTAGCCTTAATATTTCATATTGGGTGTTATATTAAGGACTTTAAATCAACTATCTTGAATATATCCCAAAAGATGTCTAGTTCAGACATCTATGATCTTCCCAAATCTCTTGGAACTTCACTTCCTCCACCTCCTCCAATTATTCTCCCTAACCCACAAGTTCAAGGTCACTCAAGCCCTATTGGCAAGGCAAGGTCTAGGTGTGATCACATCTTGGAGATGAAGTCACATATTGACAAGCCGGGAGAGTTGGGTGTCAAAGTCTTAAGAAATTTGGTGGTTCAATCACTTTCTATGTCACATAGTGAGTTCCTTTGGGACTCCTATGAAACAGACTATGAAAAGACCCTTAATGATCTTATCTATTTGATTGGTGTTGCTGAATCAACAATGATTTGGAAGGCTAGTAAAGCAAATTTGATTAGAAGATCGACTTCCCAAAACTTTATGGACATTGAAAGTGGTGACACTCGAAATTCAGAAAAAGCATTCTCTTCCCGGATCCGCCATAATCAACTAAGTTGACCAAATGGTAAAGAGAAAGGCTAAGTCTGAGATTATCCCATGTACCATTCCCAAAGGATCCATATGGTTCTATTGCCAAAAAGGAAAGGGCATTGATTGCGAAGCTGCCAAATTTACCTGAAAGATCATAAGGCTGGTAAAGTCAATAAGTTTGACTCTACTTCAGGTAAAGTCCACTATCTAACTGCATTAAGTTTTTTTCTGAGATTCTTATTACATGATGTGACTGGGTCACATGTTGATGTTTTAAGAATCAAAGGAAAAAATAAAGGAAACTTAAAGAAAGAGTATGCTGAATCTAACCGTGAAGATGGATTTATATCGCTTGATTGAAGATCAGATTCTTAAGCAACTTCTTAGGAGTTATGATAGATTTCTAGGAAACATGTAATAACATAGTTTTCATTTCAAGTTACATTGTAAGGAAGAAGTTTTTTCCGCATTTGAAAATAAATAAAAGTTTGTTTTACTTTATTTTTATCTCCTTACAATGACATTCATGAAAACTTGATGTTTATATGTTTATAGCAATATTGGAAATATGAATTTGATTCTTTCATTTGTGGTAGTGTCTAAATTTACCAAATAAGGAAATATTCTCATCACCCAACTTTCAATTGGACCGAAACTTGGAATCATACAAGGTGTTGAGTGTGATGTGTGAGAATTTTCAACTTTGGAAAATTAAGACTAGTTCCGTGGTCACATGTATATGTGACTCAAGAGAAGGATTAAGGGATCAAGTACACTTTCTTGTGCACTTGTCACAGTCCACCACAAAAGATGGATAAGACTATTCATCATGATTTACTAAGGTTTAGTAAATATGATTATACTTACAAGCTTAAGTATAATTATGAGACATTGGAAAATTTTCAATGTATGACAGAATGAATAAGAAGAATCAAAGTAGACAGAAGGATAAAAGTTTCTCAATTCTGAAAAGATGCGAGAGTACTTTAGTATCGTGTTTTAAGATCATCTTAATGATTTTGAGACCTTATCACAATTCATCCTCTAAGTGCATTCTGATAGTTAAGAAGAGGAGTTATGAATTGTTGAAGTGGTTAAATCAAGAAGATGATTCATACTTCGTTCCAAAAACAATTCTTAGAGTTATACTCTATGATTGTAACTTGAGTGACATGTATTAAAGAAGGTTTAAAACACTTGTCAAATGTAAGAGTAAAAGTATTCTACTCTTGTACATTTGAAATTGGTAGGTTGTGATGTTTTGGATAAAACAAAGATCAACTTAGGCCAATTGTGTTAAGTGTTTGTCTTGATTAGAATCCACACTATCTCTTGAATATTTGGCAAGAAAGTCTTATAGGTCAAGGAGACAGTGGGAGTCTAAAAGATCCTGAAAGGGTTTCAAGAAGTAATCAAGAATAAAACGTGTATTTCATCACTAGCACACAACTAGATGTTTATAACCTATCGTGCTGACATTTCTGTGCCCATTCCAGTTAAGTTGGCTATACATTTGAGTTCTACATGTTCTCAATTGTTTGCATACCTACTTGGAAGCAATGGCAGGCCCTTGAGCTGCCAGGTGGCAAGAAGTTAAGATTGCACAAGTTCAATCCATATGAGTTAGGATTTGTCACTAACCTAGTCCTGTGATTATGGTTTGACAAATTCACATGGATAAGAACACATACACCATAAAATCTAAGTGCCATAAGGTTTCTCTCCGATTCATGAAAATGATGGTGAGGAAATTCTTTCACTAAGTAGATTTTAAGTAGATAGCAATTGTGATATTTGCAGTTCTCAAAGTCGTTAGTGGAGCGTGCGTGGTTAACCGGCACACTAACATTGACTTATGAGAAATGGAAAAAGGTCTAAACAATTGAGACTATGATTACGGCATCCCTTTTCATAGTTCTGAAATTGTTTAGACACACCTGTGAGCTATCTAAAATAAGGTGTATAATTTTTGATAAAGTTTTATCAAAGCAATCTAGTATCAGAAATTTGAACTTTGGTAAGAAAGTCAATAAAGTATAGTTTTTCTAGAAGTTTCAGCTGATTTCAGAGTACATGTCAAAGCTAGTGGGATCATAAGTGTTATGCTAATTGTTGGACCTATTGTGTTGCGTCATGGGCTCGGTCCTTAGCCCAGTTTTGTTTACCGGTTTGGGCCTGTCCAACCGTGTATGTTTTCCTAGGGTTTAGTATTTAAGCTGCATGCATGCAGTCTTTTTGATTAACGCTTTCATTATTATTCTTTGCTTTGAAGTATTGTAAACCCTAGCTCGCCTCTATAGTGGAAGTTCTTCATAGAGCTCTACTGAGGCGTGACTATATTTGAATCATAAGCATATTGTTGATTCTGTAGCGTGTTCTTCATATTATTGTGATTGTGTTGTTTGATCTTCATCTTTTACCTGTGAATGATCTAATCGATCTGAGTTTTAATTCTCATCAATTGGTATCAGAGCAGGAGACTGTGTAATTCATACACATCTCTTCTGTCGAAGGAGTTATTAGGGTTTTTCCGCTTTGATTGATATTAATTGAGCCGTCATTCCATATTGACGTATCTCATTAATTGTCGATCTTACTCTAACAATAAATTACAAGTCTGATATTCAACAGGTTATCGATCAAACTTCATCATGATGTCCATGGATGATTCACAAACCAATCCAATAAACATCTCCAACAGTATCGGATCAACGACAAGGATTCCAATTCTGTACACTCAGGATTATGAGGTCTGGACGCACCACTTTGAAGATTATGTGATTGGCTCAGAAGATAATGGGTACTTGATCTGGGAAGCCATCACTGTTGACCCATTTGCTCATTCAAACACCTCAAGGATTGTCAAAACTCAAAAGGAGTACAATCAGCTTGTGAGTGATGTGAAAGACATTCCGCAAGACGAGAAAGAGAAGTTTAAGTGTAACATAAAAGCCTTAAGAATGATTAGGTTTGCATTGCAGTCAGATACATTTCGTTTGGTTAATTCTTCCACTACGGCTAAAGAGATATAGGATAGGCTAAAAGAATTGTATTCCACTGATACAGATCTGGAACATTCGATTCAAACTCTTTTGCTTTCTGAGTTTGGTGATTTCAAACAGAAGCCCGAAGAGAAACTGATTCAGACCTTTGATCGGTTTAACCATATTTTAAGCAAGATGATAAAGCACGGCATCGAGAGGAAAGTTATTGAGCAGATGGTTACTTTCATGAACGGTCTTAGACCCGAATGGATGGAAGTTGTGTCAACAGTAAAGGCACATGAACAATTTAAATCGTATTCTCTGGCGAAACTGGTGGGAATTTTGAAATCCCATGAAAGTGCACTGGCTAAGGAAACGAATGTGGTTTCAAACATGCGTTCGTTAGCACTTGTTTCTAAAGGAAAAAGTTCTGTTGAAGAAGATGAGGAATTGGATCTTGCCGACTACGATCTAACTAGTGAAGAGTATGCCCTAATGGTGTCCAATCCCAAAAAGTTCATTAAAAGAAAGTTCCCAGCCAACAAGAACCGAAACTGGCAGGGAAGTTACAGCGCTGAAAAGGTTCAGGAGGAACCTAAGATGGTGTCGAAGTCAGAAGAGTCCAAGAAAGAGGTGAAAATTGGTGGAGACTCAGGATTTGATTGCCATTACTGTGGAGGCAAGAATCACTTTGCCAAGGACTGCATGCTGAAAAAGAGGGCAGAAAAGACTGATAATGATGATGAGGAAGCGAGCCTCCTGAGACGACTGGAGGAAATCAAGAAAAGAAAGTCTGCTGCTAATAATAAAACTATAAATTCTTTAATTGTGCAGGATACAGACAACCGTGATGAATTCGGTGGTGTGGAAGTATGGTCCACAGACTCAGAGGACAAAGAAGTGAGAAAACCCACTCATGGCAAGGCGATGCTAGTTAAGGAAGAACAAGCTACAGGAAGGTGCTAGATGGCGACCGAAGGAGTATCCCAGATGAGAGGATATACAACTGACGGGGGAATAGAAGCCGAGAGAGAGCGAGAGGACAGGTGTTTTGCTGCGAAACCTGTTAGTGCACAGATCAACGAATGTGATGAGTTGATCAAGAAGGTATAAGATATTCTTGCTTCTCTGAAAATACCTATTACTAACTATGAAAAGGAACTAAACAGCTTAAAAACAAAATTTTCTAGTATAAGTAGTAGTCTTTCCCAAACCCGTGTCACAAACTCTAACCTGATTGATGAAATTGGCAGGGTATCGTCGAAGAGTGAGGAAAGGAGGATGTGGATAAAGCTGAAGGAGAAAGAATTGGTTAGGTCTAGGGGTGAGTCGATTTATTTGCAAAGAGACAATCTTAAACTTTTAAAACAACGAAATGTGTTTTGATTGATTGCTAAAAGACTTTATTTTAATATCACTCAATTGCATCTCGATTGTGAAATAGAAAAGAAGATACATCGCATGATTTTGCCCTTCCTTGAGTTAAAGGAGGATGAAATCGATGTTGAAGCTTACAACTGCGAAAGCGTTGTTTCCTCTGATGAGATCTCACCTACATACAAAATCGGTCTTGACAAGATTGATTCCTACATTAAGTCCAAAGACCATAAGGACATGCTCAAAAATCTGTTAGATGAGAATGATAAATTAAAGTTAAGAGCCGAAACTGTATAGAAATTTGACTCATTGAATGCCACATTAAGTTCAGAAAATAAAATTGATGTTGAAAATGCATCTGAACTTAACGAGGATGATGATCTGAGTGAAATCTCGGTAGAGGATGTGGTAGACTGTTCTGAGTTTGTTAAAAGCGAAACTAAAACCTACAAAAATCTTATTTCTGAAAATTCAGTGGAATACGCTCGTTTGTCCAAAAACAAAACCAAAGTCCTTAAAGAAAAAGCAGTTGTGTATCAAAAGCTTCAATCCACTCCAAATCATGTATAAAAAATTAATGGAGTAACTCAGCAACAAACAACCGAACTGACAGCTATAGTAGTCGAAGATAATGCTGACGGATGCGATGATTTTTCTGGTCAGCACCTATTGATAATGCTGATGAAACAGTAGGTCTGTCACAGAAAACCTCATGGAGAGTGAAAGGCAGATATGTAGCCGAACCACTTAATGATCCTACTCGTTTAGAAAAGCCGAGCACAAGTGGGACTAAAAATTCTTCTGATGAGCAAGTGGTTATTTCATGCGAAACCAATTCACCTAAGTGCAATGTTAATACTCAAAGTTCTGAGAAAAAGGCTAACATTCACAGAAACCCAAAACAGGTGAAAGAAAGGAAGCATCAAAGAAATGTGAGGTACAAGAAAAACCTTACAGAAAGGAAGCAGTTTTGGAGATCTCAAAATCCTAATTATGCTCGCTATGAAAAACCTTCCAAACAAATGGAGGTGAGGAACAAAAAGGAACGCTTCGGTCCCTCAACCAAAATGAACCGAAAAGATGATTTTGGTTCCTCGACTCAAACGAACCGAAATGATAGTTTCGGTCCTCAAAACCACATCAACCGAAAGGCAAGTTTCGGTCCTCAGCACCACATCAACCGAAAGAACAGATTCGGTCCCCAACTCAATAGCAACCGAAAAAGCGGTTTCGGTCCTCAACCCGGCAAGACCAATCAAACGAATAGAGGATCTGATGTTACTTATAAACCTAACTCTTCTCATTCTAATTCTTCCTAGGATTTAAAGGGGAAAGGAAAGCTCTTTCCAGAAGATGACAGGCGTCCAAAAGAGATCCAAAAGAATGCAGATGTCAACACCTCAAATCCTACATCTATCGAATCTAAGTCAAACAAAATTAAAGTTTCACTATAAAAAGAAAAGATGAAACAACTTTAATTAAACGTACTTATTTGGTTGATGTTTCTCTTACTATTCCCTCTCATGTAAAAGGCTCACAAGGACCCAAGAAACTTTGGGTTCCTAAATCTGCTTAATATTTTGCAGGTTATACATGACGAGCAGTTTGACGAAGAATGGTATATTGACAGTGGCTGCTCGCGTCACATGACAGGAAGGAAGGAAGAACTGAGGGAGTTTCGGTCTCTCAAGGATGGCGGTATTGTGAAGTATGGCAACAACTCATATGGAACTATTAAAGGCTATGGAATGATTATGAATGGTCATTTCTCAATAAGAAAGGTCGCGTATGTTGAAGGGCTTCAACACAACCTTATCAGCATATCACAACTGGTTGTTGGAACTGGATTGAAGGTATCGTTTGATGATGAAGGCTCAGAAATAGTCGAGAAGAAGTCCAAGAACGTTCTACTGAAATCGAAGCGAAAAGGGAAAATGTACCCTTTAAACCTTAATCCAATTCGAGGTGAACCAGCAGTTTGCTTACTCACGAAGGGTCATTCAGATGAAAGCTGGTTATGGCATCGTCGTCTCTCTCATCTTAATTTCAAGGATATAAACAAAATGGTTTTAGGAGATCATGTTCGAGGTCTTCCAGTTCTCAAATTCGACAAAGAACATTTATGTGCAGCCTGTGAATTGGGAAAACAGAGTAGACAAAGTGATCCCTCCATTATCAATACAAAAGTGATAGAACCATTGGAATTATTGCACATCGATCTATGTGGTCCCTCTTCCATTGAAAGCATTGGTGGAAATAAGTACATTCTGGTCATTGTTGACGACTTCTCTCGCTTCACATGGGTATTTTTCTTGAAGCAAAAATCTGAGGCTACTCCAAGGCTCAAGCTCTTCATAAAGCAGGTTGAAATTCAACTAAGGAAAGTTGTTCGTAACGTAAGAGGCGACAATGGCTTGGAATTCAAAAATAAAGATTTCGAATATTTTCTTGCTGAGAAGGGAACGACTCATAATTTTTCAGCCCCATACACTCCATAGCAGAATGGAATCGTTGAAAGAAGAAACTGATCTCTGTGCGAAGTAGCTCGCACTATGCTAAGCTTCGCTTCATTGCCTCTGTATTTCTGGGCTGATGCTATCGCTGCCGCTTGTTACACTCAGAACCGATCATATCTAAACAAGCGATTCTCTCACACTCCTTACGATATCTTAAACAATCGCAAACCGAATGTAAAGTTCTTCCATGTGTTTGGTTCCAGGTGCTTCGTCTTCAATTCTAAAGAGAAGCGAAATAAGTTCGATGCTAAGGCTGATGAAGGTATATTCCTAGGTTACTCCCTGAATTCTAAGGCATACAGAGTTCTGAACAAGCGTTCTAAGAAGATTGAAGAAACATACTATGTCACCTTTGACGATAGATATGTTAAGAAGATGAATGCAACCGAAAGTACAACTCAGGAAATCTTTCCAAAGACTGGTCAAGTAACAGCCCCTATTTCAAATCTTTTCGAGCAATATATGCTTCTTTTTGACGAGCCTCAAATGGCAATTAATTCTGAATCATCGACGAAAGACAACAAAGTTGACAGTCTAAAGCAAATCATCGATGATGCTGCTCAAAAGATGGCTGCTGATCAACCTAAAACAACCGAGAAGCCAGTCGAAGGCGAACCTTCACACGACCGTCCTTCTGTCCAGGGGGAGGGTCCTAATCCACAACAATATCAAGGTCCTTCATTCCAGGGGGAGAATTCAACGTCACAATCATCAGGCTCAGCCGAAAGTCCAAACGAATGGGAGCATTTTGATCCAGAATTCGTGTCATCATTCGAGGGGGAGAAAGTTAATGATGATGATACTCAATCGGAACCTGAAGTGGAAGTTGATGCTGAACTGGATCCCACGTGCGATCCTAATTATCCTCCACTCATCAAATGGACCAAAGATCATCCTCAGAGTCAAGTTATTGGAAAATCTTCAGAAACGGTGTTAACTCGCTCACAGATCAAAGCGAAACAAACTGCACTATTTTCTCAAGTAGAGTTTTGTATGTTCAATTCTTTTGTTTCTAAAGTTGAACCGAAGACTATTAATTTAGCACTTGATCATTCTTACTGGGTTCAAGCCATGCAAGATGAGTTGAATGAGTTTGAAAGAAACAAAGTATGGCGCCTTATTCCAACTCCAGAGGATGCTTCGATTGTCGGCCTCAAATGGGTATTCAGAAACAAGATGGATAAGGAAGGGAATGTGATTCGTAACAAGGCTCGTTTGGTGGTGAAAGGCTACTGTCAGGAAGAAGGTATCGATTATGAAGAAACCTTCACTCTCGTTGCAAGATTAGAGTATGTTCGGATTTTTCTTGCCTATGCTGCACACAAATACTTTGAAGTCTATCAGATGGACGTCAAGTGTGCCTTTCTCAACGGTAAACTTGAAGAAACGGTGTACGTTGAACAACCGTCGGGCTTCTTGAACGAAAAGTATCCAGATCACTGTTATATTCTTGACAAAGCGGTATATGGCCTAAAACAGGCTCCCAGAGCATCGTATGAAACTCTCACTCGATTTCTAAAAATCTCTAAATTCGAACAAGGTTCGTTTGACCCAACCTTCTTTCGAAAGAGAGAGGGTAACCACCTTATGATAGTCCAAATTTATGTTGATGACATCATCTTCGGCTCCACGAATCCCAGCATAACAGCTGAATTCAGGAAGTTGATGGAAACTAAATTTGAGATGAGCTCAATGGGTCCAATTAACTTTTTCCTTGGATTAAACATTAGACAGGGGCCCGAAGGCATTTTTATTAATCAGGAGGCATACACGAAGACACTGCTCGCTAAGTTTGGAACGATGGGAGACTCGAGAGTTAAAGTTCCAATGGCTTTTGGGACAAAGCTTACACCTTCATTAGAGAAGCCAGCTATTGACATGACGCTCTATCGTCAAATGATTGGGTCGTTAATGTATCTCACGGCAAGCAGACCTGACATCATGTTCTCAGTTTGTTACTGTGCCAGATTCCAAGCTAACCCATGTGAACAACATATGCAAGCTATGAAAAACATCTTTCACTATCTAAAGCGAACATCCTCTCTAGGTCTGTGGTATCCAGCCAACTCCGGATTCTTTGTCCAAGCATACTCAGATGCTGACTTAGGTGGCTATGGATTAGATCGTAAAAGCACCACTGGTGGATGCCAATTTCTAGATGGTAAATTGGTTAGCTGGCAATCGAAGAAACAAACCTGTGTTTCTCTTTCCACGGCAGAAGCTGAATACATCGTTGCTGCGTCTTGCACATCTCAGGTAGTATGGATACAAAGTCAGCTTAGAGACTATAGGCTGAACATGAAGAAAATCCCTCTATATTGCGACTCTGAAAGTGCAATTAGGATTTGCCACAACCCAGTGCAACACTCCAAGACCAAACATATAGCATTGAGGTATCACTTCATCAAAGATCACGTCGAAGATGGCAACGTTAAAATTCACTTCGTAAGGACAACTGATCAACTGGCAGATATATTCACTAAGGCTCTTCCTGAAGCAAGTTTCAACAAGATTTTGCAAGGCCTTGGAATGATGGAATCGGAATCAGTACCAAAATCACCTTCGCATCAATAAAGGTAAGAAGCAAAATAGAGAGAACCGAAATGAACCGAGCGTTCGGTCTATTTCGGGTTCGGCTCGACCATGAACCGAAATGAACCGAGCGTTCGGTCTATTTCGGGTTCGGTCCATCTAAACTCGCTCGCTTCATTTTCATATCAAGGCGTTTTAATTGTATTCTTCTGTATTTTATCTTTCTGTTTTTATTCTTTTTCAGAAAATCTCAAAAATCCAAAAATATTTTATCTTTCTGTTTTTATTCTTTTTCAGAAAATCTCAAAAATCCAAAAATATTTTCATTCTTTTTCAGAAAATATCAAAAATTCAAAAATATTTTCGTTTGTTTGTTTGTTTGTGTGGTGTGTTTCTTTGTTCTTATTAGGTAATAAAAGAACCAGTAAATCAGAATATGGAACTAACGCATGTATATTTCTTTCCTTCAGTACTAGTTAAGTGTCCCTAGAAGCATGCTGATGTATGTTGACCAAAGCCTCGAACGATTCTGAGTAAAGCCTTAATGACTTGATAAATACAAATCTTGTCTCACCAAACAGGCTATAATATTTACTCTAATCATGAGCTGCCATACTCCTCTCAAATTGAGTTAAGAGTTTTTCTGCCTTGTCAATCAGTTCTAGCAGAGGCACTTTCATTTCTTTTACCTACCTTATTTTTCACCATCTACTTTCGGTTCACCATCATAACCCTTGAGACTCTCGGTCCTTACCACTGAGGTTTATGGTTACATAAAATCTGTGTTTGTGATCTTAGATACGTTTACCACGTGCTAAGTGAAACCCAATATCCAACAGCAATAAAGATTTGACGGTGAATTAATTATTCAAGAACTTACCGGTTACCTAATGAAATCTCCTTTCATTTTTGCATGGTCTTTCATGAAATTGTGTACTACCAAGGCGTATCTTCCCACAGAGATCCAGTTTTTTTTTTTTTTTTTTTTTTTGAGATTTCCAGTTATATTTTCAACAAGTCTCTGAATATGTTTCCTGCCTACTTGTTCAACATATCATATTGATTTCACAAGTACTTCGTTCAGATTCGGTCTTATATCAAGTATCGATTTCATGAATTGAAGCGAAAACCACCAGTTATATGCTTTAAATTTAAAAGAGGCCTTTCAATACTTCTTAATAAGTATTTGATCGTTATTCAATGGGAAGCCACACAAGCACTTTAAGGTCTCTCTTGACCTTGAAGGAAGAGATTCGTGCCCATAATCAATTGCTTTATGTCTTTTTATGACATCACAAATTATCTTGCACAATTTGATTTACTTCTTTATCTTTTACACTCTATGCACGAAAATTTTTGATTTTCCAAATTCTGGTTTTATTCCCGGTGTTTCAATGCTCGATAAAGTTAAAAGATGATGACGGTTCATATAAAATATGGGGTGACGATTGGGATCATGTTAAAGCTGACTCAGCATTCTCCAATGGTTTTGACGATTTGAAAAAGTGCTTTTATGGAATGGAGCGTAAAACCGAAACGTCTTTTCTCTTTCCTGCGTCATCATTGGGTATGACAACTGTTCATCCATCAAATCAGGCGACGTTTCAAATAAATCCAATATATCAGCCGGATTTTTTTCTCTCCTTCTTGTACATATAAAAAGGATTTGGCATGCTGATCTTTACCCTTTCATCACTTTCAAAACTCTCAAAGAACAAAGGCGATTCATCTTACTGTTCATCTTCTTCTCCAACTTTCTACAATGCCAGAATCTTCTTCAGTCCATGATACCTTTGTTCACCCAACCCTTCTCACCATCAAACCTCAACAAAACCTGATCATCGACCTCACACCCTTTGTCTATGAACCCTACATGCTGTATGTTGTCGAGTGTCTCAAATACTCGCCTCTTGTAATAGCTCTGTCAAAGGTCGAATGTGTTCCATTGACCTGCCTCTCACACCTCTACTCCACTGCTTACTACGACAAAGTCGCTGAAAGGATTCACTTTGAAATCCACAACGAGAAGTCCTCCATCTCCAAGAACCGTTTATGTGCCCTAATTGGTCTCTCTCAAGAACCCACCATGGTAAACCCTGACTCGATCACTACCGGTCAATTGTTCTCCATGTTTTATCAAATGGGGTACACTGAAACCCTAACCACCATCACCAAGTTCAAAAAGTCCTGCCTTCCTCCTCAATGGAATGGCTTATTTACTCTGTTGTTCAAAGGACTCTCTGAGCGCAGTGCCGGCTCCGATGGCGCAACCAAGTCCTTTATAACTCTGCTCTACGGTCTATATCACGGGATTGATTTGGATTATGGATCCATCATCTGGCAACAACTGGTCCAAAGTTTGATTTCTTCTCCAAGACACTCAGAAATTTCGTGTGGCAGGTACTGGTCAATAATCACCAAGTGGGCAATGGATCTCCTTCATGTTCCAATCCTGGCAAATTCTCTTCTCTCCTCTATCGCTACATTTCATACCATGAAGATAATCATCACGGATCCCACCAAGTACTCTTTTCTTGCATCCATCCCTGACACCATGCTGGCTCGTGTGCCTACAACAAGCAAAGTTCTGCAACAATACAGGGAGCTACCATCTTCGGGTCCATGGGAGCTAACCCCAGACATGGTTCGTTCCATTGAAGAGGCTGACAAGCCGGCCAAGAGAGGAAAGAAGTTTGAGGCTCAGAAGGAGAAGGTCACTAAAACAATCAAGGGGCGAACCACTCAGAAACGAATGACTGACAAGGCAGCTTCGTCGCCGCCCCACCAGAAGAAGCAGAAAAAGCCCGCTCGGAGACACATACTCCAATATTCAAGTGAATCAGACTCAGAGTACGTTCCTCCTGAACACAAATATGCTCCTCCTTCAGAAACGGAAAGCGAAAGCTCTGACGATGAGGCTTCGGGTCGTGGTAATACCCTGCCTCGCTCGCCTACCCCAGAAATTCAAGTTCGATCCCCACATCATTCTCCTCCACCCGTTTCTACACCTATTTCGGTACCTATTTCCATTCCTCCCACTTTTCCTATAAATACATCTCAACCCTTTTTCATTCTTCCCATTTCTACACCTATCTTCACTTACTCCACTACCACCACCACTACTGGAGTACGAACCAACGTATCTGATACGAGGGCTCGTTCTACAGCAACTGAACCTCCCATCACAACCGAAACCACTTTCACAACCGAAACCACTTTCACAATCGAACCTCCTACCACTACCAAACCACCATCTCCCACTCAATCCACTGACACCAACACCGTTCTTGGCGGTGAGGACTTGGAATTTGATTCCACTTATTTTAGTCCTTACCGTGTCCAAAGTGATGGAGACGATGATGAACCTGTTACCAAGCGTCATCTCAAAGCAGTCAACGACAAACTTGATAAACTGCTTTCCTCCTCTTCCTCGGGTGCTTATTCTGATGCTGCTCTTAAAGCATTATTTTCTTCCGTTGTCAAGGAGCATGATGCATCCCTCGCTGCTATAGCTAAATCTATCGACGCCTCCACTTACCACTGCCAGAAAGCCTCTGTTGCTGTTGAGGCTTCCACGAAGGAATGCAAAGAAGCGACCGAAAAAGTTGAAAAACTAATTTCTGAAGCTAACTTGTTTTTAGAATCTTTGCAGGCCGCAGCTCAAAAGAACGCTAAGTCCGTCAATGATTTGGTTCAAACTCTTCAGAGTTCTCTTACAACCGAAAGGGCTAATATTGAGGTTGCTCGAAAGGCTATTGAAACTGCCAATGCCAGTCTTCATACGCAGGTGGATGAGCGCTTAACTAAGTTGGAAAAAGAGCTAGCTGTGGAAAATCACATCATGGATGAGCTTGACAAGCGAACCTCTCAGCTGAAGATGCAGAATCTTAAGCTTCGCACTTCCACAGCCGAACTCAATGATTTGAAATCTGAGAGAGAGGTTATACGAAGCTCAGTTGGTGATGTTCACTCTATTTTGCTTCACCTCATTGATGCCTATGATCCCATTCTCACCATTACTATCAGAAGACACTTGGATGAGAAACTCAGGCCAACACTGGACATCCTAAGTCGTACTGAGGGTGTTTCTGTGACCCCTGTTCAGCCGAAACAAGGGGGAGAAGAAGGAAAAGAGAAATAAAAGGAACAGGAGCAATATCAACCTCCTCTCAAACCTATCTCTACTGCTGCACCGAAGGTTAATGAAGCTTCGGGTAGCAAAAGGGAGAAAAAGAAAAGAAAAATTGGCGAAGATGAAGAAGATGATGATGATGATATTGAAGAGAATTTTCAAGCAGATCCCACCAATCCTTTTCAGAAAACGAAGGCATCTGATAAAGAGCTTGAAGAAAAACTTAAGAAAGGATCGATAGAGCTTGAAATAGAGCGAAAGGAAAAGGAGCTCCTGGAAAAGAAGAAGTCTATCTTTCCTGAGTGGACTCTTGATTCGCTCAAAAGGTGTGCAATTGATGAACCAAGTACACTCTGGCTTGAGCCTGTGATGTCATTCGGGCTTGAAAACACCAAGGATGCACAGTTTGACATGCCTATCACACGAAAGGCATTCGTTTTTCACTGCTTCAACTCTACTGTGCCAATTCCCTCTCCAAACCCGAAGGTTGATCGGGATCTTTTGGAGTTCTATTTGGAATTCGCTTAACCACAGTATCTGACATGGAGCTTACAGAAGATTACTACTGTCAAGGTGCTGAAGCCTTACTCAGCAGGGAAGTTCGTTAATGTCAAATTCAAGGTGACTCGAGGCTCTGAAGGCTCGGTTCATAGCTTCTCCCTTGCTGATCTACCGAACCTCAATCCCTACGATTGGATACTTATCAACAACATCTTAATGTCGAATCCACAAGAGTATCAACCAATCATCGACCATATCAAGCGAATGCTTGTCTGCTACATACACGAAGTAGCGAAAATGGTTCAAGAGATTGCCTCTTCCATTCATAAACGACCAACGATCAAACCTTCGGGCAGAATAGGTGATGTAAATGTTATGGTCAAGGGAAAAATCGAACCCCAGTCTCACACTGTGATGTTTGTAAGGGGCGAAAGGCAAAAATGTATCATTGCTTTGTGTGATAAACACTTATTCTCTACTGCTTGCTTGGAGCATATTTTAGAGATTATCCACAAGTGCAATCAGAATTCTGCAGCCGACAAGAAGCTGTTTACTGACATGCTACGATGGTACATTCAGTTTCGGTAAACACTTCTTGCGATCATCCCTCGGCTGTTCAAAGTGGTCAAGACTGTGAAGCCTACTCAGAAAAAGTGAACTCTCGCCTCATTCGACGCAAAGGGGGAGATTGTTGGACCTATTGTGTTGTGTCATGGGCTCGATCTTTAGCCCAGTTTTGTTTACCGGTTTGGGCCTGTCCAACAGTGTATGTTTTCCTAGGGTTTAGTATTTAAGCTCCATGCATGCGGTCTTTTTGATTAACGCTTTCATTATTATTCTTTGCTTTGAAGTATTGTAAACCCTAGCTCGCCTCTACAGTGGAAGTTCTTCATAGAGCTCTGCTGAGGCGTGACTATATTTGAATCATAAGCATATTGTTGATTCTGTAGCGTGTTCTTCATATTATTGTGATTGTGTTGTTTGATCTTCATCTTTTACCTATGAATGATCTAATCAATCTGAGTTTTAATTCTCATCACTAATAATCATCTTGTTAGTGGGAGCATGATAATTAAGATAAAGTATTGCAAGTTAGCAATGTTAATTATAGAAAAACAAAAGTTTCAATTTGTGAGGTTGCAGGGGTTGAAAAAGTTGTTTTGCTATAATTAAGGGAGAGGAAATTATACTTTATTTCGATTCTAAAAAGCTTAGATTATTCTAAAGAGCTTATATTGAGATTTTAATCAAATTTAGTCAAAAATATATATGAATTTCATGTTGGAATGGCTCAACATAAGGAAATTCTATATATAGGTTCATTATTAGCGTTCTAAAATTCGATTATGATTACGACATCCATTTTCATAATCTGAATTATGAGAACTTGGCAAATAGAAATGGAAATATTATAGCAAAAGACTGGTTTAGTCTTTATGTGAGACATCATGAATCGTGTCCCATATGCTTCAGATATAGGATCGATTACATGTGCTATATTCATCCTTTCTAAAATTTTCCAAATGCTTGGGGCATTAAGAAGGGAAAAGGTCTAGAACTGGATATGACTAAAAGGATTAAGCAATTGTCGAGGACAATCCATGGTTTACCAAAGATTGGTTGCTCAGGGACAGTTAGAAGTATGGTGTTAATTTTGGAAGGACCATATTGACATATTCTGAAAAGAGGCAACTCTTGTTCAGAAGTGATAGTCAAAATGGGAATATGGGAAGGTGGAAGTTATCTGTGTAAGATTAGGAAACTTAATGCGAGAAAAATGTTCAAAGGCAATGAAGTTTGAATATGAGACTTCGGTTCCATGGAGTTGATCTCCATTGGAATACTCTGTAATGTTTGTTGACAAGTCTTTGTAACTTTGTGCATAATCGTTACAAGAGGACCAATGCATATAAGTTTAAAATCTAACAGATTTCGATAAATGATAAGGATTTGGAATTCTTACATTTACAATAAGGATTTGGGAGTGTGAAATTAGAATCATGGTTCAATTGTTTTATTTCACAATGTAAAGATCATAGACAAACATAGTGTGCATACTTGGTGTATGGCATGACTAGTGTTTAGAAAACATAGTGTACATGCTTGGAGCATGGGACAACTATTGTTTTAATTCAAGAATAAAGTTGATAGCTGAAACAGTATGCAATGAATAATGTGTAATCATATGGTGATAAATAAAAGGTGTTTTATTTATATTCATAAGTTCTGAGACCATATTGGATTCAATTATTCTTGTGTTTCACTTTGCATGTTTTGACTTCCATAATAACTAGGTTATTCTTTCGGAATGACTAAGTTATTCAAACCATCCACAGTCGGTCATATGTTGGAAGTAGATATGAATCAAGACTGTGTTGGGTCAAAATATGGTTTATACTTTGCTTTTCTGGGCAATTGTATTTTTCTATAATATTTTTGGAGTTTACGGTCATGTTTACGGTTGAGTTTACGGCCGTAAACACCTTACGGCCGTAAACCCATTTACGGCCCATGTTATCCGGCCCATGTTCTCATTGTATAAATATAGGTGTTAGGGTGAGGAGTAGAGATTTATGAACAGAAGAGAGTTTACGGCCAGAGAGCATTTTGTGTGTGTGAATCTTTTGTATCTGGAACTTTAATTCTAATCAATTCATACAGAGATTCATATTATTCTTCTTCTCCTTCTCTTCTATTTGATCTGACATCATCCGTTTGATTGGGATTCCGCACCATCAAACGGATCTGATTGATACACAGGCTAATTAGGGACTTACAATTGGTATCAGAGCCTGGTTGTATCAGTCAAAAGGTTTTATTGTTTCGTATAGAATCTGAATAATTGGTGTTTCCGGTCCGAGCTTACGGCCGTAAAATCCGATACACGGCCACAAACCAATTAAGTTCTTCAATCGTGATTCGTAGTTCTTTGGCCGTGAACCGATTTTTGGTGCAAGTTTGTTAATTTGAAGTCCGTATTCTAAATCGCGTTGAACCCTGGACCGTGAATTAAATTAATCTCGTGAATTTTTGTTAACAATTGAACTGAAAAATATTAATCGAAAAATTGAAGTTTACGGCCGCAAACTCCTAGTTTACGGCCGCAAACTCCTTCCGGCAGTAAACTATATTTTCTGCAGTAAACTATATTTTCGGCAGTAAACTATATTTTCCGGCAGTAAACTATATTCAGCAGAAAATATTGTTTTCAGCAGTTAATTTTATTTTATTTTTGAATCTTAATTTTACAACCGGAAAATTGAAGTTTACGGCCGCAAACTCCGAGTTTACGGCCGCAAACCCCTTTTTGGCAGTGAACTCTTTATACGGCAGTAAATCGGATTTTAACAAAATCAGTTTATATTTTTTTTTTTTTACTTTTGACCTTAAATTTTGACTTTGACTTCCAAGTTTGACCTTTGATTTTAAACTTTGACTTTTTCGTTTAAGTTTTAAATTTTCAAATTTAGTTTTTCGGTTTGACTTTTAAGTTTGTCTTTTCAAGTTTGACTTTTGAGTTTAACTTTTTAAATTTGACTTTTAAGGTTGACTTTTGAGGTTTATAATCAAAGGATTTGACTTTTAAGTTTGATTTTGGGTCTTAGTTGTGTTTTTTTTAATTGATTTTAAGGTCTACGAGGGAGTTGAAACATGAAAGAGAGTCGTCAGGATATGTTAAGACAAAAATTCAACATTTTCGATTATATCCCTGGAGAAACCTTTGAAACTCAGTTGCAGCGATTTACTACACTTACTACTGAGATGAATATAGCTGGGATCTTCTTGTCTAAGTTTGAGATAAACAAAAAGCTACTAAATTCACTTCCGAAATCGTGGGACATGAACGTGGCTATCATCAAGAAGACAAAAGATCTCAATCATCTTAGTCTTGCTGATGTAATTCAAGAACTTGATGCTTTGAAGTGTAGAGAAACAATGAGTTCTGAAAACATTCTGGTCACTGAAGTTACATGTACTCCAGCTTGTGAAGCTACGATTAAATTTCTTCGGGAACAAAC
The DNA here is from genome assembly GCF_052849685.1 of Lactuca virosa. Lineage (NCBI taxonomy): Eukaryota > Viridiplantae > Streptophyta > Magnoliopsida > Asterales > Asteraceae > Lactuca > Lactuca virosa. The sequence goes on along the minus strand of NC_136430.1, from coordinate 122,841,849 downwards.
TGATTTATTAAAAAGAGAAGTTGAGGACCTGAGATATGAAGGATATCAACTCAGGAAAGTACAGAAACCCCTGAAGGCTGAATTAGAAGCAAAAACCAAGGACTTTAGGAAGCTTCCGGAAGAGTATAGCAACAAGTGTGAAAATTATGATTATGTTAAGAGAGAACTTGCTGCTGTAACTGAAGAACTTGACGCTTTAAAAATTAAGTGTGGAAAAACTAATGTCAGTTTCAAAAATTATATTGCGTCAAGTCAGACAGTCGAGTCCTTATTTGAAACCCAATTAAAATTTAAAGATAATCAAAACAAGGGTTTAGGATACGATAATGTACCTCCTTCTTTTAATCATACATATCAGTATCAACCTTTGTCTAAAAAGGAGATTGCCAACGAACCATTCATGGTTTATGGCAAACCAGCTGGTTTTGTATCAGGAGGCATTATTAATGTTGAAAATTCTAATGCTTCTACTTCATGTGCAGGAAAAGTAGTAGAAGATGAGAACAAGGAGAGCACTACTAAACAAACCAATGACTCCTTGAACTCAGAATCTGTTGCTTCAAATTCTGTTACTCCTAACAAACATGCTGTTGAGAAATACAGGCCACCAATTCCAGCCAAACAGAGTGCCTCCTGGAATTGTGCTTGTGGGAACAATAAGAAACAAGGCAAGGCCACGCCACCAGGGGCAGGAAGAAACAACTTCACAGTGAAGAAAAAGGCATGTTTTCACTGTGGAACACCTGGACACATTGCCCGAAACTGTCCAAATCGCGCATACGTTCCCTACTACGCACAAGGATGGCAAAACACACCTAGAGGGAGATTTTCGAAAAGAAACCCCTCAAGGTCACGATCAGACATTAGCGACTGGAATGCCAAGAAGGCCAAGAATTCAACTCCCAAGGCCAAGCATCCGAATCCCAAGGGCAAGAAGGAAATGTCAGCCAACAAGCCAAATCCAAGAGATGCTCCAGTAAAACAAAGACTAGTTAGGTCAAAGTCATCTAGGCAGCCGATTTCAAGTTCCAAATCAAGTGCCGAGCCACCCATCGGATCGAAAAAGAAATTGGTCAAACCCAACTACAAATGGGTTCCAAAGGCTCACTCTCCCAAATCAACTAATGACTCTAATATTTCTACATCTTCTGTTTGTGATAAGCAGGACATGTCATGGGAGAGAGTACCGTGCAAGGATGACAAAGGTCGACCCAGTTTCAAAATGGGCTGGGTTCCAAAGACCAACTGATCCGGCTCTGTGTCGGAGCAGCCATGGAGGCATATCATCATACTTCGGTTTGTTGGTAGTGGCTGTTCCAAGCACATGATAGGAGGCATCTCTCAACTATACAACACTCGGAATTATGTTTGAGAGTATGTGTCCTTTGCGGGAAGGGAAGAAAGGAAGGATCACTCATGGGGTTAGTGCTTAATGATGTGAAGAATTTTTGGATCTGTTCTGAGATTACGCGTGCTGTTCTCAGACCTTCTGGATGCAAATTCAATCGGTGACTTACGGTTTGCGTTTTCTTCTCTATACCCCTGAGTTTATCTTACTCTGATTCGCTTCAAAGACTAATTTTTGTTTTAGGATAGTTTAAATTTACGCATTTACTTTCGTTTCTCTCCTATGCACAAATTTAGGGGGAGAAATAAAAACAAAACAAAAATTACAAAGTTTTAAAAAATCCAAAAACATTAGAAAATCAAAAAATCAAAAAAAAAATATGGTGTTAATGGAATGTGCTTGAGGGAGATGTTTTGGGAAATGAAATTAGCAAGTGATAACGGGCAATCTGAATCAGCGTAACGTACCTAAGTTGAATCGTCTACGCTCTGTGCTCGATGCGCTGGTAGGCACGAAATATTTTAAATGGACTTGACTAGGGAAAGTTGAACCTAATGAATTTAAGGACTTGACAAAGTTTGACCTAGTTAGATCTGTTTAACCTGACTTCACGACGCTTGGATGGGTTGAGCAGGGAGATATGCATGAGAATCTACCGGTCACATTAAATAACCCGTATCTAAAACTGTGGATTCACTTTTCCTCGATGTGCGGATTCTGTCCTTAATTCCTGTTGGATGGAGCGACTGGCAAATTCCGATAAATTAGGTTTGTAGAAAATCGTTTTCTTTCTCTATCTATCTGTTAGTCATATGTTGCCTCCTCTGCGTGATCGAAAAATCCGACCTGGTACACAACATATGCAACTCTATTTCTCTGCATGTTATATATATGAAATTCCTCTTATCTATTAGCCATATGCTGTCTCCTTTGCGTGACTTCCAATCCGACCTGGTACACAGCATATGCAACCTTCTACTTCTCAACCCCTCTGAAACAATAAGTAATAGCAATATGAATATGTTCTCTCTCTGAATGATTGTCTGCTCACCCGGTGTAAGGAGTACTCTAGAAGTTCTTGATGGCTTGGGCATATCAGGAATCGGGAAACACTTTCTAGTACACTTAAAAATTAAACATATACAGATTTTCTGTAGATCTCGCTGTTTGATTTAGGTGGACAACAATATCCCTGTTGTAGTCAGTTAAATGGTCTTAAGAAAAATCTATTTAAGATTTAGGGCCAATCATGATAATAAAGTTATAATTAGATATATGCATGTATCATGTCATTGGTAAATTGTCCAAAATTGTCACAAATTTTTCGTGTTTAAGTGGACCACAATACTGGCGATCGACCAGACAAAGACATGAAGATAGAAGGTACCGACAAGCGGATAAAGGCTGTCTAAAAACATTGATCCCAAATCACTCTTAAAGTTAGATATCATTTTATTTTTGTTAAATTTGTTCATAGTTTCTTCTAATTTAAATATTAGGGGAGAATTAAAAATTAAAAATAATGAAAACAAAAAAAAATCAAAAAAATTCAAAAGTCAAAGAAAAATCAGAAAAATCAAAAATTCAAAAATATTTTTGTTTCTGTTTTAATTTGTGTGCTAAGTTTTCTTTTAGTTTTGTTTTGTCTTGAAAAGTGATTTCAGGTATAGATAAGACTCATGGAGTTTGTGTTGAAGATTTTTGAGCCAAAGCCTCGTCCGTGAGCATCGAAGAATTCGCATTCGAAGGAGCAAGAAATGAAGATTATTCTTTCAACAGTCAATTCTTCAACCCCAGAAGCAAGGTGAAGCTGCAATTGAAGATTATGTGACGGATTGCATTGAAGCCTCCTCAATCAGTCTGTTGCTATCTTTGTACCTGCTGAAGTGATCTGGAAGATTTGTTCTCTCTGATGTTCTCTCTGAAGATTCTCAAGCTGAAAGCGCCATCTTTCAAGAATCAGTACATCAAGAATCCTCACCCAATGTGCGTTCAATGCCAAATTCTGAAGAAAAGCCCAAATGCTCAAGATGAAGTCATTCATTGAAGATAAATGTTGAAGCCAAGCTCTCGATGAAGATTAACAAGAAAAGCCAACTACTTTTTAGGGGGAACTTGCTGGGTCAATTAAGAAAAGAAAGCTATAAACTAAGGGGAGATTGTTGGGTCAAAATATGGTTTATACTTTGCTTTTCTGGGCAATTGTATTTTTCTGTAATATTTTTGGACTTTACGGTCATGTTTACGGTTGAGTTTACGGCCGTAAACACCTTACGGCCGTAAACCCATTTACGGCCCATGTTATCCGGCCCATGTTCTCCTTGTATAAATATAGGTGTTAGGGTGAGGAGTAGAGATTTATGAACATAAGAGAGTTTACAGCCAGAGAGCATTTTGTGTGTGAATCTTTTGTATCTGGAACTTTAATTCTAATCAATTCATACAGAGATTCATATTATTCTTCTTCTCCTTCTCTTCTATTTGATCTGACATCATCCGTTTGATTGCGATTCCGCACCATCAAACGGATCTGATTGATACACAGGCTAATTAGGGACTTATAGACTATCATGGGTTGGGATTGTAGATGTCTAAGATGTTGGACAAGGTGGTGCTACAACACTCATGAGTGCTCATAAGTTCTGAGTATTGGATTTAACCCGCGCTCAATGGAATCACTTCATGGATTTTATCACGAGTGATCATGAGACGATAATATCTTATATTCTTCAAACCTAGAGTATAAGTTGTTACTATGAGTTGGTTGTACATTGATTGCACGAAAACGTATTGGTAACTCGATGTTATAAAACGTGCCTTTGTGTATGATTCAACAAGTAGTAGAACAAGCCATATGAGTCGAAGTTTATCCATTCCTTTTACCTTCAGGATAAAAGCGATATCTGTGGGCCCCTCGATGATTTAATGATGATACATGTGAGTGCTTGGCCAAGCCAGGACTGATTTGATTTGTTCAATCAGTCAGTCATCATGAATCGGAAATCAGGAAACAACAAATGGACAGAGAGAATGATTATAATCCATGTCTCAGTCCATATGATATCTAGAATGGAGGAATATATGATCCCTTATCTAATGGACAAGTCATTTACAAAGGTCAGAGGTCGACAGCGGCTTTAAGAGCTACGATTTCCAGTTAGGTTTTGAAGTCATACTCAATAATAGTTTTAGACTTATCCAAGTGGGAGACTGTTGGATTAATGTCTAAGTTCATAACTATATTTGGTATGTACTTGACCCGACCCGGCATGGTCCATTTGGGTTGCACTTCACCGACACAATTTATATGGATAGTCTTTTGAGAATAGTATATTTATGATTTATATTAATATATTATAAGTTCTAATATATTAATATGGAATCATATTATTTAATTAGTATTGATCACGAATTGATTTAGATTTAATTAAGTGATCAAAATGAACTAATTAAATATGGACTCTTAGATATATGTGTTTGATGGGCCAAGTTCATTTAGGTTGGGCTAAGCTTTCATGGATAGTCCATGGAGTGTTTAACCCATGGATCATATGAAATGAAAGGTCATGGGTTTAACCCTAGTCTCCATACTATATAAAGATGTCCTTGGTTGGTGAAATTGGCACTAGTGTGGGTACACTAAGAGGGCTAGCCGATTTCACTAGAGAGAACCAAAGTATTCTTATTCTCAAAGTCTTCCAAGGTGTTTTGGTGATTTGTGATTCCACTTGAGGCTTCCACACTATTGGGGCTAAGCTCTTAAAGCTTGAAGACATCAAGCTACACCAAAAGGTATGCCATCTAACTAGTCTTTGTAGTATAGTTGCCTCATAGTATGCTAGTTAGGATTAAAGCCTTGGAAAGTTCTTATTTGCATGTATAATAGAGAAAACATAGATCCAAGATTTATAGGGTTGCATGTACACCATAGGAGTGTTAGAATGCTCAAAACCCAACAATCTACGCTCCACTCGTACCACTATCGTTTTTCCTACAACGACGTTACACACTAATGAGTCCCTAATTGAAATCTAATACTAGTATACTTACTACTACAATAGAATTATGTCATTAATGTGTCAAAGTTTAATATTGATAAGTTACAAACATTTTTCCGTGAAAATTAAATTTCAAAGAATCAATTGTTATATACAATTTAAGTGGAAAATTCCCATTATTGAAATGTTAATATTTAACATTTTAAGAGGTATTCCAATGATTAAATATTCAAAAACTAAATCAATTTAGTTCTAAACTTTCCCAAACTTTGAATTTCAGTTTTAATTGAAGTCAAAGACCTTAAGATAAATTTTCTTGACTTTTTGATTTGTCTAATTATTTTTCACCATTTAATTCCTTGAATAATCATAAAATCATGGACAATAGTAAAAAGTTAATAAAAATTACCAAACTTCAGATTTTGGTTCTAACTACACTAAAAGACTTCCAGATAAATTTTCATGGTTTATAGATATGTATAAACAATTTTCTTATAATTAATTCTCTAAATAGATAAAAATTCATGAAAAATAGCAATCAGTTAAAAAAATTCCTCAAACTTCTTATATTACTGCCATTGCACATACTTAAGCTGGGAAAAATATAAAAATGGATTTATAAACTGTTTAACCCAATTTTATGATTTTTGTGCATTTATTCTAATAAAAATGGAGATAAATAGAAAACAGTTTCCAAAATTGTCCAAATTTTTTGTAACACTGTTATTACATATATAGAAGCTGTGAAAAATATAAAAGATATTTTTCAGTTAGTGGTGCTATTTTTCCTTGTTTAATCCTCTTAAATAATCATTAATTGAATAATATTTATTAAACAGTTAAAGTAAATTATCAAAAATTTTGTACACTTCATTTACAGAGTAAATAATCTGGGAAAAATACCAAATGTGGTTTTTATATATTGAAATCCGATTTGTGTATTTAAGTGTATTTAATCTTATAAAATAGGAGAAAAATAGTATACTGAAGAGAAAAATCATCAAAATTTTTATGTAGCCCCCTAGTGTACTAGAAGGTGTTTTGGTAAATTTTCATGAATTTCATATGAGCAGAACTACTTTTCCTATTTTTTGGCCATTATAAATACAAAAATCGGGGAAAAACAGGAATGCATTATGAAAAATTCTGAAAATATTTTTCTGAGTCTTATACCTCTGGTAGTAACTGCGAAAATTGTAATATATCATTTTAAGATTTTCTACGGTGCTTTTATGATTTATTGGAGCCAAACAAAAAGAAAATTCAAAACCATATTAAACAGTAACAAAAATCGATGAAACTTAATGAGGGATCATTATTTAGCATAGGGGTCATCCACGATTTTAACTATGATTTATAGACCCCAGAAAATATTTTATATGATTTATTGCCCTATTTTCTTGCATTAGTTATAATAATTCGAGAAAAACGAATTATTTTCGGAAAATTTACAGATCATCTTATATTGTTGGTTGGATTCTGGGAAAAATATCATTTGAACAGAAAAGAAGTTTTAGGTATTTATTTGGGAATAAATATCTTATGAACATATTTGAAAGCTTTTAACAACAAACTTTGATCATCTACCTTCTAAGCTTGAAGATCATCACATGCATGTTGGTTTGAAGATCATTCATGAGTTTGAAATGTTTAAAATTCATTTTTAAAAGAAAACTTTGGATGCATGTGGTGATTTTCCACCAAAACGTGTAGAAAAGTGCATTTTCATGGTTTTGACTTAGGTTTAGGTCATGGATCTTCACCATTTTGTAACATGCAAGATGTTTTTGGTGAAAATCTACCACCATCATCATCAAAACTGAAGTGAATGAACATTCACACAAATTTTCTAAGAGAAAGGTGTAGAAGAAGAAGGAAATGCAAGAAAAACCTTAAAAACTTGAAGGAAAATGAAAGGAAATCGTGTTCGACCTTAATGAACACCACTAGATGATGAAGATTTTGTGTTTGAGGTGTGTTCTTGGACATGTTTGCTGTAAAATTTCGTGGTTCCTAGAGGGAGGAAGAGAAAAAATGTGTGTGAGAGTGTGAGAGAGAAATGAGAGGGAATGAGGGAAGATGGAGTGTGAGAGAGAAGAAGAATGATTTTGTGTTGGGAAGAGGAGAGATATGGGGATAGAGATCCGAATTTTCAATGAGGAGAGAGACTCCCCATCTCTTCCATTTATTTTATATAAATTTCCCTCAATTTTTATAAATTTTCTCATTTTTTTATAAAGTATGCATTAAGCCATGATTTGTTTTATTAAATTATTGATTTAACTTGTTAATTAGGAATAAATGTTGATACTTTAAATTTTATTTTCCTTGAATTCATTTTCATTATTTTAATTATTATAAGATAATATTGGAAGCTTCATAATTATTTTTATAGAATTTTTAATGTTAAAGTTTATAAATGTGAGTTTTTAGGGCATTTAGGGTTTTTGAGAGTTTGTAAGTCTTTGGATATCAAAATTAATTAAATTTTGAGACTTCATACTATTTTACAGTTTCATAACTATTATTCAAGTTAGAAATAATGTTTGTAATTTATTTTTTTATCGTTTTATTGGGATTTTATGTAGTGATTCCGAGATCCAACGAAATTGATGAATCAAGTATACTAGTCCTAGTCTTCAACTTTAACTTAAGTTTCTATGAGACTTTGACCTAATTTGTACTACTAGGTCAAGTGCATGATGGGTGTATATGATTCATGAAAAGGTGTTCTAGTCAAAGAGTGACCCGAATATGGATAGTCTCTACAGTTAAGTAGTTATAGAATTCACATATCAATGTGAAATCTAAGTACACCATCCATTGTTTCTATCTATTTCCAAGTTTCTACTAGGTTATAACTTAGCTTCTAGTTACTAAGTCTAGTATGTGTTGTGCCTATATGTGCAACTAAGTTTATCAAATCTAGAACTGACTCGAATTTTGACGGTTGTCACAGTCTCCCCCGGTTGAAAGAATTTCGTCCCGAAATTCAATTCGTGACACATTCTATTAGAACTCAGCCGAATACAATTGTATAATTGGAGAGATGGTGACTTGAAGAGCTCTTTGATTATTTTAGGTTAATTCCTCAATGGAAGAGCCCAACTCTTTAGCTATAATCAAATTTATGTTTCCCTAATTCGAGTTCTACAATCTAGATTGCGAGAAATTAGGATCATGGAAATCATGATCCAACCATGGAGACCTAGTTGAAAAAGATTATATAGTTAGATATTATCTAACTTAAAAGAACGTTATAAGTTTTGCTGAAGCACCAACTGCACTGAGCGTTAAATCCGCATTGATGCTTAGGTCGCATTCTAAATCGGCACTAAGTGTAAATTTATCGCCTGATAAAGAAGAGATTATGAACAATTTGTTCACTTCCGGGTTGGCTACTAAATATGGAAAATATATATAATCTGAAATAAGAAGGTGTAGCACGAATGAAAAAGAAGTGATCGAGAGTAAGTTCCTAAAGATACGCACTAAGGGTAAGCAACTAAGTTTTGGTACATCTCAAATGTAAAGGCTATTTAAGTGTCGTCTATAAAATAAGTTACGAAACGACCGAGGATTTCCGAAGCAACATTTACTACCACGGTTACTCTTACTCTAATAAAACAATATTCGAAGAATATATATATTTACAGAGTCATTGTCGCAAATGGAGGCGATGCAAGTTTATGATAAATTAAATCACCTTGTCTAGATAACAATTTGAGTGATTAGAAATGATAAGTAATCTAACTATTATCAAAATGTGTAATAATTCCAAGATAATGAAGATACATGTGTGGCGATCAAACGAAGTAGTAAAATAATAAAAAGATAAATTAAAGTTAAATGTTTAAGTTGTCATTAAGGGAATTTTTTTTATAGAAATATTGATATTACGCTTTTTGTAAAATTGACTAATTGTCTAAGTCAAGACAAATACAAGTTTAAGAGGAGTCAGAATATTTATGAAAACAAGTTTTAGAGTTTAGGAACTCACTGAAAATAGCAAAGTAGAATGCTATTTTTAAGAAATGAATAAAAATACCGATCATTGAAAATAGTGCATTCTTAGTTTAGTGTTTCTACAAAAACAATCATTTAGAAAATAGATAATCGTAAAATTCAAAACTTTTGATGTATTTAAAGAAAAGAAGAAACATAAGGATACATATCCTTCACATATATTTTTCGGATATAGAAAAATTAATAGCATAAGAGTATCATCTTTGTATTACTTATAAGGAAAAATATAATGAAACTTGCATTTTAAATTAAGTTTCCGAATTTAGAACGAAAGAGCAAATGTAAATAAGGATTACTTGGTTATTGTAGATTTCAAAATAAAAACAAGATGTATATGGTAAAAGGCGTAATTGAATATATCAAAGTTGACTAAATCAAAATTATGCCTCACAACTATACACGTATTAATCGCTCAAAACGAAAGGGTAGATTTCTAGTCTTTATGTATACGAACATGATACCAAGAGAAGCAAAATAGACAGAAACAAAGTTAGACAATGTATTATGTTAATATTATGGCGTGCGAGATCTAAAATCAGAAGGAGAGCGAGAAATAAAGTTCGGGGGAAAGAAAAAGGAAGGTAGGGGCGGAAGTGATTGTTATTGTTGAAATTATAAGAACAATACATATAGGTAGATTTAAAACCAGGTTGAGATATATTTCAAACTTCAATATGTGATGTATATTGATGATTAAATAGAAATGAAGAAGTTTTAAATTGTTTTCTAAGGTTTGCTAAAAATTCACGAGGTATCTATTAAGTTAAACTCCATTTGTGAAAAAGAAGAAACACTAAAACTTGTAATTGAAAATCTGACAGTTTTGACCTTTTTGACTGGGGTCCAACAATGGTTAAAACGGATAAGGTAAATACTTAACATATGTAGATGAATAATTGTGCATTGTCAAAAGTACGTCGCTGGAAGTTTAAAAGTGAACACTAAGTTTTGCAATGCTGTAAGTTTTATAAACACGGATTATAAAACTAATTTGAAATAAAATAAACAAATGATGTGTGTTGGAAATTTAGGAATTAGAGATATCTTAGAAACATGTGTGAAGTAGAAAGTTGTGAAAATATCATGTTGGGATTCAAGAAAACAAATTAAAGTAAGGTACAATGCCTAAATGAGAAAGTGGTCAAAAGAGTCAAAACAAAACTGGTTTGAAAGATCCGATGAAGCTTTTACACGTAATATGAACTTCAATGTCATATGTCTATGTTTTATAGCATAGAATTTAAACACTTTTATAAAAGAAAATGTTTCTAAGTTTTTCGAAAACATGCCAAAATGGTAAGCAAAGTTTAAAATGGTTTATATTCCCTTAAAAGCATATCTATCCATTGAAATGGATTTGAGTTGAAATTGAAATAGCAATGTTAAAACCAATATTGGTTAAATTGAGTTTAAAAGAAAATTGTTAAGTTAAAGCAAGTTGTCAAAAGATTTTAGCGAGAATATGGCTTACATTGTTTGGAATGGTCTACTAAGTTGTATGAAGTGGTTATAAAATATTTTATCGATGATAAACAAAACCGATGAAGCAAAATAACTTTTTGATGGAAAATTAAGAAGTAAGGAATAAGTATGTTAGTGTAGCTGATCGTACCTAAATACTAAGGCGAGTCTAAGGCGAGTGCCGGTGTCTTTTCTGCCAAGATAAAGGACAAGAAAAATTGTTTGAAAAACGTTTTATGGTCTCAATACAGTTTACGACCTTTTATAGTGGTCAAAGGGACATCCTATGTTAAGTTTTAAGTTCAAGGTGGAAACAACATAGAGCTAAATCGTAGCGTAGTAATAAGGTCTCACGTATGGGTTAAACTTTCGTGTCTCCTCGTGAGTCGAATCCGAAATGCCCACCAATGGTATACAAGTGATTACTTAGAGGCGACTCATCTACCTCCTTACACGATGCTCCAATTATCATTCGTGTCGATATAGAAACACTTTTTCATAGTTGTAACTATAGTACAAAGACGATGAAGAGGTATTGAGGAATAATTGGTATAGGTTTCGACTTATGATTATTACTAGTGTATATCTAGCTACTAACCTTACATCTAAATTCAATAGCTACTGAGGAATACCCATTTGTAGTACTATGTGCATTGCTCCTAGAGTGGCTAGTGATATAACCTAAGTGGTTAACCTAGCACTTGATAAGGGACATGAATATTTCTAAATAAAGCCATTTTTATAAAAGTGCACTTAGTTTCTAAGTGTATCTAGATGAATGCCTATAATATGCAATGCCCGTACATACACCGAATTTTTTTTTTCAAAAGTTTAAGTTGAAAATTGTTTTGAACATAATTCTACAATAACCGTTTCCAGCCTCACATTAACTTTCCTTAATTAAGCATAGTTGGCCAGGCTACACTTAATTAAAGTCCAATAATGCGTACTCGAATTAGTTATACGAGTAGTATGTTCAATATTTTAAAAAAGTTTAGAAATTTTTTGGCTATAGTTGTGGTTTTCCAAAGGAAAACCGATATTCTATATAACCTTCGGCTCTGATACCATTTTCTGTCACACCCCGCTAAAGCGGAAACACGAGGCGTGACAATACAAAGGGTTTCATAGCAAAAGTTTAAAGACAACACCAACCATAGTATTAAAAATCATTACAAATTTACAATGGGTTTGAACAACTTTTAAAATAAATTACAATGTAAATTGAAATACAACACGTGCAAATGCTCCTAAAAGTGATGTGTCCCTAAGTCCCACATACTCGATGATTCCTGAAAAAGCATGTAAAATGAGCGTCAACTATAAAAATAGTTGGCGAGTACTCACAGATTAAAAATAAATATGTCTTCAAGAATCGAAATAAAAGTTTTGATAAAAGTTTCTATAAATAAAACTATATTGCTAAAATGAGTTTTCAAGAATCGAAATAATACTCGTTGTTACCAGGAGCAAACAATTTCATTGCTAAAACAAGTATATAAGTTTTCAATAATAAAGGTTCGTTGCTAAAATGAGAAACATAGTTCATTGCTATAATTAATAAACGAGTTTATTGCCATAGTAAATAACAAGTTTGTATGTGTATGAGCAAACAATGAGTTCTCAACAAAGCCTATGACTGAAGCCCTATCAAGATCTATGCTTATCATTCCATAGATTAATATGGTATCATGCACTCTAGCAATCGGGCGAGTGAGGAATTGTCAATTCCTAATAGCGCTATCCATAATGACCATTGGCTCAAAGAGTTAATGGTTAGAGATAAGGGAAGAGCCTTAATACGATAAGTTCTCATGTTCCGTGTTGCATAGACATACATAGAGAGATATAGCAATAAAATAGCAATCATGTTTGATACAAATCAATTTAAATACAACATTCAAATAATAGTTTTTTTTTCGGGACATGCTTTTCCACCCCAAAACATAAAAACTGAAAATAGGGGAGTGCGTGAATACTCACAATGCATTGAGATGATGCAAATGGTGCCTTGATCTACGCTCCACTCGTACCACTATCGTTTTTCCTACAACGACGTTACACACTAATGAGCCCCTAATTGAAATCTAATACTAGTATACTTACTACTACAACAGAATTATGCCAATAATGTGTCAAAGTTTAATATTGATAAGTTACAAACATTTTTCTGTGAATATTAAATTTCAAAGAATCAATTGTTATATACAATTTAAGTGGAAAATTCCCATTATTGAAATGTTAATATTTAACATTTTAAGAGGTATTCCAATGATTAAATATTCAAAAACTAAATCAATTTAGTTCTAAACTTTCCCAAACTTTGCATTTCAGTTTTAATTGAAGTCAAAGACCTTAAGATAAATTTTCTTGACTTTTTGATTTGTCTAATTATTTTTCACCATTTAATTCCTTGAATAATCATAAAATCATGGAAAAATAGTAAAAAGTTAATAAAAATTACCAAACTTCAGATTTAGGTTCTAACTACATTAAAAGACTTCCAGATAAATTTTCATGGTTTATAGATATGTATAACCAATTTTCTTATAATTAATTCTCTAAATCGATAAAAATTCATGAAAAATAGCAATCAGTTAAGAAAATTCCCCAAACTTCTTATATTAATGCCACTACACATACTTAAGCTGGAAAAAAATATAAAAATGGATTTATAAACTGTTTAACCCAATTTTATGATTTTTGTGCATTTATGCTAATAAAAATGGAGATAAAGAGAAAACAATTTCCAAAATTGTCCAAAATTTTTGTAACACTGTTATTACATATATTGAAGCTGTGAAAAATATAAAAGATATTTTTCAATTAGTGTTGCTATTTTTCCTTGTTTAATCCTCTTAAATAATCATTAATTGAATAATAATTATTAAACAATTAAAGTAAATTACCAAATATTTTGTACACTTCAATTACAGAGTAAATAATTTGGGAACATGAACCTTTAGTGATCTTACCTATTTGCTTGATGTTGCTAAATCAACAATGATTTGGAGCATTGGCAAAGCAAACTAGACTAGAAGATCTACTTCCCAAACCTATTTGGACATTGACAATGGTGACAATGGAAGTCCAGAAAAGCTTTCTCTTCTTAATGGAAAGGGATTGGCCATGGTCAAGTATTTGACCGATGGTAAAGAGAAAGGCTAAGTCTGAGACAATCAAGTGTACCATTTCCAAAGAGTCCATATGTTTCTTTTGCCAAAAGAAGGGCATTGGTTGCGAAGCTGCCGAATTTACCTGAAAGTTCATAAGGATGTTAAAAGTCAAAAAGATTGACTTTACTTCAGGTAAAAGTCCATTATCTAACTCTATTAAGTTCCTATTTGGAGATTCTTAATACATGATGTAATGTAATTACATTTTGATGTTCTGGAGAATCAAAGGAAGCTTAAAGAAAGAATATGCTAATTCTGATCGCGAAAATGGATTTCGATCGCATGGTTCGATGATCAAAATTTTGAGCTGCTGCTTAAGAGTTATGATAGATTTCTTAAGGAATAGATAAGAACACAGTTTTCATTTGTATTTGCATTGTAAGGATAAGATTTTTCCGCAAGTTTTAAAATAAAGGAAAAAAGAGTTTTGATTTATTTATTTTTAGTATCCTTACAATTACATTTGTGAAAATTGTTGTTTATATGATTTCATTGATAGCAATATTGGAAATGGATTTGATTCTTTCGTTTGTGGTAGTTTCATAATTTACCAAATAAGGAAAGATTCTCATCACCCAAGTTTCAATTGGACCAAAACTTGGAATCATGCAAGTTGTATAGTATGATGAATGGGTCAAGTGAAGGACTAAAGGATCGTCTACATTAGGTTGTGCGCTGCTTAATTCCACCACAAAGGCTACTAAGATTATTCATTATGATTTACTAAAGTATAGTAAATATGGTTATGCTTACAAGTTTAAGTGTAATTCTGAAACATTGGAAAGGTTTCAATGATTGGCAGAATGAATAAGAAGAATCAAATTAGGCAGAAAGATAAAAGCTTCTCCAATCATAAGAGATGGGAGAGTACTTGAGTATCTTGTTTTATTATTATCTTAGTGATTATAAAACCATATCAGAATTTTTCCTCTAAGGAAACCTTAGTGCATTTTGTTTGGCTAAGGAGAGGAATCGTGAATTGTGGAAATGCTCAAATCAAAAGATAAATCATACTTCGTTCCAAAAACAAGTCTTAGAGTTATACTCCAAGATTGTAACTTGAGTGACATAATCTTTAGAAAGTTTATAACACTTGTAAAATGTAGAGTAAGATGTTTCCTATTCTTGTACATTTGAAGTTGGTTAGTTGTTATGTTTTGGATAAAACAAAGACCAACAAAGACCAATTGTGAGAAGTGTTTAACTTGTTAAGAATCCGCACTAACTCTTGAATATTTGTTTTGTCAAGGAATGGTTCTTGACAAAGAGAATATCATATGTCAAGAGGTCAGTGGGAGTAAAGTTTCAAGAACTAATCAAGAATGAAACCTATTGTTTAATCACTAGCACATAACTTGAGGTTGGAAACCTATCGTGTGGACATATTCTTATTTCTGTGTCTATTCCAGTTAAAAGTTGACTATGGTTGTGAGTTCTATGAGTTCTCAATTGTTTGCATAACAACCTGGAAGCAATGGTATGGCCTTGTGCTGCCGGGTGGCAAAATATGAGACTGGGCAAGTTCAGTCCATATAAGTTTGGATTTGTCACTAACCTTGTCTTGTGATTATGGTTATGACAAATTCACATGGATAGGAACACTTACACCATAAAAATCTAAGTGCCATAAGGTTTCTCTTCGATTCATGAAAATGATGGTGAGGAAACGCTGTCACTAAGTAGATTTTAAGTAGATAGCAATTGTCATATTTGCGTTCTCATGTCGTTTGTGGAGCGTGTGTGCGGCACACTAACTAGTGAGAATGGCAAAAGGTCTCAACATTATGATTACGGCATACCTCTTCATAATTGTTTAGACACACATATGAGCTATCTAAGGAAAAGTGTATGGTTTTGATAAAGTCTTATCAAAGCATCTCATATCAGAAATCTGAACTTTGGTAAGAAAGTCAATAAAGTATTGATTTCTAGAAGTCTAGTTGATTTTTGGGTACATGTCAAAGCTAGTAGGAGCATTAGTGTTATGCTAGTAAGATAATAATCATTATGCTAGTGGGAGCATGATTGTTATGATTAAGTGTTGCAAGTTAGCAATGTTAATTATAGAAAACAAAAGTTTCAATTCGCTTTGAAAAAGTTCTTTTTTGTTGGGGTTTAGTATAATACAACATCGTATGGTGTACATACAACCCTAAATACCTTGGATCTATGTTTTCACTAATTATACATGCAAAGGTGTTTCCAAGGTATTAAGCCTATAACTAGCATATAAAGATGTAAACTACACAAGATACTAGTTAGTGTAACATACCTTTTCATATGGCTGGAAGTGTTGATGCATTTGACCTTAAGAGCTTAGCCCCAATAGTGTGGAAGCCTCAAATGAAGTCACAACACATCAAGGACAAAGGTAGGACTTGAGAGAGAATCTCCATGCACTCTAAAACCTTCATGAACTCCAAGAGCATTCACACACGCTAGGGTTGGCGGTTTCAGGTCATCATATATGTATTTATATGTGTTGAATTCTAAGAGTCATGGGTATAACCCAAACCAATACCCATGGATTTTATGATCCATGGTTCATATGGCCCAACTCTTTATGTATCCATACATAAACTTGGTCCAACATGGATCATGAGCCCAACACATATAAATATAACTAATTACCATAATTAGTCCCAATAGATTTAATTAGTATCTTTTGATCACTAAATTAATTCTTGATCAACACTAATTCAAACATATGATTTCATATTAATATATTAGAACTTATAATATATTAATAAATCAGATATAACCTCTTCTCTCCAAAGTCCATCCTAACAAATTGTCATGATGATATGCAACCCAAACAGACCATGCTACTCTCGGGTTGAATACATACCGATAATAGTTATGGGCTTAGACATCTAATCCAACAGTTTTGCTATAATTAAGGGAGAGGATTTTATACTTCATTCCCATTCTACAAGCTTAGATATAAATTTTAATCAACTTTAGTCAAGGATATATATGAATGTTATGTTGGAATGGTTCAACATGAGGAAATTCTATATATGTTGTGTTCTCAAAATTCGTTTATGATTACAGCATCCCTCTTCATAGTTCGAATTGTGAGAACATGGCAAATAAAATTTTTATTGCATGAATCGTGTCCCATATGCTTCGGGTATAGGATTGATTCATGTGCTATAATATTTATCCATTCTAAATTTTCAAAATGACTAGGGCATTAAGAGGAAAAAAAGGAATAGAACTGTATATGATTAAAATGATTAAGCAATTGTCGAGGAAAATCTGAGGTTTACCAAAGATTGGTTGCTCATGGACAATTGGAAGTATATAGTTAGGACCATATTGATATATTCTGAAAAGAGGCAACTATTGTTCAGAAGTGATGGTCAAAATGGAAATATGGAATTGTTTCCTTAGGTGGAAGTTATTCTCTGAATCTGTGTAAGATTAGAAAACTTAATGCAAAGAAGGATGTTCAAAGGAATGTACTTTGAATATGAGACTTCGTTTCCATGGAATTGATCTATATTGGAAGACTTTGTAATGTCTATTGGCAAGTCTTTGTGACTTTTGTGTATAGTCATTACAAGAGAATCATTGCATATAAGTTTAGAATCTAACAGATTACAGTAAATGGCAAGAGTTTGGTATTCTTACATTTACAAAAGGGATTAGGATTGTGAAATGAGCAACATTGGAGTCGTGTTCAATTGATCTATTTCACAAAAGAAAGGACCATAGGTAAACATAGTGTGCATGCTTGGAGCCTGGCATGACTATTGTTTTAGTTCAAGTATTAAGTTGATAATTCGAAACATTACATGAATAATGAGTAATCAATATGGTGCTTAGATAAAAGGTGTTTTTTATTTACTCTCAAAGTGTTGGGGCCATATAGGATTAGTATTATTCTTGTGTTTCACTTTGCATGTTTTGACTTCTTGAATAACTAAGTTATTCAAACCGTCCACAGTCAATCATACTTTGGAAGTAGGTATTGGGGCAAGACTGTCATGAATAGGTCTGTAGTCTGTCTAGGTGGCTAGACTTAGCTGCAATATTCATGAGTGCTCCTGGAATAAGACTCGAGTAATGGATTAAACCCACGCTCATTTGAATCACTTCATGGATTTTATCACGAGTGAATCATGAGACGATAATATCTTATATTCTTCAAACCTAGAGATATTAGTTGTTGACTATGAGTTGTTATACATTGATTGCACGAAAACGCATTGGTAACTCGATGTTATAAAACGTGCCTCTGTGTATGATTCAACAAGTAGTTAGTACAAGCATATGAGTCAAATTTTATCCATTCCTTTTAACCTTAAAGGAATAAAAGCGATATCTGTGGGCCCCTCGATGATTTAGTGATGACACCCTAAGTGCTTGGCCAAGCATGGACTGATTTGATTTGTTCAATTAGTCGGTCGTCATAAATCAAAAATCGGGAAACAACAAATGGATAGAGAGAATGATTATAATCCATGTCTCAGTCCATATGATATCTAGAATGAAGGAATATATGATCACTTATCTAATGGACGCGTCATTGATTTGTTCAAAGTTCGACAACGGCTTTTAAGAGCTACGATTGTTGGTCAAGTTGGAGTCATACTTGCAATAATAGTTATAAGACTTATCCAAGTAGGATACTGTCGGATTAGTGTCTAAGTCCATAACTATAATTGGTATATACTTGACCCGACCCAGCATGGTCCATTTGGGTTGCATGGCATCAGAACAATTTGGATAGACCTTTTGTGAGAAGAGGATATTTGTGACATATTAATATATTATAAGTTATAATATATTAATATAAAATCATATTATTTAATTAGTATTGATCAAGAATTAATTTGGAATTAATTTTGTGATCAAAAGAGACTAATTAAATATATGGGGATTGATTGTGTAAATCATTCATTCTTAGATATGTGGGCTTATGATCCATGATTCCTTATGTTGGGTTTAACCCATGTGGTGATCCATGGATACTCCATGGAGGTTAAAACCCATGGAGCATAAGGAATGGGTAAAGTCATTAGTTACATAGTGTAACCCTAATAGCCACACTATAAAAAGACCCCATTGGTTGGTGAAATTGGCACTAGTGGATATACAAGAGGGCAAGCCGATTTCTATAGTGAAGTATCTCTTCTCATAGTTATTCCAAGTTGTTTTGATGTTGTGTGAACCATTTAAGGTGTCACACTTGGGGCACTAGGCTCTTGAGCTCCATGGAATCAAGCTACATCAAAAAGGTATTTATTCTATCTACTTTTGTTATACAAGTACATAAGATTGTATGCTGGTTAGGGTAATACCTTGGAAGATTGATATTTGCATGTATAATAGAGAAAACATAGATCCAAGGTATTTAGGGTTGCATGTACACCATAGGAGTGTTATAATGCTAAAAACCCAACACAAGGGTCCTACCATTGCTTCCAAGTTATTTGAGCAGCTCACCTATACAAATCAATGTACTTTTCATTGATCAAGGTGCTTTGCCTTATGCATTCAAATGAGAACTGATAGAAATCACATGCATAGTAAACTTAAACTGGAAGTGGAAAAGAAACAAGAATATGTCAACACGATAGGTTATAAACCTCAATCATGTGCTAGTGATAAACAATAGATTTATTCTTGATTAGTAATTGAACCTATTCAAGATCATTGAGACTCCCACTGACCTCTTGACATATAAGATTCTCTGTCAAGAACCATTTCTTGACAATTATATATTCAAGAGTTAGTGTGAGAGCTTATCAAGACAACACTTCATGTAATCGATCTTAGTTGATCATTGTTTTATCCAAAACATCACAACTACCAATTTCAAATGTGCAAGAATAATAAAAAATTTCTACTCCACATTTCGAGAGGAATTATAAACCTACTTAAGATATGTCACTCAATGTACAATCTTGGAGTATGACTCTAAGACTTGATCTTCTTGATTTGACCATTTCAACAATTTCTGATTCGTCTTCTTAGTCATGCAAGTGCACTAAGGTGTCCTTAGAGGATTAATTGTGACATGGTTCCATAATCATTAGGATGATCATAAAACACGATACTAAAGTACTCTCATTTCCTTTCAGATTGGAGAAACCTTTTATCTTTCTGCCTAATTTTATTCTTCTTATCCGTTTTGCCATACATTGAAACTTTTTCAATGATTCAGAATTACACTTAATCTTGTAAGCATAACCATATTTACTAAACTTTTAGTAAATCATGACGAATAGACTTTATCGCCCATTGTGGTGGATCTGACTAGTTCACATCAACGTGTACTAGATCCTTTCATCTTTCACTTGACTTACATACATATGTAAACAAGGAATTAGTCCCAATATTCCCAAGTATTAATATTTTCATACATCTCATGATTCAAATCATATGATTCCAAGTTTCTATCCAGTTGAAACTTGCGCGATGAGAATCTTTCCTTACTTAGAAAATTATGACACTACCACAATTGACATAGCTAACAATCTGTGACAACCCGAAATTTCTATTATGTACAACATTTCAATTTAATAGAGGTCAGAACTGTTGCTGCTAATTTTCAAGCTTTGTGGAATAAGTTTGAGTAGTTTAAGATTTACACGTTAGGAGATATCAGGAGAGAGGATGCCCTAGGGTTTATTGTGCAACAATATAACCCCAAAACTCCAAGAGTTTAGAGTTTACGGCCTAAACAAGGGTGTTTACGGCCGTAACCCCTATTTTGGGGGTATATATATATATATATATATATATATATATATATATATATATATATATATATATATATGACACTTGGTTATTATTTACCCTTTTTCACAAAACTAAAGATCCAAACCCATTTCTCTCTCAAGTATCATCCAAAAGTTTTTCAAGATCTTCAACTTGGAAGTGTTTCTAGACCTTTTAAGTTTGTATATAACTTAATCTAGTGTTTTAACACACTTCCATCCGTGAAATTATTCCAATAGGATAGATCTTCAAGTTTCACCAAGAACACCAAGAACACACACTAGTGTTCTTCGACTTTTGGGCCTTTTCAAGCCTCTACCTTGTAAGTACTTCTATCCTAGAGTATCTTAAGGTTTGTTACACTTCTATACATCAAGAAATCACCCAAGAAAGTGAGGATCAAAGGTGTTTACGGTCCAAGATGTTCTTGGACCGTAAACCCTAAAAAGTGTGCCAAAATGGCCCTAGTCCCTTCTTAAGCTTTGGAAACTAGCCAATACCCTTTCCTTGATGTGTTTAGGACTAGAAAACATCAAAAGGCCATAGGCCATATGTGTTTACGGCTGTAAACACATGGAATAGTGGTCCATGGGCCGTAAAATACATATAAGAGTGATTTGATGCCACAAACACTTCCTAAGGCCTATACTTGAAGTATAATGCTTCCTAATGACTTGTAGAGCTTCAAAACAACACTTGGTCAAAGAAGCATGAGTTTACAACCGTAAACTCATGGGTTTACGACCGTAAACTCAATGAGTTATGTTCTAAAAACCGTAAACTCAAATAGAGGGTTCCATTGAACCCTAAACTCAATAGCAATGTCCTACAACACTTAGATGCAATCCTTAGGACTTATAGCACTTATGTAAGGTGTTTAACATGCCCTAGGATGTCTTAACTTTGTTATTTAGTTTTTTAAAGGCTAATTGGTTACATATATGTGATATTATATGTTAACTAGGATCATAGAGTGTGTACAAGTCTTCACTTGACACCTAGCATCCTATACAGTCCGTTCATCCCAACCACTCACTACAGGTGAGTTCATACCCCTTTAATTAACCTTTTAATTGTTTTTAAATGCTTTTATGGGGGGAGGGATACAAGTTGAATCATGCTAGTTATTATATCAATCACATGTGATTAATAACTAGCATACAAATGGTTTTACTACTCTTTTAGCTGTTTTACCAAACAGATTACTTCAAATGGCTTTCCAAAACATTTTTACTTATTTAAAACTCTTTATCAAACTGTCTTACATACTGAATGTGTCTTTTCAAACTTTTTTACATCTATGTTTCAAACAAAGGTTTTCTTATACTTAAAACTGTTCTTATCAAATAAACTGCTTTCAAACCGTTTTACAAACTGACATCAAGTCATATTTTCTTAGTTATTAAACTTCTCAAAGGTTTTACAAAACTTCTTTTATACTTTTATAGTGTCAATTGCATGCCTGTATATGTATAGTTATATAACTAATGTTTAAAGTACTTAGGAAGGCTAGCTCGCTTTATCTCCATTTCCTTGTTTGGATGTGGCTTTAGGGCATCGGTTATTCGTCCGAAGGTCGTCTAAATATTAGTTATATATTATGTATACATATATAGACATAAAAGTTCTATCGGTCAGTTCAATACCCTTGGGTAGCAAGGGTATACTTTCATGTTCATACGTACAAGTAATATTACTAGTAAACTATGATAGGCATAGTTTAGGAAGTTACTAATACTATTACTAGAACAAAGAATCATACAATGAGTCAGTTCATTCATGAGTTAATACTTGCTAGATAGAGTAGAATACATACAATACCATACAGAGTAGAGTACATACAATACCATACAGAGTAGAGAGCATACAATACCATACAGAGAGAACATACATACAGGCTAGACAGAGGGAGAACATACAATACAACTAGCACATTCATTACATATACAGTACTACAGTTATGTGAGCCATTAAACGGGGCATGGCACTACTTGCCATGACCTTTTTTGTATCCAGAATCTCTCCTTAATTGGGGAGCGTATGAGTTTGTGTATAGATCTATACTGGATTGACTATCCTACACCTTGCTGCTCGCTACAGTGGGACTTGCAAGTCTACGGGTGCCAAATGTCATTTCTTATGGCGTCTTACATCGTCGTTTTACTATTGAGTCGGTAGCAGGGTACAGGCCGATCACATGGTACTTTAAATAGCAATTTGTTTAAGGTAGTTAGTACAACAGTAGTTACTTAATACAATACTACAGTACTATATTATTTTCCCATTACATTCACATCGTGAACATTCACACGATGCACGGTAATGTAAAAACTATATTTTTGGTTAATGATAGTCGGATTTGAGAAAATACACAGTCTTACAAGAGACACACACAGATACTAGATGCCTTGGTAGAAGGCTACTTTTAGTAGGAAACATAGGGTTTTCTAGGAGGTTCAAAACTTTTACTTACTTATACTTCACATACGTACAAATACATACTTACAAATACTTCTTACAAATACAGACACTAAAATACTTATGATGTCACCAGCTTCGAAGCTGATACTCTCTTTCAAAATAACTTGTATCCTCAGGTCACCAGTAGACAGGTACCGGTGCAAAGTTTAGAGAAGATGGAGCTCGTACAAGACTCATCTTTCATTTTGATTTACATTTTGGTGTCTATATAACTTGATAGAACACACTTGTATTAAAATTATATTATTAATGCAATGGATGATGTTGTTGCTTGTTTACTACTATTCATTGTTGTGATACTGTACATGACGTCCTCCGCCGCAGAACGTTTCCGCCGTTCTTAGGTTTTGGGGTGTGACAGATTGGTATCAGAGCACAAGTAGACTTAGAGACATATAGTCAAAACTGGGAAGATATAGCCTGATCAACTATATTATCCGGGGGTTGACTAGAATGTGCCTAAGTGTGGTTGTGAGGTTGCAACAAGTCTAAAAACTTACCCACAATATCACAACGAGAACAATAGAACCTAAACCTAAAATACTATAGGAGTATTTTGTGTTACTATTAGCTACTTATGTGTTAGATTCTTATATCTCTTTTCTCGCGTAGATAATATGGCTGGATTCCATACCTATGACAACTTGTACTTCCCTAACCAAGGTAATGAAGGCGGGTTTGAAGCTGATCCAGGTAATGACCAACCAATCCCTGTGGATGGTCACCAGGCTGAAGGCTTAGGAGATGGTTCCGACTCCGAGCCTAAAGTAGAGAATCTACCCCCGATGGCTCTTGTTCCAAATCCTAACCCTCGTCCGGCTTTTCAAGGCCCGACACCTCCGTGGGTGGAAAGCTTGGAAACATGGAGCCAAGGGCAGGATCGGGCCATGCCATTTAATGGAGACCGAAGCTTTTATGACCTAAGTGAAGGGGGATCAGCAGACAGAGTCTTTCCAATCCTGGTCTGCAGAGTGGCCCAGAGTGAGATTCAAGGCAGGACAGTCCTACATCAAATCACAGAAGTTGTCGCCAATGCGAGAATGCATACCCTCCGCACCATTCGCCTTGAAGATGCCTGTGAAAGATCTGAGAGAGACCATGAAACCCTGCTGCAAGCACTGGCTGAATCACGAGCCGAAGTCATAGAACTCCGACTACGCCAGAGGGTGTACGAAAGACACCTGGTTGATATGGAACGTCAACTGGCTGAACTAAAGGTTCACCAGAGGGATGACCGTCACCAGTAGTAGACGTCTTACTTTCTTTCCCTGTTAAAAGGAATCGTTTTTCCTGTCTATGTCCTATGAGGTATTATTCTATGAAACTATCTTGTACTGTAGGTACTTTTAGTTAGGCCTTTATGCGGCCAAAACCTTTCTACTCTGAATATGATGTAAGACCTTCTACAAGGTTAATTTTCCCGAACTTTTACGTCATGAATATCAAAGATATCGCCAGTCGGCTAACTTCTGTGTCATTCTTTATTCGGATAATTTCATCATGCTATCATGGGATTCTATCTGAAACCCACTCTAGTCGAGTTATTTAACTAGGGTAGGTTAGCTTAGGGATAATTCCCAATTCTTCTTCAAGGGTTGGATCATGTTAGTTACCAACCGATGGTACCCTGTTTTAGACGTCAAGCGTCATAAGACCATTCTACGAACTTACTTCTACTCTATGCTAGGACTGCAACATAGGGATGTAGGTCAAACCTTTGAGAACATACTTCTACTCTTTAGATGATCGATCGAAATACATCTAGGTTAAATGATAGCCTTTACTAGAAATTCTAGTTTATTAAGAAGGATTAGTAAGAAGGTTATTATTATGATTTCCTCGCTTATACATTCCCAAATTATATGTAACGAAGACCTGGTAGACAATAGAATGTGAGATTTCTAACTTAGTTTCTTTTCCTCGTTGGGATGTGAAACTAAAGTAGAATCACACATTTTACTATCCGCCTAGTCTTGATTATATTATAATGTGTATAAGCTAAGTTTTCATGTATAATAACTCATCTCTTAGTCAGAATCAAAATAATCTAGGGTCAACCTTAGTCACCCACGAACGCCTTGTCTTTCGTGTTACAGAATCATGTCATCATCCGGAAACAATCAGCCAAACAACGCAACCCCTACCTTTCCTATGGACGCCACTACTTTCCAAGCCGCAGTTACAGCTGCCGTAATGGCTGCCGTGGCAGCTGTCCTCGCAAACCGCAGCGCTATCAACGTAAGCAATGCTGACAATGGGGTTGAAAATCCCAATCGTAGTATCAATCCAGGAAACCATCAAATGATAACAGTTGCAGACTCGCAAAGCCGAAAAACAGAGAATAGGAAACGAAAGCGCCAAGCCCGGAAGGAACGCAAGCGATCCCAAAGACTTGCCAAGCAACAACAACAAGTGGCAACCCCTGCCATCCCAATACCAAGTAGGCCATACGAGGGAAAACTTCCGAAGTGTGATAAGTGTAGTTTTCATCATCATGGGGCTTGCCATGAAATGCCATGTTGCAATTGCCTAAAAATAGGGCACCATGCTTTTAGCAGTGGAGCACCGGCACGACCCATCACTCAAGCCCCTGACATCAGAGTCAACCAGGCTTGCGATGGTGGTGGTAAAACATGACCCTATGAAAGGAAAGTTTCAAAGTGGATGAACAAGGAAAACACTCGTGTCCACATAACTCTAACTCGACACATCACTTACAGCACCAATGTTGATGCTAGCCAGATATGCCACCAATGTGGTGAGATAGGACATCTCGAGAAGGATTTCCCTATAACGAAGAACTCTGGAGCAGACGGAAGGATACTAAGGATTATAGCTTCAGGAAAGACTACGTCGGACCCTCGTTAGAGTATCTAAGGCGTTCGTTGTAACAGACCCATAAACTGTTTAAAACTAGTGCAACTTGAGTCTTATCTTTTGCGAGATCCTGTCAGTAAAGGGATGCTCGTGCTGCGTATACTTGTCTTTTGTAGTATACCTAGTTCGCAACAATAGTCTTGTAGTGAATCTATAGTACTGTAACTCTGTTAAAAGTTTCACTGTTGGATTTTGTCTATAACGCCTTTATGATCAAGTCTAATGTCTTTATTCCCAAGTAAGTCCGATATTATCATACGACTAGATTCAATTCGATCCGCACAATACCAGTTTCGTACGTACATCTCTTTCTCCGTAAACGTCTTTCTAGCGAAGCCGTCATTTCATAACTCCGAAGTACTCATGCGTAGAGTACCTCATGTTTCTTATCCTTTCCGAAGAAACCTCAGCAAACCTCCCCGAAGTACCACTCGTACAGTACGCCAAGTTCAATGCAAGGACTCTTACGGTTAATCTATCAATGAAGAATGTATACACAAGGGTGGTATATAATCAAGGTTCTACAGGTTTAGAATTAATGATTCCCCTTTTACTTCTTTTCCTCGTTGGGATGTGAGCTTAAAGAAGAATCATTTATTCGACTACCTTTACAATCTTAATTATATACGACTCGTATACACGAGACTTTGATCGATGAACCATGTATGAATTCTAATATGAACTTCAGGACGGAGACTGCCCAAGACTACGAGTAATCGCATCGTCATGTGAACAAACTTAGATCCCAGTATGACTCCTGTAACCAGATCGCCCTACCGTCTAAACACCTATAGAGATGCAAGAACAGTCCGGACAACTTAACGAACTACTCGGTAAAAGAATAGGAAGACCAAGCTCCTCGCCCTGGAGAGCTCCGGTCTTATTCTTCAGGAAGGTGGAAGAATTGTATCATAAGTTCATCGACTATTAGAGACCTCGTCGAGATTTCAAGTGGAAATCACTATCTCTGCCTCGCATAGATGAGTTGGTTGAACAAACGCAAGGAACGAATTACCTTTCAGAAATGGACCTGAGATCCGAATATCATCAGTTTCGAGTGTTAGCGAAGGATGTCCCGAAGACGACCTTCCGAACTCGATGCGGACACTACGAGTCCGTAGTGATACCCCTCGGATAGGACCAATACGCCCGTAGTATTCATGAACTTAATGAATAGGGTACGCCAATCTTACTTGGATCAGTTCGTCATTAATCTTGTAAATGACTTACTTATCTACTCTTGTAGTAAGAAGGAAATCATAAAGAGCATCTACAACAAACCATGGAAACAATGCGATCAGAGAAGTTTTGCGCGAAGTTCTCTAAATACGACTTTTGGAATTGAAGAGTCAAATTCCTAAGACACACTATCAGTGAGGTGGGAATTTTTGAGGACCCTTTCAATTTATCAAAACCGTTGAGAAATTATCAGCACCGAAGAAGCCGTCGGGAATTCGCAAAATTCTAGGTCTCACAGACCTACTGTCGTAGTTCATTTAGGACTCCTCGCAAACTACGGAACCTCTGACGACTTTGACCAAGAAGGGAGCGACCCTTGACTGGGAAGAGAAGCAAGAAGGAGGAACCCTTGGAACTCCAGGTGAGAGACCAAATCCTTTGGAAGTCTGACTCTGGGAAGGATTTATACGCTTCGTAAAGCGTGGAAAGCTAAATTCAAGATAGTCAGGACCTCCGAGATTCTTGCCAGAATCGGCCCTGTAACTCACAAACTCAATCTACTCTGCGAGCATAATAACGTACATTCTACCCTTCACATTTCGAACTTGCAAAAGTATCTATCCGACGAGACTCTTGAAATCCCACTCGAAGAGGTCGAGTTCCACAAGAGCCTCACCTGCGTAGAAGAACCGTAAAGACCATGGACCGAGAGGTCATGTGAACGGTTCATAGCCGTTTCCCATTAGTGAAGGTTTGCTGGAATGCCAACCGAGGACCTGCATTCACTTGGGAGCACGAGAATAAGTCGATTAGGAAGTATCCCCACTTCTTGGCTCGATTATTCATGCCTACTTCCTTACCTAAATTCTAATTTTGGGACGAAATTCCTTCTAATGGGGGGATGATGTGACAACCCGAAATTTCTATTCTGTGCAACATTTCAATTCAATAGAGGTCAGAACTGTTGCTGCTAATTTTCAAGCTTTTTGGAATAACTTTGAGTAGTTTAGGATTTACACCTTAGGAGATATCAGGAGAGAGGATGCCCTAGGGTTTATTGTGCAACAATATAACCCCAAAACTCCAAGAGTTTAGAGTATACGGCCTAAACAAGGGTGTTTACGGACGTAAACCCTATTTTGGGGGTATATATATATGACACTTGGTCATTATTTACCCTTTTTCACAAAACTCAAGATCCAAACCCATTTCTCTCTCAAGTATCATCCAAAAGTTTTTCAAAATCTTCAACTTGTAAGTGTTTATAGCCATTTTAAGTTGGTATATCACTTAATCTAGTGTTTTAACACACTTCCATCCGTGAAATTATTCCAATAGGCTAGATCTTCAAGTTTCACCAAGAACACACACTAGTGTTCTTAGACTTTTGGACCTTTTCAAGACTCTACCTTGTAAGTACTTCTATCCTAGAGTATCTTAAGGTTTGTTACACTTCTATACATCAAGAAATCACCCAAGAAATTGAGGATCAAAGGTGTTTACGGTCCAAGATGTTTTTGGACAGTAAACCCTAAAAAGTTTGCCAAAATGGCCCTAGTCCATTCTTAAGCTTTGGAAACTAGCCAAGACCCTTTCCTTGATGTTTTTAGGACTAGAAAACATATATATACCATAGGCCATATGTGTATACGGCCGTAAACACATGGAATAGTGGTCCATGGGCCGTAAACTACATATAAGAGTGATCTGATGCCACAAACACTTCCTAAGGCCTATACTTGAAGTAGAATGCTTCCTAATGACTTGTAGAGCTTCAAAACAACACTTGGTCAAAGAAGCATGAGTTTACGGCTGTAAACTCATGGGTTTACGACCGTAAACTCAATGAGTTATGGTGTAAAAACCGTAAACTCAAATAGAGGGTTCCCTTGAACCCTAAACTTAATAGCAATGTCCTACAACACTTAGATGCAATCCTTAGGACTTATAGCACTTATGTAAGGTGTTTAACATGCCCTAGGATGTCTTAACTTTGTTATTTAGTTGTTTAAAGGCTAATTGGTTACATATATGTGATATTATATGTTAACTAGGATCATAGAGTGTGTACAAGTCTTCACTTGACACCTAGCATCCTATACAGTCCGTTCATCCCAACCACTCACTACAGGTGAGTTCATACACCTTTAATTAACCTTTTAATTGTTTTTAAATGCTTTTATGGGGGGGATACAAGTTGAATCATGCTAGTTATTATATCAATCACATGTGATTAATAACTAGTATACAAATGGTTTTACTACTCTTTTAGCTGTTTTACCAAACAGATTACTTCAAATGGCTTTCCAAAACATTTTTACTTGTTTAAAACTCTTTATCAAACTGTCTTACATACTGAATGTTTCTTTTCAAACTTTGTTACATCTATGTTTCAAACAAAGGTTTTCTTATACTTAAAACTGTTCTTATCAAATAAACTGCTTTCAAACCGTTTTACAAACTGACATCAAATCATCTTTTCTTAGTTATTAAACTTCTCAAAGGTTTTACAAAACTTCTTTTATACTTTTATAGTGTCAATTGCATGCCTGTATATGTATAGTTATATAAGTAATGTTTAAAGGACTTTGGAAGGCTAGCTCGCTTTATCTCCTTTTCCTTGTTTGGATGTGGCTTTAGGGCATCGGTTATTCGTCCGAAGGTCGTCTAAATATTAGTTATATATTATGTATACATATATAGACATAAACGATCTATCAATCAGTTCAATACCCTTGGGTAGCAAGGGTATACTTTCATGTTCATACGTACAAGTCATATTACTAGTAAACTACGATAGGCGTAGTTTAGGAAGTTACTAATATTATTACTAGAACAAAGAATCATACAATGAGCCAATTCATTCATGAGTCAATACTTGCTAGATAGAGTAGAGTACATACAATATCATACAGAGTAGAGTACATACAATACCATACATAGTAGAGTACATACAATACCATACAGAGTAGAGAACATACAATACCATACAGAGAGAACATACATACATGCTAGACAGAGGGAGAACATACAATACAGCTAGCACATTCATTACATATACATTACTACAGTTATGTGAGCCATTAAACGGGGCATGGCACTACCTGCCATGACCGTTTTTGTATCCAGAATCTCCTTAATTGGGGAGCGTATGAGTTTGTGTATAGATCTATACTGGATTGACTATCCTACACCTTGATGCTCGCTACAGTGGGACTTTCAAGTCTACGGGTGCCAAATGTCATTTCTTACGGCATCTTACATCGTCGTTTTACTATTGAGTCGGTAGCAGGGTACAGGCCGATCACATGGTACTTTAAATAGCAATTTGTTTAAGGTAGTTAGTACAGCAAAAGTTACTTAATACAATACTACAGTACTATATTATTTTCCCATTACATTCACTTCGTGAACATTCACACGATGCACGGTAATGTAAAAACTATATTTTTGGTTAATTATAGTCGGATTTGAGAAAATACACACTCTTACAAGCGACACACACTAAATACTTATGATCTCACCAACTTTAAAGCTGATACTCTCTTTCAAAATAACTTGTATCCTCAGGTCACCAGTAGATAGGTACCGGTGAAAGGTTTAGAGAAGATGGAGCTCGTACAAGACTCATCTTTCATTTTGATTTATATTTTGGTGTCTATATAACTTGACAGAACAGACTTGTATTAAAATTATATTATTAATGCAATGGATGATGTTGTTGCTTGTTTACTACTATTGATTGTTGTGATACTGTACATGATGTCCTCCGCCCCAGAACGTTTCCGCCGTTCTTAGGTTTTGGGGTGTGACAGAATCAAACCATTTTCAACATTGCTATTTTATATAAACAACAATTTTCATAAATTTCATTGCAAGGAAACATAAAATAAGATTAAATAAAATTTTCTTTATTTATAAAAAGTGCGGAAAAACTTGTCCTTACAATGCAATTACAAATGAAAACTATGTTGCTATCTACTCCTAAGCAATATATCATAACTCTTAAGTAGCAGCTCAAAAATTTGATCATCGAACCATGTGATCGAAATCCATCTCTTCATGATCAGACTCAGCTTAGTCTTCCTTTAAGCTTCCTTTCTTTTCTTTGATCCTAAAAAACATAAATTTTCAATCTTAACACATCATGTATTAAGAATCTACAAATAGGAACTTAATAGTGTTAGATAGTAGATTTACCTGAAGTAGAGTCATACATTTGAACTTTACCATCCTTGCGATCTTTCAGGTAGATACGACAGCTTCGCAACCAGTGCCCCTTTTCTTGGCAATAGAAACAAACAGACTCTCTTGGAATGGTACACGAGACAATCTCAGACTTATCCTTTTTCTTTACTATTTGGTCAAACAGTTTGTCCTTGGCCAATCCCTTTCCATTGGGATGAGAAAACTTTTTTGGACTTCCATTGTTTCCATTGTCAATGTCCATGGAAGTTTGGGAAGTAGATCTTCCCGTTAAATTTTCTCTACCAGTGCGCCAAATCATTTCTGATTCAACATCAATTAGTTAATAGGTAAGATCGATAAGGGTCACGTCGTGGTCTCCCATATTGTAGTCCTTAATGAACCCGCTATAGGACATAGGAAGTGATTGAAGAACCAAGTCAACAGCCAGCTTCCTAGAGACATCGACACCTAACATTCCCAACCTGTCAATATGCAACTTCATCTCCAAGACGTCAGCCCATACAGACTTTCCATCTTCGTGTGTGCTTGCCAATAGGGCTTGAGTGACCTTGAACTTTTCAAGTCGACGGACATGTGGGTCATGGAGAATAATTGGAGATGGTGGAGGAAGTGAAATTTCACCAAAGCACGAAGAAGGAATTGATCTTTAACCTCGATCGTCATGTGGAATATCATCTTCGAATGGAAAGGATTCGGGAAGACCATAGTTTACAGAACTAGACATCTACAAATGGAGAAATTTAAGTTAATTGATTTAAGTCCATAATATAACATCAAAATGAAATATTAAGGCTAGGACCCAACACAATATTCTACAATTCGGAAGAGGGATGGCGCAATCCAATTGCAAAATATTTGAAGGTAGGTAAATGACGATTTACCAATTGCCACCATGAAAAACGAAAATGAACATTAGCTTTTAAATGAATTGAAATTCCTAGATTCTTTGAGATTCATTGAACTTTTCAATGGCATGTTTAATCTCGATTGTGCCATTCAAGTTTGGGATTGGGATACCGAGGATCACAAACAAGGTGTGAATAACCATGAAAATTAGCTTTGAACTCTCGAAGACATCTATCACCAAATCAATGTTCCGGTTAACCACAAACGCTCCATTGATCTATGATAATCTCCAAGCTACGCATTTCCATCCTACGTTAATCCCAGATTAGTGTGCAGGTTAACCACACACGCTCCACTAACGACCAATAAGGTGCAATGTGCAATTTCACGGATTAGCATCAAATTCACTTTTTACCTAAAGTAACTAAGATTGGGAATTTGTAAGACATTTAGTTACTTAAAATATTCATTATACTTTTAATGATAATTTCCTATCCTACCCGTTCGGCTAACGACCCTTCACTAGTCAATAATGCGGTGTGTAAGAGTGCATATCCACTGGCGGTCATTTTACAGGCCGCTTCCTTAAAGACCCCTTATAGACTAGCTTCGTGAATGAGACCTACTAACGGTAAGAATGACTTTTAACTTATACATATATAATATATTAGACTTTTAATTTTATATAGTATAAGGGTGTATTTTAAACATTTAAAACACTAGGTGGTTTAATCTATTAATAAATTAGACATTTAATTAATTATGGATTTATTCATTCTCTCTTTTAATTAAACACTTAATTAATTTAATAAAATCCATAAGGGTGTAATTTAAATTATTCAAAATATCAAGGTTCTACATTTAACATTTCAAAATTAAAGTTATTTAATTAAATTTTAAGTTACAAAAACCAAGAGGTGCACTTTTGAACATTTTCAAATTACTAGGACTTTAGAATTCATAATTAATACTTTTTCAAATTCCAAAATTTGAGGGCAAGTTTTGAAACTCTTCAAAACCTTTTGGATTCCAAAACATGATGGCAAGTTTTGTAAATCTTCAAGACCTTTTCAATTTCAAAACTTGAT
This sequence comes from Lactuca virosa, assembly GCF_052849685.1. Lineage (NCBI taxonomy): Eukaryota > Viridiplantae > Streptophyta > Magnoliopsida > Asterales > Asteraceae > Lactuca > Lactuca virosa. The sequence goes on along the minus strand of NC_136430.1, from coordinate 122,808,428 downwards.
GACAAGTTTTGTAACTCTTCAAAGACATTTAGATCAAATTCTACAAATACTTAGATTTTTCACAAAATCAAGTAATTATCTTAAAATTTGACAAGATAATCACAATTCAAAATTTACAAATAATTAGTTTATCATATAATCTAATAATTATCTAAAATTTTGACCGCTATCTTTTAATTTAGACGAGGATAATTATTTTATAACATAAAAATTGAATATTTATCAACAAAACAATTTTTAGTAATTATCCAAATCCAAATTAAGCCAAGAAATCCGAAATTTGCCATCATACCCGTCACCACCTCGTGGTGATTTTGACCACCTCGTGGTCATCAGGCAGAGTCCAAAAAAACGATTTTTTCAGTTTTGAACAATTACCAATGCATCAATATAATAGAAAACACCTATGTATCTGATACCACTGTTGGGTTTTATGTACTCTAACATCCCTATGGTGCACATACAACCCTAATGCTTTGGATCAAAGTTTTTTCTAATTATACATGCAATACTCATCTTCCAAAGCATGAAGCCTAACTAGCATGCAACTTTGATATATGAATCATAAAAATTAGTTAGAAGATTACCTTTTGATATAGCTTGTAGAACTTGGCCTTATAAGAGCTTAGCACATCAAGTGTGATGCCTCAAATGGTTCACAAAACACCACCAACAATTGGAGGACAATGAGAGAGAGGCTAGGAACCACCAAAATCGTCTATATTCTTCACAGAATAGTAGTGTCTCGATTTTAAGGCTTAGGGGTTACATATATATTGTAGAATTCCAAGGGTCACTTGTAAACCCTAATTCATACACTTAGGCTTTTGATCCAATAATTCATTTGGACTAACACTTCATGGAATCTCACATAAGCTTAGTCCATCACTAATCAATCATGGATCATTAGCCCAAACTATATGTATCACTGATTTACATAATCAGCCCCTGTTAATTTAATTAGTCTCTTTTGATCACAAAATTAATTCCAAATTAATTCTTGATCAATACCAATTAAATAATATGATTTTTTAAATAATATATTATTCTTATAATATATTAATAAATTACAAATAACCCTTTTCTCAAATATCCTTCCTATCAAATTGCTCTGGTGAATGCAACCCAAAATGGACCATGCTACTCTCGGGTCAAGTACATACCAATTATAGTTATGGGCTTAGACACCTAATCCAACATGTATATAGTAAGAGTGATTTGGGGTTTTTTTTTTTGAATTTTACTGTTCTTCAACTAAAACTTGAATTCAATGATTAGTTTGTGTTTATTTGTATTTTAAACCTGAACTAAAATCAAAGCAATGTAATCCTAAGAGAGCTTCCGAGTTCCAGAAATTTGTGAGTTTGACTCTTTCCATGATCAATCCTTCGTTGGTTTTCATCACTGGCGATCTCACTGGGATTCTCTTCGAATTTTACTATCCCTTTGGGTTTTTATTTGTTGGCATATTTTCCTACAAAATTAACCTAATTTATTTCTTTTGATGAAAGTAGCTAACCCTTGAGTTGTTCATCGGTTATATGTTAGAATTTGTTGAAGTTGTTTATTTGATGATGTTTCCTTATTTGTGTTTGAAATGCTTAGGAATTGGAAAACCAATTAATGTGATGTGGTTTGACATGATTTAGGGATTGAATGGACGAGACTATAATTCGATAATAATTACCGTTGTAAGAGTTTGATGGGATTTGAAGATTCAAAATAAGATAATCAATTGAATAAAGTTAGGGATAATTATATTACTTATTTCTCAATAATTGGTTCTCTTAGAATACCTGTTTTTAATTTTCAAATCTTATTATGTTGATTTTAAGTATCAGAAAATCATAATCATGTAATTCTTACCGATAGTAAAAGCAAGGATCTATTGACAATGAAGCAGAATGAAGAAGAGTGGGTGGAATACAAAAATACAATGGAAAATGTAATAAAAAAGAGTGGCCTTGATAGCGTCTTCTATGATCTTAATGGAAATCATGACAATTTTGGTGTTCCCACAGCGGGTGATTCATATGATTATTTTTTTCAAAATATAGCATCAGTGGCCAATTGGAAAGAAGTCAATATGTCAATAGTGTTACTCTACAGCTCAGTTTTCTTTTTTAAGCTCCATTTTATCATACATTTATAAATCAATATCTTATGAGGGAAATTGGTAAAAACTTAGGACTTAAGAGGGAAAGCCTTTCTTTCTTGACTTTCTCTATTTAGTTCTTCCTCCCGTGTTTTCCAAGTGATTACTATGACTTCAAGAATCATAATCAAATAACTATTTAATATTTTTTTTAGATGGGCACACAAGATCTTCTATTTGTTTCATTCGACAGCACAACATCCACAATATGCCAATCATTAGATGATATGTCCCACTCACACGTCAAAGCCCTGGTTTTTTCTTCAAATGTAATTAGAAAAAGTTACCGCGGAAATTTACGATTCTACTGCAAAAGATGGTTGGAGCTTCATTTTAATACCTCAAAGGTATAAAAAATGTTAACATTTTTATGCAAAGAGATGGTTCATTTTGATGGGTTTTGAGCATTGCATCAATCCTATGGTGCACATGCAACCCTAATGATTTGGATCTAGTTTTTTCTCAAGTTATCATGCAATATCAAAACATCCAAAGCATGAACCCTAACTAGCATACAATTTTCAGATTTATAACATAAAATAAAGATTAGATGAATACCTATTTTTGTAGCTAGTAATCCTTGGCATTCAAGAGCTTAGTACCTAAAATGTGATACCTATAATAAGTCACAAACACCAAAAGCTAGTTGGAAGAATATGAGAGAGGTTGGGAGGCACTTAAAACCGACTAGGGTATTCTCTTAGAAGCACATGGCCGATTTTGGGAGTGCTAGGGGATCCTTATATAGCTCAACTGCTAGGGTTTCAATCAAAACCCTAATATGATTGCTTCAGCCTTAAGCAGTCCAGTAGATCCTTCCAGAAGGCCCCTATGGACAAATTCATCTATGGACTTCCATAGAATTCGTCCATTCCCTCTACTAGGAGTCCACAACCCATCTTGCAATGAACAGTTAATTACAATCTCAGTCCCCATGAATTTAATCAGTCTCTTTTGATCACTATATAAATTCCAAATTAATTATTGATCAATACTAATTAAATAATATGATTTCTCAATTAATATATTATTCATACAATATATTAATAAATCACAATTAACCACTTTCTCAAATATCCATCCTGTCAAATTGCTATGGTGAAGGCAACCCAAAAGGACCATGCTACTATTGGGTCAAGTACATTCGGATTATAGTTATGGGCTTAGACACCTAATCTAACAGTCTCCCACTTGGATAAGTCTAATAACTATAACAGCCAATGTAGCTTCAAAATCCGATTAGCAATCGTAGCTCTCAAAAGCCGCTGTCGAACTCTGACCTAGTCAATGACGTGTCCTTTAGATAAGGGATCATACAATCCTCTATTCTTCAAGATATCGTGTGGACAAAGACATAGAATAGAGTCATACTCATTGTCCAACTGTTTATTTCCTGATTTCTGATTTTTTTGACATAAAACTTAATTGAACACATCAATTCAGTCCTGACCGGGCCTGGCACATAAGTCAACACAAACTCATCGAGGGGCCTAATATATTGCTTTTAATCCTCTTAGGATAAAAGGAACATATAAACTTCGACTTATATACTTATACTAATAACTTGTTAAATTATACACAACAATACGTTTTATGACATCACGTTACTGATGCGTTTACTTACTATCAATGCACAACCAACTCGTCAGCAACAACTCATATATCTTGGTTTGAAGACTATACGATATTATCGTCTCACAATCACTCGTGATGAATTCCATGAAGCGATTCATGTAAGCGTGGGTTTAATCCAATACTCAAATCTTATTTCAGGAGCACTCATGAACGTTGTAGCAAACTTTTGGTATGCCTAACACCTTAGACAATCTACAAACCAATTCATGACAGTCTATCCTTTTAACTTCCTCCCAAAGTATGATCGACTGTTGATAATTCGAATAATCTTATTTTTCAGGAAGTAAAACGTGCAAAGGTGAAACATAAAATAAACGACTGACAAAAGATAGTAAACTTTACTCATAAATAAAACTTTTATTACTTAATCATCAAATGTCAAATGCATTTATTTATTACAAGTTTCTAACTATCTATCTAATCACTAAAACTAATATCATCCCTCAGGCCAATGCTCCTACCATGCTAAAAATTGTTAACCCTACTCAGTCCCTTCGTAATGGGATCTTTTGGGTTCTCGTCCGACGATACCCTCTTCACTACGAGGAGTCCTTCTTCTAATCGATGTCTTATGATGTGATATTTTCTGTCGATGTGTCTGGATCTGCCATGATCCCTTTGTTCCGTAGTTAAGGCGACCGCACCCTCATTATCATAGAAAATCTCCATAGGCTCATTTATAGATGTTACAACTCCAAGGTCTCCAATGTAGTTGTTTAGCCATATTGCCACCTTCGACGCTTCGCTTGCTGCTATGTACTCTGATTCGCACGTTGAATCAACTATGGTCTCCTGCTTGGAACTTTTCCAAGTCACAACTCCTCCATTCAGGGTAAATACCCAGCCCAACTGAGAGCAAAAATTATCTCCGTCGGTCTGAAAATTGGCGTCACTATACCCTTTCACTCTCAAGTCATCACTCCCACCGAGGGTAAGGACCCAGTCCTTAGTCCTTCGTAGGTACTTAAGAATGTTCTTTATTTCTATCCAGTGAGATCTACCAGGATTCCCTTGATATCGACTAACCATGCTCAAAGAAAAATCCACCTCAGGGCGAGTACATGTCATAGCATACATGATCGAGCCAACGACGGAAGCATATGGTACTCGACTCATTTCTGCCATCTCGGCATCAGTACTCGGACTGTGAGTCTTACTCAGTTTGGTATTGCTCTGGATAGGCAATTCTATTTTCTTGGAATTCTCCATGTTGAAACGTTTCAACACCTTGTCGAAGTAGGTACTTTGACTAAGTCCTATTAGTCTTTTACTCATATTTCTCAAAATCCTTTTCCCCAGAATGTAAGCAGCTTCTTAGAGGTCCTTCATAGCGAAACATTTCCCAAGCCAGGACTTAACCTCCTTCAAGGTTGAAACGTCGTTTTCTATGAGAAGTATGTCATCCACATACAGCACCAGAAAGCTAACTATACTCCCACTAGCTTTGACATATACGCAGGACTCATCATTGCTTCTCGAAAAACCACACTCTTTGACTTTCTCATTGAAACAATGTAAGTTCCCAAATTGATTGTGTATCAATCAGATCCAATTGATGGTGCGGAATCCCAATCAATTGGATGATGTCAGATCAAATATAGAAGAGAAGGAGAAGAAGAATAAGAAGAATCTTGATTGTATTGATGATATGAATGAAATTCCTTACAATAGATTCTCTCACACACACTTCTTCTCTATTGTTTCTCTCTCTACAATATGCTCCACTCCTTTCTTTCTCTTCGGGCCGTACACTCCTCTACCCATTACATCTATTTATATGGACCTCCATCCGTACACGTGTGTACAGCCGCACACCCTGTGTACGGCCGTACACAGGGTGTGCGGCCGTACACACGTGTACGGCCATACACAGCTATAAAATTACAGAAAAGTACATTTTCCTAGAAAAGCAAAGTGTAAACCATATTTTGACCCAACAATCTCCCCCTTGGTTTATAGCTTTCTTTTCTAATTAACCCAACAAGCTCCCCCTAAAAAGGTAGCTGGCTTTTCTTGATAATCTTCATTGGGAGCTTGGCTTTAGCATTTATTCTTCAATTTCTTCACAGCATCAGGATGAACATATGAATCTTCTATGAATGACTTCATCTTGAGCAGTTGGGCATTTCCTCAGAATTTGACATTGAACGCACATTGGGTGAGGAGGCTTCTTGTAGAGATTCATGAACGATAGTGCTTTCAGCTTGAGAATCTTCAGAGAGAATATTCGAGAGAACTAATCTTCTAGATCACTTCAGCAGGTTTAAGATAGCAGCAGACTGATTGAGGAGACTTCAATGCAATCCGTGACATAATCTTCAATTTCAGCTTCACATTGCTTCTGGGGTTGACAAATTAAATGTTGAAAGAATAATCTTCATTTCTTGTTCCTTCGAATGAGAACTCTTCGATGCTCATGAATGAAGCATTGGCTCAGAAATTTTCGACATAGTCTCCATGAGTCTTATCTACACCTGAATTCACTATTCAATACAAAACAAAACTAAAAGAAAAATTTAGGACACAATATTTTTGGGTTTTCATATTTTCTGAAAAAAAAAATAAAACAGAATTAACACTATTTTTGAATTTTTTTTTTATTTTCTGATTTTTGTTTGGTTTTTAAAGTTTCTAATTCTCCCTTAATATTTAAATTAGAAGAAAACTATGAACAAATTTAACAAAAAAAATGATATCTAACTTTAAGAGTGATTTGGGATCAAAGTTGTTAGACAATCATTACCCGTTTATCAGTCTCTTTTCTTTTCCAGAACAGATATGGTCGATCGCCAGTATTGTGGTCCACTTAAGCACGAAAAATTATGACAAATTATGGACCTGCTATAGATGACAAGACAAGTTGATCCTATTTTCCTAGATAATATTTCCTAAGGACCATTCATCTAACGACGACCAAGGATATTGTTGTCCACCTAAGTTGAGCAGCGAGATCTACAGACAATCTAGAATTGTTCAGTTTTAGATGTACTAGAACATGTTTCCCGCTTCCTGATATACTCCAATAATCAAGAACTTCCGAGATACTCCTTACTTTAGGTGAGCAGACTATTATTCATAGAGAGGATAGATTTATATTATTATTAATTTTAGTTTTTTTAGAGGGATTGAGAAGTAGAAGGTTGCATATGCTGTGTACCAGGTCGGATTGTTAATCACACAAAGGAGACAGCATATGGCTAACAGATCGGAAGAATTTCATAAATATAATATGCAGAGAAATAGATTTGCATATGTTGCAGTACAGGTCGGATCTCTTCCAATCACGTAAAGGAGGCAACATATGACTAACATTAAGAAAGAAAGAAAATAATTTTCTACAGACCTACTTTATCGGAATTCCCCAATCGCCCTATCAATACCGGAATTAAGGACAAAATCCGTACATCGAGTAAAAGTTAAACCACAGCTCTAGATACGGGTTTTCTTAATCTGACTGGTGGATTCTCATGTATATCTCCCTGCTCAACCTATCCGAGCGTCTTATTGCCAGGCTAAACGGAACTATCTAGGTCAAGATTTATCAAGTCTCTAGATTCCTTAAGTTCATCTGCACCTAGTCAAGTCCTGGTAAATTCTTCTTGCCTACCAGCGCATCGAACACAGAGCCTAGAGAATTCTGCTTTGGAACTTAACACAGACTCAGATTGCCGTTATCACTTGTTGATATCACTTCCCAAACCGTCACTTAACAGAGAAATATTATTATTATATTTTTTATTTTTCTGATTTTCTATTGTTTTTGGATTTTTTTAATTTTTTAATTTTTGTTTTGTTTTTATTTCTCCCCCTAAATTTGTGCATAGGAGAGAAACGAAAGTAAATGCGTAAATTTAAACTATCCTAAAACAAAAATTAGTCTTTAAAGCGAATCAGCTTAAAAAAACTCAGGAGTATAGAGAAGAAAACTCAAACCGTAAGTCACCGATTGAATTTGCATCCAGAAGGTCTGAGAACACCACGCATAATCTCAGAACAGATCCGAAAATTCTTCACATCGTTAAGCACTAACCCCGTTTGTGATCTCTTCCTTTCTTCCTTTCCTGCAAAGGACATATACTCCCAAACAAAGTTCTGAGTGTTGTACAGTTGAGAGATGTCTCATATCATGTGCCTGGAACAGCCACTACCAACAAACCGAAGTCTGATGATATGCCTCCATAGCTGCTCCGACACATAGCGGGATCGGTTGGTCTTTGGAACCCAGTACATTTTGAAACTGGGTCGACCTTTGTCATCTTTGCAAGGAACATTCTCCCACGACATGTCCTGTTTATCACAAACAGAAGATGTTGAAATATTAGAATCATTAGAAGATTTGGGAGAATGGACCTTCGGAACCCATTTGTAGTTGGGTTTAACCCATTTCTTTTTCGTTCTGATTGGTGGCTCAATACTTTATTTTGATCTTGATGACGGCCGTTGAGATGACTTTAATTTTGGCTTCACAGGAGCATCTCTTGGATTTGGCTTCTTGGCCGACATTCCCTTCTTGACCTTGGGAGTTGGATTCTTGACCTTGTGGGATTGATTTTTGGCCTTCGTGGCATTCCAATTGCTATTGTCTGAATGTGGCCTCGAAGGGTTCCTTTTGGGGTATCTCCCTCTTGGTGTTTTCTGCCAGCCATGTGCGTAGTAGGGAACATATGCGCTATTTGGACAATTTCTGGCAATGTGTCCAGGTGTTCCACAGTGAAAACATGTGTTTTTCTTCACTGTGGAGTTGTTTCTTCCTGCCCTTGGTGGCATATCCTTGCCTTGTATCTTAATGTTCCCACATGCACACTTGCAGCAAGTCGTCTGTTTCACTTGATTTGGTGGCCTGTACTTCTCAACAGCAGGTTGATCAGAAGCAACTGAGTTCGAAGCAACAGATTCAGAGTTCAAGGAGTCATTGGATTGTTCAATTGTTTTCTCCTTGTTCTCATCTTCTGCTACTTTACCTGCACAGGAAGTAGAATCATTAGTATCTTTCATCTCAACACCCTCAGTTGCCTGTTCAGCAGCTGGTTTACCATATACCATATATGGTTCTCTATCAATCTCTTCTTGAGTCAAGGGATTAACATAATACGAATGGTTAAATGGAGGAGGGACACTATCATACCCTAGACCCTTGTTTTGATTATCTTTGAATTTTAATTGGTTTTCAAATACGGACTCGACTGTCTTACTTGACGCAGTATAATTTTTTAAACTAACATCTGTTTTTCCACACTTAATTTTCAAAGCGTCAAGTTCTTCAGTTACAGCAGCAAGTTTTTTCTTAATGTGATCATAATTTTCACACTTGTTGCTGTAATCTTCTTGGAGTTTTCGAAAATCCTTGATTTTGGTTTCTAATTGAGCTTTTAATGGTTTTTGTTCTTTCGTAATTGTCTTTCATATTTTAGGTCCTCATTCTCTCTCTTGATTAGATCTATTGATTCTCGTAAAAATTTAATAGTTTTAACACAAGATGGACTACATGAAACTTCATTTACCGGAATTGATGAGGAACTCATTTTTATAAAAAAAGCCCTTTGACAATAAACCTCAAAAGTCAACCCTAAAAGTCAAATTTAAAAGGTCAAACTTGAAAAGTCAAACTGAAAAGCTAAATTTGAAAATTTAAAAGTTAAACGAGAAAGTCAAAGTTTAAAGTCAAAGGTCAAATCTTTAAAGTCAAAGTCAAAATTTTGGATAAAAAAAAATCAAAAATAAAAGTCAAAAATAAAAACGAATTTTTTTTTTTGGTTGAAAATGGAATGTAAAAATAAAAAGAAATTGAATTTTTGGTTGAATTTGTCAATTTGCGAAATTAGATGCGAAAAGGACGAGTTATATTTTAAATTTCGGAAGAATGACACAAGGAGCCTCCTAGACGAGTTGGTTAAGGCGTGAGGCTATGAACTAGAGGTCCCGGGTTCGATCCCCGGCAGCCTCAACTCGCGATTTCAAATTTTTTTTTATAAAAGGGCTGCTGCGAGGACGAGAGCTGCGAAGCGAGGATGCAGGACACGAACACAAGCGATGCTGGCCGCACACCTAGCCGTACACCGAGCCGTACACCGAGCCGCACACCCTAGCCGCACACCTTCAACCGGGCCGCACACCTTCAACAGATTCGCGAAAAAACGACGTTTTTCACCCTTTTTTGCTCCAAAACTCGATCAAAAACTCGTTTTTATGAAAAATGAAAAGAAGAAACCCCCCTTATTTTGGCCCGATCTATCCATAAACGCAAAAATCCTTTCAAAATAAGATCAAATAAGCTCCAGATCTGACAAAATTGATTGATACAAACCAAGCTCTGATACCAATTGTAAGTCCCCAAATTGATTGTGTATCAATCAGATCCAATTGATGGTGCGGAATCCCAATCAATTGGATGATGTCAGATCAAATATAGAAGAGAAGGAGAAGAAGAATAATAAGAATCTTGATTGTATTGATGATATGAATGAAATTCCTTACAATAGATTCTCTCACACACACTTCTTCTCTCTCTACAATATGCTCCACTCCTTTCTCTCTCTTCTGGCCGTACACTCCTCTACCCATTACATCTATTTATATGGACCTCCAGCCGTACACGTGTGTACATCCGCACACCCTGTGTACGGCCGTACACAGGGTGTGCGGCCGTACACACGTGTACGGCCGTACACACGTGTACGGCCGTAAACAGCTATAAAATTACGGAAAAGTACATTTTCTTAGACAAGCAAAGTATAAACCATATTTTTTACCGAACAAACAAAGATTCCATCTGCGAGACGCTTGCTTCAATCCATAAACGGATTTCTCAAGATTACACACTCTATTAGGGTACTTTGCATCTACAAAACACTCTAGATGACACATGTAAACATCCTCAGCCAAATTCCCATTAAAGAAAGCGGTTTTGACATCCATCTACCATATTTCATAATCATGAAATGCAACTATGGCTAGCATAACCCTTATAGACTTGATCTTGGATACTGGTGAGAAGGTATCGTCATAGTCAACTCCAGGAGTTTGAGTAAAGCCCATCGCAACCAATAACGCCATATAAGTGTGTACTTTCCCATCCATGTCAGTCTTCTTCTTGAAGATCCATTTGCACCCGCCCATCTTACGATCTCGTACATTGTCAACCAAGTTCCAAACTTGATTGTCATACATGGACTGAATCTCGCTGTCCATCGCCTCTTTCCACTTTGCAGACTCTTGGCCCGCCATGGCTTCATTGTAGTTATTAGGTTCATCAAAATTTTCTAGTGTACTGTCACTGATAAACGTATCACCTTCAGTTGTTATATGGAAACCATACAACACAGGTGGAACACTAACTCTAATGGAACGTCTTAGAGGTAAGGAATTGTCAACTGGTTCAACAGGAGTCTCATCCTCAGGTTGAGCACTAGTGCTAGAGGTTCCTTCATCGCTTGACTCTTGAAGCTCTTCAAGATCAAGATGCATCCCATTGTCCTCTTGACATATGAACTCTTTGTCACGAAAGACTCCTCTCCTCACAACGAAGACAATATTGTCACTCGGTCTGTAGAAGAGATATCCAAAAGACTTTTGTGGATAGCCGATGAAAATACACTGCTCACTGCCAGGTTCAAGCCTGTCGTGAGTCTCTCGTCTTACGAAAGCCTCGCAACCCCAATCCTTGATATGTGCTAACGAGGGAACCTTCTGTTGGATTAGGTGTCTAAGACATAACTATATTTGGTATGTAATTGACCCGGTTGTAGCATGGTCTTTTTGGGTTGCCTTCACCAGAGCAATTTGACTTGGTGAATAATGGAGAAAGAGTTTATTATGGTTTATTAATATATTACATGAATAATATATTAAAGGAGAAATCATATTTGTTTAATTAATATTGGTCAGGAATTAATTAGAATTAATTTTATGGTCAAAAGATATTAATTAAACTTGGGGGACTAATATTGTAATTAAAAGATAGTTGTATAATGGGCTGAGGAACCCATGGGAAGGTGTTGGACAAAATCTTATGGGAGCCCATAAGGATTTCGTCCAAGGGCCTAGGTTCTGGAAGATTCTTATGGGCTGCTTAGAGCCTAAGCAATCGGATGAGGTCTTTGACTGAAACTCTAATTCCTCATCTATATAACGGACCCTAGGGCACTAGCATTCGGCTACCAGAAACCCTAGAGGTTCTAGGTTTCTCAAAAGCTCAAGATCTTCAAGCAACAATCAAAGGTAACTTTCTAACTTGTTTATTAGATGTTAATTTCCTTTTGTTGTATGCTAGATTAGGGTTTGCAAGTCTTGGACAATTATTGCATGTACAAATAGAAAAACTAGATCCAAGCATTAGGGTTTGCATGAACACCATAGGAATGTTGTTTTTCTCAAAACCCAACAGTGGTATCAGAGCCTATGATGTTCTTCTATTGTATTTGATGCCTTGTTAATTGTTCATACTGAAATTAAAAAAAAATCGTTTTTCTGGTTTCTGCTCGACTCACGACGTGACATGTCACGACGTGAGTTCAGTGTTTTTGCTGAATCTCGAATTTTCTGCCCTAATTTGGTTTACATAATTACCATAAATTGTTTTTTAAATAAAAAAAATCAGATTTTTTGTTATGGTAATTGATATCTTAATCAAATTAATGGATAATTGTCAATTTAAGATAACTACTTGTTTTATATGATAAAGATTAATTATTTGTATTTTGATTTGAATTATCTTGTCAAGAAAAAAGATTAGGTCAAATTATGTGATAAATATTAATAATAAGATTATTTAATTTTTTTTTCAAAATGATCTAAAAGATGTTTTTGAAAAGTTTCAAAACTTGTCCTCAAGTTTTGGAATTTAAATTTTGATTAAAAGTTTAATTTTGAAATATTTAAATTCTAAACCCTATAATTTTACAAGTTTAAAATTCAACCCTTATACTATTATAATATTATAAGATTAATAATTATTTATATGTATAAGATTAAGCTAGTCTTACCATTACTAGGCCTCATTCACGAAGCTGATCTATAAGAGGGGTATTTGGTTGCTGCCTATAAAATGACAGTTTAATGAGTGTCCCCTCTCATCCACCGCTTCCTTGATTGGTGGAGGGTCGTTATCCAAACGGTTAGGATAGGGCAACTAATTCCTTATTAAAATTATAATGTTTACTAAAGTAACTAAATGTTTTTATAAAAATTCCCAATCTTAGTTACTTTAGGAAAAATGTGAAATGATGCTATTCCATGAAATCACATTTGTACCCTGCCAAGTCGTTAATGGAGCATGCGTGGATAACCGGCACACTAATTTGGGACTAGCAATGGTGGGAAAGGGTGACTAGATGTTTATCATAGATCAATAGAGCGTGTGTAGCTAATCGACACATTGATTAGGTGGTAAATGACATCGAGGGTACCAAGTACATTTTCATGGTTATTCACACCCTGTTTGTGATCCTCGGTATCCCATTCACAAACTTGAAGGGCATATAGAGATTTAAACATGCCATTGAAAAGTTCAATGAATCTCAAAATATCTAGGAGTTTCAATACATTTAAAACTTAATTGCTTTTTCATTTTTCATCGTGGAAATTGGAAAATCGTCATTTACCTACCTTCAAGTTATTTGCAGTTTGGATTACGACATCCCTCTTCTAAATTGTAAATAATTTTGTTGGATCCTAGCCCTAATTTCTCATTTGGGTGTTTAATTGGGGATTCTTATCTAATCTAAATTTTGTTCCTTTTCCATTTCAGATGTCTACTTCGAACAACAACAACGCTTCTGGATCGACCCCTTCCATCTCATTCTTACTCATGAACTTCTGTGGGAGGGTGATATTTGATGGGTCCAATTTTAACGATTGGATCCACAACATCCGCATGGTCACCCGCTACGAGGACAAAGAGTATGTTCTCGACAAGGAGATGAAAGAGGTCAATATGAACACTGCTACTCCGGAACAAATTGCTGCTTACGAAACCCACGGGCAAGATGCTATGAAGGTTCATTGCATCATGCTCGCAACAATGATTGCTGAACTGCAAAAGTCATACGAGGATTACTACCCCTACGAGATGCACCAAGATTTGATGGAAAGGTATCATCAAAGTGCTAGGCAGGAATGCTATGAGATCATCGCTGCGATGATCACTGCCAAAATGAAGGATGGAGAGTCCATCATGGCCCACTTGCAGAAAATGCAGAGATACGAGGACCGCTTGTTGAAGTTGAATGTCAACTTCGATGAGGAGCTGGCCATAGATATCATTCTACACTCCTTTCCTCCTTGCTACGACCAGTTTCGTATGACCTACCACATAAACAAGGAGGAGGTCACTCTAAGCAAGCTTGAAGGCCTGCTAAGGACTGCTGAGAGTTGTCTTAAAGGAAAATATGTTACATCTACTCCTACTACTAATGTCACTGTTTTGGCTATTGGGAAAGGAAAAGGAAAGAATAGGAAGGCTCCTTCTAAGGGCCACAAGGGAAAGTCTCACGATGGTACCTCTTCTATTGGAACCAAAGTTGGTACTGCTTCTCCCTCTTCCAACCCGAAGGACATAGAGTGCTTCTACTGACACGACAAAGGGCATTGGAAACGAAGTTGCCCAAAGTATCTGCAAGATATCAAGGATGAGAAGATAAATGTCACACCCCAAAACCGGAACGGCAGAAACGTTCTGGGGCGGAGGACGTCATGTACAGTATCATAACAATGCATAATAGTAAACAAGCAACAACATCCATTGCATTAATATAATAATTAAATACATGTGTGTTCTATTGTAAGTTCAAATGACACCAAAAATGTACTATCAAAATAAGACGAGTCTTGGATCCACTTCGTCCTTCAAAAGCTGCATAGGTATACCTGTCTTACTGGTTCCCTGAGAATACAAGTTATTTTGAAAGAGAGTATTAGCATAAAATGATGGTGAGTTCATAAGTATTTAGTGTCATTGCTTGTATGAAAGTGTTTGTAACAACGTAATGTAAGTGTTAGTGAAATGTTTGTAAAAGTTGCAATTGTTTGTACTTCTTAGAAAATCCTATATTTTCTACTGAAATGTAGTCTTCTACCAAGACCCGACTTTTGTACGTTTGTTCGATTGTAAAAGTATGAGTTTTCCCAAGTATGACTATCATTATCAAAATATAGTTTTCATTAACATCTATGTGAGAAGATCACAAAGTAAATGTGTTAGGGAAAATAATGTTTTACCTCAGCAGTAACACTGCTGACTATAAGTGATATAATAAAGACTCCAGGTAGTATAAAATGTACAATACACCTCGGGGAGTCTTTTTGCCTTTAGTTATTTATCGGTTAATTAAAGGTTTGAATGTGAACTCGTATGTAACCATGCTGATCGACGACTGAATAATTGATGACCCTCCGGTGCATATGTAGTGAGGTGACATTTTGTCACCCCTTGGCCTATCGGCTGGGACTGTAGCTAGCAGTCGGGGTGTGGGAGTGTCAGTCCCGTATAGATCTATAAACACAATGCTCGCTCTCCCTCCAGGAGACTCTGGTTACAAAAATGATACAACATGGTCTTGTTGTATCCGAAAATAGTATGTCACATTCTAGTTATCGTATTCATATGTTTGTATAGTATATCATAGTGTAGTAATGTTCTCTCCGTACTAGTGTATAGTATGCTCTCGTATATGTTTGTATAGTATATCATGGGTTTACGGCCCAATGGGTTTACGGCCATAAACTCATGTCATCAAGTTTCATTTTGTGTGTTTAAGGGCCTATACTCATCTTGGGGGTGTTCTAGACTCAGTTTCAAAGCTTAGGAAGGTGTTGTGGCCACTTTTGCACCACAATTTAGAGTTTACGGCCAAGGGAGATTGCCTTGGCCGTAAACACCCTTCTGGTCACGATTTTTAGATGTTAACTAAGTGATTTGAGTATATAACAAGCTAAGGGTAGTGTACTTACATAGTAGAAGCTTGAAAGGGTGGTTAGAGCCCAAAAACACTAGTGTGTGTTCTTGGTGAAATGAAGAACACTTGAAGATCTACTCAAAAGAAGAGATTGCATGGATGAAATCAAGAGTGAATCAAGAAGAAGAGATGTATTAACTCATATTAGGAAGGATTCACTTAGATTTTTGAAGATTTGGAGTAAAATCCTCAAGATCCTTGGGAGAGAATTCGAGTTCTAGGCTTGGAAAAGTGAAAAGTGGCAGAAAAATGACAAAGGGTCGTATATATATCATGGAGTTTACGGCCTCCATGCGTTTACGGCCGTAAACCCATGACCTTTGGCCGTAAACTCCTCTTTTGAGGGTTTATGGCATGGTTGATGGGTTATAACTTCAATTGACACTCCCATTCACTTATTCCTTTGATGTACTAGGCTCGGGATGCTTAAATAGACTCAAAATAATGTTAAAAGTTAGTAAGAACAAGTCTAACTTTGATTGGATTGAAAGGTTTGTACAAGAGTGAAATTTCGGATTGTCACATCATCCCCCCGTTAGAGGGAATTTCGTCCCGAAATTAGAGTCCAATAAACTAAGTTATTACAAATAACTAAGTAAAAAGATGGGGATATTTAAGTTTCATTTGATCCTCGCACTCCCAAGTGAATTACGGTCCTCGCTTGGCGTTCCAGCGAACCTTCACTGTTGGAATACAATTTTGTTTCGTTCGCTTGACCTCTCGGTCCATGATCTCCACTGGTTCTTCCAGGAATTGAGGCTCTCGTTGATCTCGATCTCGTCGAGTGGAATTACAAGAGTCTCGTCGTATAGGCACCTTTTCAAGTTCGAGACGTGGAAAATAGGATGCACGTTACTAAGTTCATGGGGTAGGTTGAGTTTGTAAGCTATAGGGCCTATTCTAGCGAGAATCTCGAAAGGCCCTATGTATCTTGGATTTAGCTTTCCGTGCTTTCCGAAGCGTATCAAGCCCTTCCAGGGTGAGACTTTCAAAAAGGACTCGGTTTCCCACCTGGAATTCCAAAGGTTTCCTCCGTTTGTCTGCGTAGATTTTCTGTCGGTCTCTAGAGGCTTTCAGTCGTTCACGAATCTGAACGATCTTCTCTGTCGTTTCCCGAATGATCTCCGGACCCGTGAGAGTGCTGTCAGGAACTCGTCCTTTAGCTAACTGGGTGTCACCCACCTCAGCCCAGCACATAGGGGATCTACACTTCCGGCCATAGAGGGCTTCAAATGGAGCAGCCTTTATGCTCGTGTGATAACTGTTGTTGTAGGAAAACTCAACAAGGGGTAAATGACTATCCCATGCCTTCCCAAATTCGATCACACAGGCTCGCAACATATCTTCCAAGGTTTTGATAGTTCTCTCACTTTGCCCGTCGGTCTGTGGATGGTAGGTTGTACTCATGTCCAGCCTCGTTCCTAAGGAGCTTTGTAGCGACTGCCAGAACCTCTAAGTGAATATACTATCTCTATCGGAGATAATGGATATAGGGACACCATGCAGTCGTACTATCTCCCGAATGTATGTTCTTGTGAGCTTCTCCATCTTGTCGGTCTCTTTGATGGGTAGGAAGTGCGCGAACTTGGTCCTTCTGTCGACGATGACCCAAATGGTATCAAGTCCACCCGTTGTCTTGGGTAACTTGGTTATGAAGTCCATTGTGACCCGCTCCCACTTCCACTCTGGTATCTCTGGTTGCGTTTCTGGTATTTGACCTTGACCTTGGCGCAAGTAAGGCATTTACTCACGAAGGTAGCAATCTCTTCTTTCATATTAGGCCACCAGTATAACTTTTTAAGATACATATACATCTTATCTGAACCCGGGTGGATGGAATATCAAGTGTTGTGCGCCTCGGTCATGACCAAGTCTCTGAAGCCACCGTGCTTCGATGTCCAGATCTGGTCCATGAGGTATAAAGCTCCACCGCCCTTGACTTCTAAGTTCTTATCCATTCCTCTCAGGGATTCACCCGCCACATTTTTAGGTTTCAAGGCTTCGAGATGTGCCTCCTTAATTTGTGTGGACAGATGTGAATGGATAGTCATGGTTAATGACTTGACTCTTCGACCAGAATATTCTTTCCGACTTAGGGCGTCTGCTACTACGTTGGCTTTACCCGGATGATAACGAATTTCGCATTCGTAGTCATTGAGTAGTTCGACCCACCGTCGTTGTCTCATATTGAGCTCCTTCTGGGTGAATATGTGTTGTAGGCTTTTGTGGTTTGTAAAGATAGTGCTTTTTGTACAACACAGGTAGTGTCTCCAGATCTTCAGGGCAAACACAACTGCTCCTAATTCGAGATCATGTGTGGTGTATTTGACCTCATGTGTCTTCAGCTTCCTTGAGGCATATGCGATGACCTTACCCCGTTGCATCAGAACACAGCCGAGCCCCTGGTTGGATGCATCGCAGTATACTACGAAGTCTTCTATCCCTTCGGGGGGGATAGTATCGGTGTGGTGCATAAGGCTCGCTTCAGTGTTTGAAATACCTTCTCTTGTTTCTTTTCCCAGTCAAAGGCCACACCCTTCTGGGTCAATGTCGTAAGAGGTTTCATAATTCAAGAGAAGTTCTGTATGAATCTGCGGTGGTAGCCAGTGAGGCCTAGAAATTGACGAATTTCTGTAGGCGTCTTCGCTGCTGACCAGTTCTCGATAACTCTAATTTTGGAAGGGTCCACGTAGATTCCTTCTTCGCTAACCACGTGACCTAAGAATTCGACTCTGCGGATCCAAAATTCGCATTTAGAGAATTTCACATAGAGCTTCTCCGATCGTAAGGTTCCTAGTACTTGTAGATGATCGCTATGTTCCTCCTTACTTCGAGAGTAGATAAGTATGTCATCGATGAAAACGATGACGAACTGATCCAAGTAAGGATGGCATACCCTATTCATTAAGTCCATGAATACTGCGGGCGCATTAGTCAATCCGAAGGGCATCACTACGAACTCGAAGTGTCCGTAACGAGTTCGGAATGCTGTCTTCGGAACATCCTCCTCAAGCACTCGTAATTGGTGATACCCGGATCTCAGATCAATCTTAGAAAAGTAGCTCGCCCCCTGCAGCTGGTCGAATAAATCGTCTATGCGAGGAAGAGGGTAGCGATTTTTGACCGTAAGCCTGTTGAGTTCCCTGTAGTCAATGCACATACAAAACGATCCGTCTTTCTTCTTCACGAATAAGACCGGTGCTCCCCAGGGTGAGAAGCTTGGTCTTATAAATCCCTTGTTGAGCAGTTCGTTAAGTTGACCGGACAGTTCTTGCATCTCTGCAGGCGCGAAACGATAGGGCGATTTGGCTACGGGGGTAGCCCCTGGAACTAAGTCGATTCTGAATTCGACTTGAGGTTGGGGAGGTAAACCCGGTAGTTCTTCTGGAAAGACTTCGGGGAAGTCGCGTACTACGGGAAGGTCTTTTAGGTCTTTTGTTTTCTGGTTCACATCGACTACGTGTGCAAGGAATACGTGATATTCCTTACACAAGTACTTCTGGGCTTCAATACTTGAGATGATACGAAGGCTCATACTGGGTTTGTCTCCGTAGATCAACAAGGTTTCGTTATTCGGTAGGTTTAGGCGGACTGCCTTCTCGAAACACTGAATATCGGTATGATGGAGACTCAACCAGTCCATGCCCATAATGACATCGAAACTCTTGATCTCTACAGGTATGAGGTCTATTGGGAATGAATAATTATCTAGCATGAGGGTACAACCTATGTAAATCTCATTAGAACTCTCTGTCTTTCCGTTAGCCATTTCTACGACAAAGGTTTCTTTTAGTGCTTGCGGTGCTTGATTAAGTAAGTGTTTAAATTTTTGGTTTACGAAGCTCCTCTCTGCCCCACAATCAAATAAGACACATGCATAAGAGCTATCGAGGAGGAACGTTGTCACACCCCAAAACCGGAACGGCGGAAACGTACTGGGGTGGAGGACGTCATGTCAAGTATCACAACATATGCAGTATAGTAATCAAAGTACAACAACCATTGCATTAATAGTAATAATTTTACATAGGTTACATTTAACAACAACATCAAAGTAAACATAGAGAATAACATAAAATGCAGCTTGGTACAAGGCTGTCTTCGCAAAAGCTCCCGGAGTGTACCTGTCTATCGATGACCTGAGAATACAAGTTATTTTGAAAGCGAGTATCATCATTTTAATGCTGGTGAGTTCATAAGTATTTAATGACATTGATATAAATACATGTTTTTCTTCAAAATAATCTCACTAGATGATGGTGATTTGAATTTACAGAGTATTAGAATTCCTCCCAGAAAATCCTATATTTTCTAATAAAAGTAGTTTTCTACCAAAACTTGATTGTGTTATGTTTAAGCAAATGAGTTTCTCTAATGAAAGCAGTCTTCTACCAAGACCCAACTGTTTTATGTTTAAGGAGTATTTTCCCCCTAAAGGTACTATCATTATCAAAATATAGTTTATACTTTAAGGAATATGAGAGAAGATCACAAGAAAAAGTGATAGGGAAAATAATATTTTACCTCAGCAGTAACACTTCTGGCTAAAAAGTAAATAAAACGTAGACTCCAGGTGGTATCGAATGAACCATACGCCTCAAAAAGTCTAAAAGAATGAAGTGTAGACTCCAGGTGGTATCGAATGAACAATACACCTCGGAGAGTCTAAAGAAATGAAGTATAGACTCCAGGTGGTATCAAATGAACAATACACCTCGAGAGTCTAAAGTAGCCTTTAATCCTAAGTAGGTTAGTTTTAAAGGTTTAAAATATGGCCTAGTGTATAACTAGGAAAATATATCATGAGGGTTTTATATGTAGAAAATACCGTGATAACACTTATTACCTTAAAGCCATGAATTATAAGGTAAATGTAAAGATACTCGTAACCATACTGATTGACGGATGTAAACATGACGACCTGCTGGCGTCGGAATGAATGTGACATTTGTCACCCCTTGGCTTGGTCGGTCGGAACTGTACCTAGCAGTCAGGATGTGGGATGGTCTGTCCCGTATAGATCTATACACACAATGCCCGCTCTCCCTCCAGGAGAATCTGGTCACCACTCGACAACGGTGAATTCCGCGTCATAAGGATGTATCCCGTGTTTTGATTTCTATAAACCTTTCTTTATATTAAACGTATAAGTTTTTAGAATATTGATATAGCTAAGTTCTCCTTCATGAAAGTTGTGGTTGGTTTATAAACTATACCTATTATAGTTTACTTGAGAGGTTATCTAGGTGCCTTTGCTACCAAAAGGTATTGAACTGGAGTAAGGGGTTTAATATCTAACCAGATATACATAATATATAACTAGGATTTCAACGACACTCGGACAAATAGCCGGATGCTCTAAGTCCACAACCAAACAAGGAACAGGAAATAAAGCGGGTTATCAGTCCTAAGTCCTTCAGGCCCTACTTATATAACTATATCTATATAGACATGAATCTATCAAGAAAATAAGTTTAAAAGAGTTTGATAAAAGCTTAATAATTCAAAAAGGTATTTTTGTACTTTAAAAGAGATTTGAAAACAAGATTAGAAAACCTTTAGCTGGATAAAACAGTTTAACATGCAAAAATCTATTTGCTAGACAGTTATTAATCACATGTGATTGATATAATAACTTACTAGATCAACTTGTATCCCCCCATAAAAGCATTTAAAATCATTTCAAAGGTTGATTAAGGGGTATGAACTCACCTGACGTGGGTGATTCGGATGAACGGATGGTATAGGATGCTATGTGTCAAGTGAGGACTTGAACACACACTCGGA
Source organism: Lactuca virosa (assembly GCF_052849685.1). NCBI lineage: Eukaryota > Viridiplantae > Streptophyta > Magnoliopsida > Asterales > Asteraceae > Lactuca > Lactuca virosa. The sequence goes on along the minus strand of NC_136430.1, from coordinate 122,786,900 downwards.
TCCTATTGAACATGCAATGATACATTTATGTATCTAATTAGTCATTTAATAACTAATTAAGTAAGTTAAGACACCCTAATACATGGAAACACTTTGCTTCAAGTGCTAGGAGTACTAAGGGTTGCATATAAAGAGAGTATGGCCTCACATTGGAGTTTACTCCCCATATGGTAGCACCATATGGGTTTACGGTTCTGGGACCATTTCCCCCATGAGTTTACGGCCGTAAACTCATGGTAATGGTGCCATTGGGTGTTTTAAGGTCCTAAACCACACAAGGAAGTAAGATAGACTCGAATCAAAGGCTTAGGAAGTGACTAGGGCTCAAAATGGCCCCTTGGTGGAGTTTACGGTCCTTGGACCACTCCTTGGGAGTTTACGGTCGTAAACCCCTGAGTTTACGGCCGTAAACTCTTGGTAACTTCTACATTTTCATGTTTTGGGGTTTCTAGTTCATGCATGCAAGGTTCTAGTCCTTTATACAAGCATTAGAAGGTATTAGGGGCACCTAAACCCCACTTGAAGGTGTTTACGGTCCAAGGAGATCTCCTTGAACCGTAAACACATATGTTGTTGGGGATTTTGATGTTCTTCAAGGGTTTAACATGTATTCCAAGCAAGCAACTATTTAGGAGGAGTGTACTTACTTGTAGGAAGCTCGAATGAGTGTTTAAGGGCCAAAAACACTAGTGTGTGTTCTTGGTGTTTTGAAGAACACTTGAAGATCTAAGAAAAAAGGAGATTTCCATGGATGAAATCGAGTATAAACACTAGATAAAGTGTTATATGAATGAATCAAGGAAGAAAACACTTACATTTTGGCGGATTTGAAGGAATTATCTTATGATAGATGAGAGAAAAGTTAGGTGTTCTTGAAGTTGGAAGTGAAAAATGAGGAATGGAGGGTAAAATCATGCTATATGCATGAGTCCATGGTCAAAGGGAGTTTACGGCCCAAACCCCCTTGTTTGGCCGTAAACACCTAGTCAAGGTGTTAATCGTTTATTTGTTTCACAACACTCCTAACGGGTACTTCCATTTATTGTTCGTTTGACGAAAAATTAAAATAAAATATCCAAACGTACTTAAAACCGGCCAAAAATGTTCTAAGATGAATTTGACCATTATTTGATGTGCTTGACTGTGGAGTTTATACAAATGAAAATTTCGGGTTGTCACATCATCCCCCCGTTAGAGGGAATTTCGTCCCGAAATTAGAGTTTAAGCCACTAAATTATCACAAAATAACCAAGCAAAGAGATGGGGATGCTTAAGTTTCAATTGATCTTCACGCTCCCAAGTGAACTCCGGTACTCGCTTGGCGTTCCAGCGAACCTTCACGATTGGGATGCGGATTTTTTTCGTTTCCCTTGACCTCTCGGTCTATGATCTTTACAGGTTCCTACACGAAGTTGGGGCTCTCATCGGTTTCGATCTTGACGAGTGGGATTTCAAAAGTCACGTCGGACAAGCATTTTCTCAAGTCTAAGACGTGGATAGATTACGGTGGAATTTACCGAACCCCTAAAGTATTTGATGCCTAACGCAAACTGGACCAATTCTTATCATGAATCTCTGAGAGTCCTAAGCTCTTGGGAAGATAGAATGTTTCAGTACTTAGAACATAATGTACTTCCATGGTTAGAACATCACTTGGCGTGATCGCCATTCTGAAGTTCCAAAAGTTCTTTCTTACTGGGGTGTAGTCCCCGGGTTGGTCCTTAGAAGGCTCAAGTCGTCTTCAGATTCGTATTTCCTATTGATTGTCTTTCGGAGGTTTTCTGGATCATTGGGGGTATTGGCTATACACTGGCATCTATTGGTTACGTGACATCTATCTCAACCTAGTGCAAAATGGACCTGCACTTCTGACTCTTGAGGTGTTTCTAATGGAAACTCTCAAAGTCAGTGTGGTAGAGGATTTTTACCAGACGATGCTTAGAAAATTTTAACTTTTGTCATCGTCTCATAGATGCTTTCACAGTATGATTTCTAACTGGAAGGAAACATTCTCTTACTCGCTTCGCTGTTTCATGGATAGCAGCCTCTGATCAGGGCTAACTCGTCCTTAGAGATTTTCTGAAGTGCTTGACTATTTCAGGAGGTGGTTATACTATCTCTTTAGATATCGTATTCCTTGGAACACCTAGTAGTCCAACAAATCTCTAAGACATGCACCTTTCTCTATTGTGTCGACTCCCTCCTGGTTGTAGGAAGCGCGTGTTCTTGTATAACCCATCGACTAACACCTAGACTGGTGTCGAGTCTACAATCTCTTTATTACCTGGGTTATAAATCTTAACGTATCTTGCTGCCTACTTTACTCGAGTATTCCTGGTTGCGGAGGAAATCAGACGGTTCTTAGCATCCTAGTATTAACTTTGGAGAATGCAGTCTATCGTCTATAGGGCGACGATGACTTTTCTCGCATGAGGAGGCATTGTATTAGACACTACTCGTCTGTATCTGGATGGACGGAGTGCCTGAGTAGTGCGAGCATCCCTTGCAACTACTCTTCCGGGGTCACTGAGTTTTTTTATCTATCCAGATTAATTCTAGATAGCATAAGATTATTGTACACAGGACCTCAAATTTCTTCATCCATTCATCTCAGAGTTTAACATGTCACAGCTTTTTAGGTTTCTTGGCTCACTACTGAGATGCTTAATTTGTGGGATTTGGCGTGAATGGATGGTCGCAGTCAATGTTTTCGACTCTTACGACTTGAGTTACTTTTCCTAACTGAGGGTGTTAGCTACTATGTTGGCTTAACCGGGATGACAACAAATTTCGAATTTTTGGTCATTTTAGTAGCTCAACCCACAGTGGTTCTCTTGACTCCAACTCCTTTTCTATGGGATAAGATGAAGGGTCTTATTATAAGGTACGTGGTAGACCTCATACTCGGCTTAATCACTAATACTTGGTGTATGCAAGTCGTATATAATTGAGATCGACGGGGTGTTCAGATGTGTGGGCCCACCCTAGACCCACAACCAAACAAGGAACAGGGAGTAGGGAGGAAGCACACATCTTAAATCTTATTGATCTAAATTATATACCACCCTAATGCATATACTCAGTAGTAGTAGGTTAATCCCATGAGTTCTTTCTCTTGATTCACGAACCTGATTGTACGGTGAAAATGGCCTTTCAGGGGGATCTACTGAGTAGGCCTCGGGCGGTTATTGTCTTCCGGGATACCTGCAGTGCCTTTCGCTTCTGGTTCTAAATGTCTAAGGAGGGGTTGGTTAACAGCGCATGGTACCCCTCTCCTGGGTACTTCTGAAGGTTGGATGAGAGAGACGACTGATGGTTCGCATTAGGTTTTCTTATTAGGTTCGAAAGAACCTTTATTTGACGCTTAGGATAGGGTGAAAGTACTTTTACACAGCACTAGGAATTCTCGCATGGTTGAACCAAGTCGAGACATGATTGATAGTAGTGTCGAAATTTACAACCATCGACACGACATGGAATGAAGATCGATAGGACCATGTGCTGAACAGGGCACACAAGTTCTTAGCGTCTCGGGTTTCGTCCATGGTATCATTATCGTGGATAATTGGAACGACATGATTGACGCGGAACTCAAGGGGTCCTGAGGTTTTGGAACAATGTACTTTTCATGAATGGATTTCTCACGAGGCCTCTCTATAACCGCCTAGTATACACTAGTCATGTATAATTATGATTAAAAGGACTGTTGACTGAGTGACTCCGCCCTAAATCCACAACCAAACAAGGAACAGGAAATAAGGCAGCATCACTCACTCGCGGTCTATCAATCCCAATTATACATGGCCTTAACGCATATGCTAAGCCATCATGGCTTTACTTGATGGATTTTTAAGTGTTACAATAGTGCTGCGACTTTCGCCTTAATGAGGGAGTAATTACAATTAGAATTGATTATTTAAAGTTTTCGGTGAGTTACTCAGGATTGAGAGACGTACCAAAATTTTACCGGGTTCTTTGATGCTTCCCTTAGGCATTTGGGTTAAACTCCTCCTGCGTTCTTGTCTTTTCCTTCAGTTGGGCAGTCCCTCTTAAAGTGCCCAATTTCACCACATAGGTGGCATACTGGACTGGTCCCAACATTGGTGGTTGAGGTAATGAACTCAACCGGGGTTCTGCAGATGCGAGCGGTATGCCCCTTCATGTTGCACCTAACACAAAAGAGTTCTCGACAGATACCATGATGATGGTAGTTACACTTTTTGCAGCGGGGGAGGTTTCCTAGGTAAGGTATTCCAGGTGTCGAGGCAGAAGGGTTGACAGAGGCATTGACCACTTCAGCTCATTGCTCTTCGGAAGGTCATTGTGTCGAGGTACTTCCCTCCTCGTTCTCAAACTTTCTTTTCAGAGGATTAGGTTGGAGTTCTAGTGTGGTTTTACACACCGGTGCTGGTTGCTGCTGTCCATTGCTATGATCGGGGTTCCCGATAGGGCTCCTGCTAACATTGGCGTTGTTTGCGTTCAGGTGAGCCATGCCAGCTGCTACGGCTACTGAAACTGCAGGTTGAAACGTAGCTTCAACGATTTGAAGAATCGGTGTCTTACCAGCGGGTTGGTAACGTTTCTTCGGAGGCATGGTTTTCCCTATACGAAAAGGAACACAAGTTGATAAGAAACGATGGTTAACCCTAGACGTACTTTTCTTTACTATGACAGGCATAAATTTTTCCCGCGCCTTGAGTTATGGTTATCTGAGCGTCGACGTACATCCCTATGATGCAGTCTGGGTAACAGGGTGGGAGTAAGTGTATCGGAAAGCCATAAAATGGGTGTCGTTCCTACTAAGTTATCTTTATATTGGAGAGGTTCACTCTCCGACTTTGAAAAGATTTGAGAGAAGTTCGGAACGAATACCACTGAAGAAAAGGCTCATGTAAACTTATGGCTAAACACTCTCAATCGAGGTTTTGTGATCCGATCTATTTATATTAGTCGCGACGGGAAAAGGCGATTTGCCTAGCACATAGTGTGAATAGTGTAATCACTAGCTCACTAAATTGTATTATTTTATGGATTATTAGCGTGACATTAAAGAGGTAGAAACACTTTTCGGGCTCCATGCATTGGCTCCCTCTGTCCACTTCTTATCCCTTACTGGAACAAGCGTTGGTTTCCTTCGGGTATCTATATAGGGTTCTCTGCTCTCGTAGACATATTGAATTTCTGCTATGCCTTACTTCTGATTCTGACTCTGAGTGTCATCACTTCATAATGGATGACTGGAATCTCGGAAGTTCTGGTGAATTTCCCACCGATGTCCCTAAAAGGTATAGGTACATGGTGATTTCAATAGTCTCGTCCCTGTTCATTTATTTCCTAATTGGAAATCTTCTCAATGAACCACTTCTAGTTCTGTATCGTCTCTTCTACCGATTATTGAAGTGGATAAGGTTTTCTAAAGGGGTTTGTACGAGAATGGGAATGTCTAAAGAATATTAAGAGATTATTAAAACATTTCGCTGGATGATCCATATCGAGTCCTGCTATAATTACATAGTGTACACAAATCATATATAACTTAGATCTGATAGGCCTTCGAATATGTGATACTACTCTATATCCACATCCAAACAAGGAAATGGAAGTAGCACGAAACCACATATTCTCAGCCTATGAGATCCTTACCATATATAACCTTGAGAGTATACACTCTGCAATCATAGGTCTATCAACAAGGATCTCTTTTAGTTTTCACGCAAGGTTATTTATGGTTCCTAAAATACCCCTATAGTATTTTAATTACATGTTTGATTCTTAACTTCTGAACATGCTTTTGGGTTTATTATGAGTCTTTTAGTATCCTAAAATACTCCTATCGTATTTTAAACTTTATGTTTGGCTCTAGCATTCCTATTTGGTAAGTTTCATATTCATTGCAACACCACCATCACTCCCAAGCACACGTTAGTCGCATCTCGAATAAATGTAGTTGATCAGGTTACATTTATTCCAGCTTACGATTACATAACTGCCCAGGTATGACGGTAATGCTCAACATCCAAAGACTTTTATTCTTATTCTTCCCGTGATACTTGTTCGGGTTTTTATATTCTCGATGTTCTTATACTTTTGTAAAATATGGTTATATTTTAAAGTATAATTCCTGGTCAGAGTGTTTTTATCCCAATGTATTTATAGGTTGTATATCTTTTATGATTTGATATACTGAGCTCACTATAAACAATGCTCTGATACCAATCTGTCACACCCCAAAACCAGAACGGCGGAAACGTTCTGGGGTGGAGGACGTCATGTCAATTATCACAACATATGCAGTATAGTAATCAAAGTACAACAACCATTGCATTAATAGTAATAATTTTACATAGGTTACATTGAACAACAACATCAAAGTAAATACAGAGAATAACATAAAATGCAGCTTGGTACAAGGTTGTCTTCGCAAAAGCTCCCGGAGTGTACCTGTCTATCGATGACCTGAGAATACAAGTTATTTTGAAAGCGAGTATCAGCATTTCAATGCTGGTGAGTTCATACGTATTTAATGACATTGATATAAATACATGTTTTTCTTCAAAATAATCTCACTAGATGATGGTGATTTGAATTTACAGAGTATTAGACTTCCTCCCAGAAAATCCTATATTTTCTAATAAAAGTAGTTTTCTACCAAAACTTGACTGTGTTATGTTTAAGCAAATGAGTTTCTCTACTGAAAGCAGTCTTCTACCAAGACCCAACTGTTTTATATTTAAGGAGTATTTTCCCCCTAAAGGTACTATCATTATCAAAATATAGTTTATACTTTAAGGAATATGAGAGAAGATCACAAGAAAAAGTGATAGGGAAAATAATATTTTACCTCAGCAGTAACACTGCTGGCTAAAAAGTAAATAAAACATACACACCACGTGGTATCGAATGAACCATACGCCTCGAAAAGTCTAAAGGAATGAAGTGTAGACTCTAGGTGGTATCGAATGAACAAGACACCTCGGAGAGTCTAAAGAAATGAAGTATAAACTGCAGGTGGTATCAAAGGAACAATACACCTCGGAGAGTCTAAAGTAGCCTTTAATCCTAAGTAGGTTAGTTTTAAAGGCTTAAAATATGGCCTATTGTATAACTAGGAAAATATATCATGAGGGTTTTATATGTAGAAAATACCATGATAACACTTATTACCTTAAAGCCATGAATTATAAGGTAAATGTAAAGATACTCGTAACCATACTGGATTGACGGATGTAAATATGACGACGTGCTGACGTCGGAATGAATGTGACATTTGTCACCCCTTGGCTTGGTCGGCCGGGACTGTAGCTAGCAGTCAGGATGTGGGATGGTCTGTCCCGTATAGATCTATACACACAATGCCCGCTCTCCCTCCAGGAGACTCCGGTTACCACTCGACAACGGTGAAATCCGCGTCATGAGGATGTATCCGGTGTTTTGATTTCTATAAACCTTTCTTTATATTAAAAGTATAAGTTTTTAGAATATTGATCTAGCTAAGTTCTCCTTCATGAAAGTTGTGGTTGGTTTATAAACTATACCTATTATAGTTTACTTGAGACGTTATATAGGTGCCTTTGCTACCCAAAGGTATTGAACTGGAGTAAGAGGTTTAATATCTAACCAGATATACATAATATATAACTACGAATTCAACGACACTCGGAAAAATAGCCGGATTCTCTAAGTCCACAACCAAACAAGGAACAGGAAATAAAGCGGGTTATCAATCCTAAGTTCTTCACGCCCTACTTATATAACTATATCTATATAAACTTGAATCTATCAAGAAAATAAGTTTAAAACACTTTGATAAAAGCTTAATAATTCAAAAAGGGTTTTTGTACTTTAAAAGAGATTTGAAAACAAGATTAGAAAACCTTTAGCTGGATAAAACAGTTTAACATGCAAAAATCTATTTGCTAGACAGTTATTAATCACATGTGATTGATATTATAACTTACTAGCTCAACTTGTATTCCCCCCCATAAAGGCATTTAAAATCATTTCAAAGGTTGATTAAGGGGTATGAACTCACCTAACGTGGGTGATTCGGATGAACGGATGGTATAGGATGCTATGTGTCAAGTGAGGACTTGAACACACACTTGGATCCTATTGAACATGCAATGATACATTTATGTATCTAATTAGTCATTTAATAACTAATTAAGTAAGTTAAGACACCCTAATACATGGAAACACTTTTCTTCAAGTGCCAGGAGTACTAAGGGTTGCATATAAAGAGAGTATGGCCTCACATTGGAGTTTACTCCCCATATGGTAGCACCATATGGGTTTACGGTTTTGGGACCATTTCCCCCATGAGTTTATGGCCGTAAACTCATGGTAATGGTGTCATTGGGTGTTTTAAGGTCCTAAACCACACAAGGAAGTAAGCTAGACTCGAATCAAAGGCTTAGGAAGTGACTAGGGCTCAAAATGGCCCCTTGGTGGAGTTTACGGTCCTTGGACCAATCCTTGGGAGGTTACGGTCGTAAACCCCTGAGTTTACGGCCATAAACTCTTGGTCACTTCTACATTTTCTTGTTTTGGGGTTTCTAGTTCATGCATGCAAGGTTCTACTCCTTTATACAAGCATTAGAAGGTATTAGGGGCACCTAAACCCCACTTGAACGTGTTTACGGTCCAAGGAGATCTCCTTGAACCGTAAACACATATGTTCTTGGGGATTTTGATGTTCTTTAAGGGTTTAACATGTATTCTAAGCAAGCAACTAGTTAGGAGGAGTGTAATTACTTATAGGAAGCTCGAATGAGTGTTTAAGGGCCAAAAACACTAGTGTGTGTTCTTGGTGTTTTGAAGAACACTTGAAGATCTAAGAAAAAAGGAGATTTCCATGGATGAAATCGAGTATAAACACTAGATAAAGTGTTATATGAACGAATCAAGGAAGAAAACACTTACATTTTGGCGGATTTGAAGGAATGATCTTATGATAGTTGAGAGAAAAGTTGGGTGTTCTTGAAGTTGGAAGTGAAAAATAAGGAATGGAGGGTAAACTCATGCTATATGCATGAGTCCATGGTCAAAGGGAGTTTACGGCCCAAACCCCCTTGTTTGGCCGTAAACACCTAGTCAAGGTGTTAATCGTTTATTTGTTTCACAACACTCCTAACGGGTAGTTCCATTTATTTGTTCGTTTGACGAAAAATTAAAATTAAATATCCAAACGGGCTTAAAACCGACCAAAAATGTTGTGAGATGAATTTGACCATTATTTGATGTGCTTGACTGTGGAGTTTATACAAATGAAAATTTCGGGTTGTCACAAACATACCTGTGACTACTGTGGGGTCCGCCACGACTTCATTGTGGCCAATAGCAAGTAGTCTTCATGTTCCTCCCGCATTCCCAGCTTTCGGGCAGTTTATTTTGAAGTGACATGTCTCGCACAAAACCCATAGCAGGCATGGCTCACTCCTGTACCAGGGACTTGGGTGATGGGTTTGGGTGGTGCTCTGCAAAAGCGGACGGTATGGCCCTTCCGGTCGCAATTGGTGCAGTGCATTTCCCGGCAGGGGCCGTTATGATGGAAATTACACTTGGTGCACTTGGGTAGGTTTCCTGCATATGGATTTGCTGGCACAGGGGCAGCAGGGGTTGTGGCAGCATGGACAGCCACAGTCTGTTGGTTCTTAGAAGAGGGTTGAGCTGATTTGCCCTTCTTTCGGTCCCAACGCTTTCTCTTGTTTTCAGCTACTTTGGTTGGCGCGGAGGCAGCCGTTGTAGTTGTTGTTAGAGGAGATGGAACCTCGTGATCGATAAGCCTTTGGGCCAATTACTTGGCACTATCAAAGGTCGCAGGGTTCGATGCTAGAACGTTCCCTCGATACGGGGGTACTAAACCCCAGATGTATCTCTCGACTTTCTTGCTTTCAGTGGGGACCATGCTGGGACATAGAGTCACCAGGTCGCTGAATCTGGCCGTATAAGCCACTATGTCGGAACCCTTCATCTTGAGATTCCACAGTTCTTCTTCAAGTTTTTGAACTTCGCCCCTCGGGTAGTACTCCTTCGCCATAGGTCCTTCAATGTCTCCCAGCCCATGGTATTAGCTGCTACCAGTGAGAGTGATTTGACATGGCCATTCCACCATGTCAGGGTCCTTTCTGTGAAGGTGCAATCAGCGAACTTAATCTTGCTTCCTTCCGGGCAAGAGCACATCTCAAAGATTGCTTCTGTTCTCTAGATCCATTGGGACAGCGCAATAATCCCTCCTGTTCCGTTGAAGTACGTTGGTTTGTAGCTGATGAAGTCTTTATATGTACACTCGCGTGTACGTGGTTGGATTTCGCCATGGCTAGAGTTGGTGCCTGTTCCAGCTCCACTAACACCACCAGAATTTACTTGAGCCATGGCTGCGGTCACAGCTGTGCTCACAGCTGCCTGAAACATCACTGCATCGAACTACGGAGGGGGTGGTGGTGGTGGAGTTTGATTTACAGGCCTGCCTCTAGTTGGACGCTTGCGAGGCGACATCTTTTACTGAAAGTTGATAGAGATGATGATAGTAGTAAGAATCAATTGTAAGCATAATGAGGGTGATTTGTGGACTAAATCGTCATAGTCCAAACATCAGATAGAGATATGACCATAGATTAGAGAAATACAAGAGTAAGGACTTTCCAATGGATTAGATAACCGCTAATATTACTGGTATTAATGATGTAAATGAGTTCGGGAAAAATGACCTAACAGCAGGTCTTACATCAAACCATAAAAGGAAAATGTTGACAGTTTAGAAGTCTAGTTAGAGTACTTGGAAGATAGGAATATTTTACAGACAAATGCTACATAGGCACAGAAAAGAAAGGCTATTCCTTAACCCAAAAGAATAGACGAGTCGACATCTTCTACCGGCGACGAGTATCCCTCGGGCGAACCCTCAGCTCTGGCAGCTGACGTACAACTTCTTGAAGCTGTCGCTCATGCGCCCTCTGATGCACTCGGAGTTCTATGACTTCAGCCCGGGATGCAGTTAGCTGTTGCTGCAGAGCCTCATTGGTTCTCCTAGTCCTTTCCATAGCCTCTTCGAGTTGGCGAATGCGGACCGTGTTAATTCCAGAGTTGACATCAACTTCCATGACTCGGTCGATGACTGCTCGACCTTGCTCTACATTCCGAGCAATCCTGCGGACCATAATGGGCAGGACTCGGTCATCTGAGACTCCCTCGCTTATGTTGTAAAAGCTTCGGTCTCCGTTGAAGGGTAAGGGCTGACCCTGCTCATCACTCCAACGGTTCAAGGATGTTGCCCACAAGGGAGTGGGGCCTTGAAATGCTGGTCGTGGGTTGAGGTTTGGGATTTGAGCCTCTTGAGGTAGGTTGTTGACTTCTGGTTCGGAGTCAAAACTATCTGAAAAACCTTCTGCGAGGTGATCATCCAAAGGGATTGGATGATCCTCTTCTGGCTTATCATCGAGCCACCCACCATTGCCTTGGTTGGGAAAATACGGATCGTCGGGGAGATGGAAGCCTGCCATGCTGTCTACGCGAGAAAAGGGGAATAATACATGTACTAATCTAAGATAATTATAAGATGATCCTTACTAGTTACTTCAATACTTGCATAGTGCATACCAGTTAAATGTAATTAAAACAGGATATACCTTCGAATAAGTGACCCTAACTCTAAATCCACAACCAAACATGGAACAAGAAGTAAAGCAAAGGTCATAGATTCTAAGTCTATATCTCCTTAGTCACATATAACCTTAGCGTATCCGCTTAGCAACTATTGATCTACTAGTAAAGACCTTTTTAGTTCTAAAATAAGTAATTATAGTAACACAAATACTCCTATCGTATTTTAGGTTTATGTTTTGTTCTAATGTTCTCGTTGTAGTAGTGTTGGTAAGTTTTTAGACTTGTTGCAACCTCACCACCACTATTAGGCACATGCTAGTCACTCCTCAGAAAATATAGCTGATCATGCTATATCCTCCCAGGTTTGACTATATGTCTCTAAGCCTAATCGTGTTGTTCAACAATCGTAATACTTTTGTTCTGTCCTAATGACATTGATTTTAGTATGGATGCAGGTATGTATACTTAGTTAAATATTTTATTATTTAAAAGTATAAACTCTTGGTCAGAGTATATTAATCTCGTTGTGTTTATAGTTCGTATATCTTTTATGGGTTGATATACTCGATTCACTATAAACAATGCTCTGATACCAATCTGTCACACCCCAAAACCGGAACGGCGGAAACGTTCTGGGGCGGAGGACATCATGTACAGTATCATAACAATGCATAATAGTAAACAAGAAACAACATCCATTGCATTAATATAATAGTTAAATACATGTGTGTTCTATTGTAAGTTCAAATGACACCAAAAATGTACAATCAAAATAAGATGAGTCTTGGATCCACTTCGTCCTTCAAAAGCTGCATGGGTATACCTGTCTTACTGGTTCCCTGAGAATACAAGTTATTTTGAAAGAGAGTATCAGCATAAAATGCTGGTGAGTTCATAAGTATTTAGTGTCATTGCTTGTATGAAAATGTTCGTAACAACGTAATGTAAGTGTTAGTGAAATGTTTGTAAAAGTTGCAATTGTTTGTACTTCTTAGAAAATCCTATATTTTCTACTGAACTGTAGTCTTCTACCAAGACCCGACTTTTATACGTTTGTTCGATTGTAAAAGTATGAGTTTTCCCAAGTATGACTATCATTATCAACATATAGTTTTCATTAACATCTATGTGAGAATATCAGCAGTAACACTGCTGACTATAAGTGATATAATACAGACTCCAGGTAGTATAAAATGTACAATACACCTCGGGGAGTCTTTTTGCCTTTAGTTATTTATCGGTTAATTAAAGGTTTGAATGTGAACTCGTACGTAACCATGCTGATCGACGACTGAATAATTGATGACCCTCCGGTGTCATATGTAGTGAGGTGACATTTTGTCACCCCTTGGCCTATCGGCTGGGACTGTAGCTAGCAGTCGGGGTGTGGGAGTGTCTGTCCCGTATAGATCTATAAACACAATGCTCGCTCTCCCTCCAGGAGACTCTGGTTACAAAAATGATACAACATGGTCTTGTTGTATCCGAAAATAGTATGTCACATTCTAGTTATCGTATTCATATGTTTGTATAGTATATCATAGTGTAGTAATGTTCTCTCCGTACTAGTGTATAGTATGCTCTCTTATATAATAGTGTATAGTATGTATTGTATTTCGTTATAGTACGTTTGTTATGACTTGTAAATGTACTAACCCTTGTATGCTTCGCTGTACTAGTAATAGTGAGTAGTAATCTCTTAAACTATACCTATTATAGTTTACTAGTAATGTTGTTTGTATGCCTTTACTACCCAAAGGTACTGAACTGAAGTAAAAACTTTTATATCTAAACATATATATGATATATAACTAAGGTTTCAACGACATTCGGACAAATAACAGGATACTCTAAGTCCACAACCAAACAAGGAACATGAAGTAAAGTGAGCTATCAGACCTAAGTCCTTCAAATCTTACTTATATAAATATATCTGTATAGACATGAGTTTGACAATAATATAAGTTAAAAAGTGTTTTATAAAGGATTTAGCATATATAAGAGTTTTAAAATGTTTTGAAGTGTTTGAAATCCATAAGTTTGACAACAATTTGAAAGTAATAGAAAATCTTGTTGTTTGTTCTAGTTATTAATCACATGTGATTAATATAGTAAATAGAATGTTTCAACTTGTATTCCCCCCCCCCCCATAAAAGCATTTAAAATCATTTCAAAGGTTGATTAAAGGGTATGAACTCACCTGTAGTGAGTGGTTTGGATGGAAGTGCCGGATAGGATGTTAAGTGTCAAGTGAGGACTTGAGCACACACGGATCCTATTTAACATATAATGTCACACATATGTATCTAATTAGTGTTTAAACAACTATTTAAGCAAGTAAAGACACCTTAGGACATGGAAAACACTTTGATTCAAGTGTTAGAAGTACATAGGGTTGCATCTCGGGCTTGTAGGGCCTCACATTGGAGTTTGCGGCCCAAATGGTAAGGCCCATGAGTTTACGGCCCATGGGTTTACGGCCGTAAACTCATTTCATCAAGTTTCATTTTGTGTGTTTAAGGGCCTATACTCATCTTGGGGGTGTTCTAGACTTAGTTTCAAGGCTTAGGAAGGTGTTGTGGCCACTTTTCACCACAATTTAGAGTTTACGGCAAAGGGAGATTGCCTTAGCTGTAAACACCCTTCTGGTCACGATTTTTACATGTTAACTAAGTGATTTGAGTATATAACAAGCTAAGGGTAGTGTACTTACGTAGTAGAAGCTTGAAAGGGTGGTAAGAGCCCAAAAACACTAGTGTGTGTTCTTGGTGAAATGAAGAACACTTGAAGATCTACTCAAAAGAAGAGATTTCATGGATGAAATCAAGATTGAATCAAGAAGAAGAGATGTATTAACTCATATTAGGAAGGATTCACTTACATTTTTGAAGATTTGGAGTAACAACCTCAAGATCCTTGGGAGAGAATTCGAGTTCTAGGCTTGGAAAAGTGAAAAGTGGCTGAAAAATAACTAAGGGTTGTATATATAGCATGGAGTTTATGGCCTCCATGCATTTACGACCGTAAACCCATGACCTTTGGCCGTAAACTCCTCTTTTCAGGGTTTATGGCATGGTTGATGGGTTACAACTTCAACTGACACTCCCATTCACTTATTCCTTTGATGTACTTGGCTCGGGATGCTCAAATAGACTCAAAATAATGTTAAAAGTTAGCAAGAACAAGTCTAACTTTTATTGGATTGAAAGGCTTGTACAAGATTGAAATTTCGGGTTGTCACAATAAAGCCATCCTTCACATGTATTTATACTATTCAATCTTATAACTCATCACATGCTATGTATTGGGTCCTCGATACAGGATGTGGTTTTCACATTTTTTCTGATTTGCACGGTCTAAGAAGAAGTAGGGATGTGGACCAGGGGAAGATAAACTTGATCATGTGGAATAGGAAAGTGTCGCATGTCACCAAGATTTGAGTTTACTCTTTAGTGCTTAGTAGTGGGTTAGGTCTAGATTTGAATAATTGTTGCTATTCGTCATAAGTGACACGAAACATTATTTCTTTTCATGGTTTGTATAAAAAAGGTTTTAGATTTTCGTTTAATAATGAAAATGGTTCTATTAATGCTTTCTTTAATGGTACTTTCTATTTTGAAGCATTGCTTTGTAATAGTATATATGAAACTGTGATGGTTGTAGACAACTTAGGAAATGATGTGTTGCGTATCGATTCTTCCAATAGTGTGGATAAGGCATGCTTGTGGCATTGTCGTCTTGGACATGTCAACAAGAAGCGCATAGCCCAACTCCAAAAGGATGGACTGTTGGAGTTATTTGACCTTAGGGACGATGACACGTGCGAGTCTTGTTTACTTGGAAAGATAACCAAGTCACCCTTCACTGGTACTTGTGAAAGGGGTGAGGGTTTATTGGATCTCATACATACCGATATATGTGGGCCCTTTAGATCCACCACAAGGGATATGAACGGCTTCTATGTGACTTTCACCGATGATTGTAGCAGATATGGGTATATCTACTTAATCAAGCACAAGTCAGAAACCTTTGAAAAGTTCAAGCAGTTTAAGCAAGAAGTGGAGAATCAGGTAGGCAGGAAAATTAAGATGCTCCGATCCGATCGAGGAGGAGAGTAATTGATGTCACCTAGGACACCGCAGTTGAATGGTGTGGCTGAGAGGCGCAATCAAACCTTGTTGGATATGGTTCGTTCCATGATCAGTCGAGATTCGTTACCTATCTGATTTTGGGGGTATGCCTTAGAGACTGCTGCCCATATCCTTAATCTAGTCACGACTAAGAAGGTTGCCAAAACACCTCACGAGATGTGGACAGGGAAAACTACCTCATTGGTGATGGGTTTTGAGCATTCTAACACTCATGTGGTGTACATGCAACCCTATAAACCTTGGATCTATGTTTTCTTTGTTATACATGCAAATATTCAATATTCCAAGGTTTCATCCTAACTAGCATAATATGAAGTATATACAATACAAGAATCTAGTAGAATGACATACCTTTTGATGGAGCTTGTACTCCTGAAGCTTTAAGAGCTTAGCCCCAATAGTGTGGAAGCCTCAAATGGAATCACAAATCACCAAAAACACTTGGAAAACTTGAGAGAATAGAAAGCACTTCAAGAAATCGGCCCACCCTTTGTACTCACACACTAGTGACATTTCATGTGCCAAAGACCTCTTTATATAGTATGGAGGATTAGGGTTACATTCATGTAAACCCTAATACCCATGACCTTTCATTTCTATAGGATCCATGGGTTAAAAACTCCATGGACTATCCATGCAAGATTAGCCCAACCTAAATGAACTTGGCCCATTCTATATATATATATATATATATATATATATATATATATATATATATATATATATATATATATATATATAGAGAGAGAGAGAGAGAGGGGTTATTTGGAAAACAAAAAACCCTAAAAAAACCCTAAAAATCGTAAAAATGCATAAAAAAAAATACTTAGAGATTACAAAACTTTTTTTTAATTTTTTTATAAAAAAATCGCAGGTTTTTTAATAAATTCGCTGAAAAAAAAATTAAAAAATCAATTTTAAAAAAAAAAATTTTCAAAAATTAAAACAAATTGTTTTTTTCAGAAAAAAAAATCAGCGAATTTATTTAAAAACATGCGATTTTTTCATCAAAAAAATTTAAAAAAAAGTTTTGTGATCTCTAAGTATTTTTTTTATGCATTTTTAGGGTTTTTCTTTTCCATAGAACCTAAACCTATATATATATATATATATATATATATATATATATATATATATATATATATATATGTATATATATATATATATATATATATATATATATATATATATATATATATATGTATATATATATATATATATATATATATATATATATATATATATATATATATATATATATATATATAAGAGTCCATATTTAATTAGTTCATTTTGATCACTAAATTAATTCTTGATCAATACTAATTAAATAATATGATTTCATGTTAATATATTACAACTTATAATATATTAATAAACCATATACATACTATTCTCAAAAGACTATCCATACAAATTGTTCCGGTAAAGTGCAACCCAAATGGACCATGCTACTCTCGGGTCGAGTACATACCAATAATAGTTACGGGTTTAGACATCTAATCCAACAGTCTCCCACTTGGATAAGTCTAAAACTATTATTCAAGTATGAGTCCAAGATCCCGACTAGCAATCGTAGCTCTTAAAGCCGCTGCCGAAGTCTGACCTAGTCAAATGACGTGTCCATTAGATAAGGGATCATATATTCCTCCATTCTAGATATCATATGTACTGAGAAATGGATTATAATCATTCTCTCTGTCCATTTGTTGCTACCGATTTCCGATTTATGACGACTGACTAATTAAACAAATCAAATCAGTCCAGGCTTGGCCAAGAACTTAGGGGTGTCATCACTAAATCGTCGAGGCGCCCACATATATCACTTTTATCCCTCCAAGTGTAAAAGGAATGGATAAACTTCGACCCAAATGTTTGCTTGTACTTACTCATCGAATTACACACAACGATATGTTTTATAACAACCAAGTTACTGGTTGCGTTTACATATGTCAATGTTCAACTGACGCGCAACTACAACTCACACGTCTCCGTTTGAAGAATATAAGATATTATTGTCTCATGATCACTCATGATAAAATCCATGAAGTGATTCAAACGATCGTGGGTTTAACTGAATACTCGAATCTAATTCCAGGAGCACTCATGAATGTTGTAACAACTTTTGCTATGTCTAAACACTTTAGACATCTACAAGCCCACTTCATGACAGTCTTCATTCATACCTACTTCCAAAGTATGATTGACTGTGGAGAGTTTGAATAACCTAGTTATTCAGGAAGTCAAAACATGGAAAGTGAAACACAAGAATAATTGAATCCAATATTATCTCAGAACTTATGAATATAAATAAAACACCTTTTATTTATCACCATATTGATTACACATTATTCATTGTATAATGTTTCGAATAATCAACTTAATACTTGAATTAAAATGATAGTTGTCCCATGCTCCAAGCATGCACACTATGTTTTCTAAACAATAGTTATGCCATACTCCAAGTATACACACTATGTTTGTCTATGATCCTTACTTTGTGAAATGGATCAATTGAACATGATTCCAATGATGCTCATTTCACAATCCCGAATCCTTACCAAAAATGTAAGAATATCAAATTCTTGTCATTTACTGTAATCTGTTAGATTTTAAATTCATATGCATTGATCCTTTTGTAATGACTATGCACAAAAGTCACAAAGACTTGGCAACAGACATTTACAAAGTATTCCAATGGAGAGAAATTCCATGGAAATGAAGTCTCAAATTCAAAGTACTTTCCTTTGAACATCCTTCTAGCATTAAGTTTTCTAATCTTACACAAATTTGATGAATACCTTCCAACTATGGAAACATTTCCATATTCCCATTTTGACTATCACTATTGAACAAGAGTTGCCTATTTTCAGAATATGTCAATATGGTCCTTTTAAAATTAACACTATACTTCCAATTGTCTATGAGCAACCAATCTTTGGTAGACCTCAGATTGTCCTCGACAATTGTTTAATAATTTTAGTCATATCCAGTTCTAGTCCTTTTTCCCTCTTAATGCCCTAGGCATTTGGAAAATGTAGAACGGATGAATATTATAGCACATGTAATCTATCCTATACCCGAAGCATATGGGACACGATTCATGATGTCTCACATAAAGACACGATCCTAGACCAGCGTTTTGCTACAATATTTCTTATTTGCAATGTTTTTATAATTCGACTATGAAGAGGGATGCCGTAATCATAATCGAATTTTGAAAATGAAATATATATAGAATTTCCTTATGTTTAACTATTCCAAAAAAAATTCATATATATATATATATATATATATATATATATATATATATATATATATATATATATATATATATATCCTTGACTAAAGATGATTAAAATCTCAATCTAAGCTTTTAGAATTGAAATGAAGTATAATTTCCTCTCCCTTAATTATAGCAAAACAACTTTTCCCAATTGAAACTTTTGTTTTCTATAATTAACATTGCTAACTTGCAACACTTATAATTATCATGCTCCCACTAACATGATAATTATTAGCATAACACTTATGCTCCCACTAGCTTTGACATGTATCCAGAAATCAGCTGGACTTCTAGAAATCAATACTTTATTCACTTTCTTACCAAAGTTCAGATTTATGATACGAGATGCTTTGTTAAGACTTTATCAAAATCATACACCTTTTCTTAGATAGCTCACATTTGTGTCTAAACAATTTTTAGAACTATGAAAAGGGATGTCGTAATCATAGTCTCAATTGTTTAGACCTTTTCCATTTTTCACAAGTCCATGTTAGTGTGCCAGTTAACCACACACACTCCACTAACAACTTTGAGAATGCAAATATCACAATTGCTATCTACTTAAAATCTACTCAGTGAAAGCATTTCCTCACCATCATATTCATAAATCGGAGAGAAACTTTATGACACTTAGATTTTAAGGTGTATGTGTTCCTATCCATGTGAATTTGTCAAAACCATAATCACAAGACAAGGTTAGTGACAAATCCAACCTCATATGGACTGAACTTGTGCAATCTTAAATTCTTGCCACTTGGCAGCACAAGGCCTACCATTGCTTCCACGTTGTTATCCAAACAATTGAGAACTTGTAGAACTCAGATGCATAGTTAACTTTCACTGGAATGAGCACAAAAAATAAGAGTATGTCAACACGATAGGTTAGAAAACTCAAGTCGTGTGCTAGTGATAAGCTAAAGGTTTTATTCTCGATTAGTTCTTGAAACTCTTTCAGGATCTTTAAGACTCCCACTATCCTCTTGACATATAAGACTCTCTTTCCAATAATCATTCCTTGACAGATAAATATTCATGAGATAGTGCAGATTCTTATCAAGACAAACACTTCACACAATTGGCCTTAGTTGGTCTTTGTTTAATCCAAAACATCACAACTTACCAATTTAAATTGTACAAGAGTAGGAAACATTTTACTCTACATTTGACAAGTGTTATAAACCTTCATAAGATATGTCACTCAAGTTAAAATCTTGGAGTATGACTCTAAGAATTGTTTTGGAACAAAGTATAACTCATCTTCTTGATTTAACCATTTCAACAATCCATGATTCCTCTTCTTAGACATAGGAATGCACTAAGAGGTCCTAAGAGAATTAATTATGATATGGTTTCCTAATAATTAAGATGATCATAAAACATGATACTAAAGTACTCTCCCATCTTTTCAGATTTGAGAAACTTTTATCTTTCTGTTTAATTTGATTCTTCTCATTCGTTCTGCCATACATTGAAACTTTTCCAATGTTTTAGAATTATACTTAAACTTGTAAGTATAACCATATTTACTAAACTTTAGTAAATCATGACGAATAGTTTTATCAATCTTTGTGGTGGACTTGACTAGTACACAAGAATGTGTACTTGGTCTTATAGTCCTTCACTTGACTCACATGTACATGTGAACAAGGAATTAGTCTTAATTTTCCAAAGATGGAAATTCTCATTCATCAAACAATACAACTCGCATGATTCCAAGTTTCTGTCCATTTGAAACTTGGGTGATGAGAATCCTTCCTTATTTGGTAAATTCAGACACTACCACAAATGAAAGAATCAAATTCATATTTCCAATATTGCTAGAAACATACAAACATCAATTTTTCATAAATGCCATTGCAAGGAGATATAAAATAAAACAAAATTTTATTTATTTATAAAATACGGAAAAAAAAATTTCCTTACAATGCAACTTTAAATGAAAACTGTGCAATTACATATTTCCTAGCAATCTATCATAACTCCTAAGCAGCAGCTAAAAAATCCGATCTTCGAACCATGCGATTGAAATCCATCTTCGCGATCAGATTCAACAAACTCCTCCTTTAAGTTTCCTTCCATTTGCTCGATCCTGCCAAACATCAAAATGCAACCTAGTTACATCATGTATTAAGAATCAACAATTAGAAACTTAACAGAGTTAGATAGTGTACTTACTTGAAGCAGAGTCAAACTTTTTGTTTCTTCCTTCTCTCAGATCTTTCAGGTAGTCAGGGTAGCTTCGCAACCAATGCCCCTTCTCGTGACAATAAAAATATACAGACTCTTTGAGAATGGTACACAAGACTATCACAAACTTAGCCTTTCCCTTTACCTTTTGGTCAACCTAGTTGACCAAGGCCGATCCCTTTCCATTGGGAAGAGAAATCTTTTCTGGACTTCCAATGTTACCATTGTCAATGTCCATGGAAGTTTGAGAAGTAGTCCTTCCACCCAAATTTGCTTTTCCAGTACGCCAAAACATTGCCGATTTAGCAGCAACAAGCAAATAAGAAAGATCAATAAGGGTCATGTCGTGATCTGTCACATAGTAGTCCTTAATGAACTCACTATACGACTCAGGAAGTGATTGAAGAACCCAGTCAACAGCCAACTTCATTGAGACTTCAAAATCCAACACTCTCAGCCTGTCGATATGTGACTTCATCTCCATGACGTGAGAACACACAGGCCTTCCATCTTCATGTTTCATTGCAAGTAGGACTTGAGTGACCTTGAATTTTTCAAGTCTTTAGGCTTGTGGGTCAGGGAGAATAATTGGAGGAGGCGGAGGAAGGGAAGTATGATTTCCATGATCCAATCACGGACATCATCTTCCTTAGGAAAGCTTGTTCCAAGAGATTTGGCAAGATCATAGTTGTCTGATCTAGACATCTACAATGGGAGAAGTTCACGTTAGTTGATTTAAGTCCTTAATATAAAACCCAATATGAAATATTAAGGCTAGGACCCAACACAATATTTTATAACTTGGAAGAGGGAAGCCATAATCCAAGCCATAAAATATTTGAAGGTAGGCGAATGACGATTCACCAATTTCCACCATGAAAAAAAAAATAGGTATTAGATTTTAATTGTATTAAAACTCCTAGATTCTTTTGAGATTCATTGAAATTTTCAATGGCATGTTTAAATCTCAATTTTGCCCTCTCAAGTTTGTGACTAGGATGCCGAGGATCACAAACAATGTGTGAATAACCATGCAAATTTACTTGGTACCCTTAATCTTTATCACTTAATCGATGTGCCGGTTACCCAAACGCGCTCCACCGATCTATGATAAATATTAAGTCACCCTTTGCCACTCTTACTAGTCCATGTTAGTGTGTCGATTACCCACACACGCTCCATCAACGACTTGGTAAGGTACAAAATGTAATTTCATGGGATAGCACCAATTTCACAATTTCCTAAAGTAACTACGATTGAGAATTTATAAAAGGTTTTGTTACTTTATATATTTCATTATACTTTGAAGGTGGGTGAGAGTGGACACCCATTAAGCTGCCATTTTATAGGCAACAATCTTATACCCCCTTATAGATCGGCTTCATGAATGAGTCCTACTAACGGTAAGACTGACTTGCTCTTATACATATATATATATATATATATATATATATATATATATATATATATATATATATATATATATTATATATATATATATATATATATATATATATATATTTATATTATTAATTTATATTACTATAAAGTATAAGGGTTGAATTTTAACTTTTAAAACTCTAGGGTTTGGAATTAAAGTGTGTGTAAGACTTTACAAATTCCAAAACTTGAGGGAAAGTTTTGAACGATTAAAGAAACTTTTCATGTCTATAACTTATGAGTTTAATATGGCTATTAATGGCAATACTCTTGAAAATCCATAACTTGAGGACAAGTTATGGATGTCATAAAACAATTTATCGAAAAAGACTCTTCTAGTTTCTATAACCTACGGCTTTTAAAAACTCTTTTAAAGAAAAAACTTTTAGTTTTCCATAACTCGAGGACAAGTTATGGAATCCATTAAAGGCCATTTAGATTATGCAATAAACAAATAAACATGTCAAGAAAAAACTATGATCTAGTTTAAACTCATATGAACAAAGACAATTCAAATCAAACAATTTTCATGTAATTACCCTAACTATTAAACTAATACAAAACATGAATCTATTGACAATTATATTTTGAATTGGATTAGAATGATCATTACCACATCAGAAAAAGGTTTATAAGATCAAAAACAGCTTAGGGTAATGATTCTAGTCCAATTCCAGCCTGAAAAGTCGAAAATCTGCACTCAGGGCCTCCTACTCGTCGAGTGTATTAACCTACTCGACGAGTAGGATGAATTTCCTCTTGGACTCGGCGAGTCCCCCAGTGGACTCGGCGAGTCCATTACCTAGAAAGCCAGATTTTCGATTTTCCAGCAATTGCATAAAGTATAACTAAAAACCAAGCCTAGGCTCTGATACCGCTGATGGGTTTTGAGCATTCTAACACTCCTATGGTGTACATGCAACCCTATAAACCTTGGATCTATGTTTTCTCTATTATACATGCAAATATTCAATATTCCAAGGTTTCATCCTAACTGGCATAATATGAAGTATATATATACAAGAATCTAGTAGAATGACATACCTTTTGATGCAACTTGTAGTCCTGAACCTTTAAGAGCTTAGCCCCAATAGCGTGGAAGCCTCAAATGGAATCACAAATCACCAAAAACACTTGGAAAACTTGAGAGAATAGAAAGCACTTCTAGAAATCGGGTCACCCTTTGTATTCGCACACTAGTGTCATTTCATATGCCAAAGACCTCTTTATATAGTATGGAGGATTAGGGTTACATTCATGTAAACCCTAATACCCATGACCTTTCATTTCCATAGGATCCATGGGTTAAAAACTCCATGGACTATCCATGCACGCTTAGCCCAACCTAAATGAACTTGGCCCATTATATATATATATATATATATATATATATATATATATATATATATATATATATATATATATATATATATATGAGTCCATATTTAATTAGTTCCTTTTGATCACTAAATTAATTCAAAATTAATTCTTGATCAATACTAATTAAATAATATAATTTCATGTTAATATATTACAACTTATAATATATTAATAAACCATATACACACTATTCTATACAGACTATCCATACAAATTGTTCCGGTGAAGTGCAACCCAAATGGACCATGCTACTCTCGGGTCGAGCACATACCAATAATAGTTATGGGCTTAGACATCTAATCCA
Organism: Lactuca virosa; assembly: GCF_052849685.1. Taxonomy (NCBI): domain Eukaryota; kingdom Viridiplantae; phylum Streptophyta; class Magnoliopsida; order Asterales; family Asteraceae; genus Lactuca; species Lactuca virosa. The sequence goes on along the minus strand of NC_136430.1, from coordinate 122,762,548 downwards.
ACGGTTGGCACATATCAAGGTTTGGGGTTGCGAGGCTTTCATAAGAGGAGAGACTCACGACAAGCTCGAGCCTCGTAGTGAGCGGTGTATTTTCATTGGCTATCTACAGAAGTGCTTTGGATATCTCTTCTATAGACCGAGTGACAATGTTGTCTTCATTGCGAGGAGAGGGGTTTTCCGAGAGCGAGAAGTCATATGCCAAGAGGACAGTGGGAGGCAAATTGATCTTGAAGAGCTTCTAGAATCAAACGATGAAGGAACCTCTGACACTGGTGCTCAACCCGAGGAGGAAACGCCTGTTGAACCAATTGACGAATCCCTACCTCTTATACGTTTGACTATAGTTAGTGTTCCAACCGTATTATATGGTTTCCATATAACTGCTGAGGGCGATACGTTTATTAGTGATATTACACTAGTAAATTTGGATGAACCTAACACCTACAAGGAAGCCATGACAGGCCCGAAGTCTGTGAAATGGAAAGAGGCTATTGACAACGAGATTCAGTCCATGTATGACAATCAAGTTTGGAACTTGGTTGAAAATGTGCCAGGTCGTAAGACGATCAGGTGCAAATGGATCTTCAAGAAGACAACCAACATGAATGGGAAAGTACACACGTGTAAGGCGTGACTGGTTGCGAAGGGCTTTACTCAAACTTCAGGAGTTGACTATGGTGAGACCTTCTCATCAGTAGCGAAGATTAAATCTATAAGGATCATGCTAGCCATAGCTGCATTTCATGACTATGAAATATGGAAAATGGATGTCAAAACCGCTTTCCTTAATGGGAAGTTGGCTGAAGATGTTTACATGAGCCATCCAGATGGTTTTGTCAATGCGGAGCACCCTAATAGAGTGTGTAAGCTTGAGAAATCCATTTATGGAGTGAAACAAGCATCTCGCAGATGGAATCTTTGTTTCGATGAAAAGGTCAAAGAGTTTGGTTTTTTGAGAAGCGAGGATGAGTCTTGTGTATATGTCAAAGCCAGTTGGAGTATAGTTAGCTTTCTAGTTTTGTATGTGGACGATATACTGCTCATAGGAAACGGCGTCCCGACCATGCAGGAGAAGCTCGGAGAAGCTGATTATATTCTTGGGATAAGCATTTTGAGAAATAAGAGTAAGAGACTAATATGACTTAGTCAAAGTACTTACTTTGATAAATTTTTGAAACATTTCAACATGGAAAATTCCAAGAAGGGGGGTTACCAATCCAAAGCAATACCAAGTTGAGTAAGACTCAAAGCCTGACTACCGATGCCAAGATAAAAGAGATGAGCAAAGTATCTTATGCTTCCGCAGTTGGCTCAATCATGTATGTTATGACATGTACTCGCCCTGATGTGGGCTTTGCTTTGAGAGTGGTCAGTAGATATCAAGGGAACCATGGTAGAGCACATTCGACCACAGTAAAGAATATTGTTAAGTACCTACGAAGGACTAAGGAATGGTTCCTTATCCTCGGTGGGAGTGATGACTTGAGAGTGCGAGGGTATAGTGACGCCAGTTTTCAGACCGACCAAGATAATTTCTGCTCTCAGTCAGGCTGTGTCTTTACCCTGAATGGAGGAGCAATGACTTGGAAAAGTTCCAAGAAGGAGACCGTATCCAGAAGCAACATTGTCAGAAGACATCTGAAAAGACGAAAGACAAGTTTAGATTAGATATAGAATCCTTAATAAGACACCCAAATGTAATATTAAGGCTAGGACCCAACACAATACATCATAAATTGGAAGAGGGATGTCGTAATCTAAGCTATGAAATATTTGAAGGTAGGTGAATGATGATTCACCAATTTCCACCATGAAAAACAAAATAAATTATTAGGTTTTAATTGGATTGAAACTCCTAGATTCTTTTGAGATTCAATGAACTTTTCAATGGCATGTTTAAATCTCGATTGTTCCCTCTCAAGTTTGTGACTGGGATGCCGAGGATCACAAACAATGTGTGAATAACCATGCAAATTTACTTGGTACCCTTAATGTTTATCACCTAATCGATGTTCCGGTTACCCACACGCGCTCCACTGATCTATGATAAATATTAAGTCACCCTTTTCCACTCTTACTAGTCCATGTTAGTGTGTCGGTTACCCACACACGCTCCACCAATGACTTGGTAAGGTACAAAGTGTAATTTCAAGGGATAGCACCAATTTCACATTTTCCTAAAGTAACTAAGATTTGGAATTTATAAAAGGTTTAGTTACTTTAAATATTCTATTATACTTTTAATGAGAATTATAGTACTTGTCCTACTCGTTTGGCTAACGACCCTCCACCAGTCAAGGAAGCGGTTAGTGAGAGTGGACACCCATTAAGCTATCATTTTATAGGCAACAACCTTATACCCCCCTTATAGAACGGCTTCGTGAATGAGGCCTACTAACGGTAAGACTGACTTGCTCTTATATATATATATATATATATATATATATATATATATATATATATATATATATATATATATATATATATATATAATTAACTTATAATACTATAAAGTATAAGGGTTTAATTTTAACTTTTAAAACTCTAGCATTTGGAATTAAAATTTTCTTAAGTGACTTTACAAATTCCGAAACTTGAGGGTAAGTTTTGAACATATTCAAAACCTTTCATATTCATAACTTACGAGTTTGATGGTTTATTAAAATGAATACTCTTCACTTTATGTAACCTATGGCTCTTTAATGACAATTTTAAAGAAGTGACTTTTGGTAATACATAACTTGAGGACAAATTATGGACTCCATCAATAGGTATAAAGATCAAGAATTACACCAACAAACAATTTGCAAATAATTCCTATAATCTACTAAAACTCATAAGTATGAACATTAATATCAACAATTTCAAGAAACATATAAACACATATAAAAATTGAAATTTTGATAATAACCATTGTAAATGGATTAACATAATCATTACCACATCAAAAACATGTTTTACAAGTCCAAAACATTTTAGGGTAATGATTCTTGTCCATTTCCAGCAGGAAAACCCGAAATTTTACACACAGGGGCTCCTACTTGTTGAGTACAAGAACCTACTTGATGAGTAGGCTGCATTTTGTCATGGACTCGTCAAGTCCCCCCATGGACTCGGCGAGTTCACTGTTCAGATTGCAGAATTCTAATATATTAACAAACCATAAGTGTCCTTTTTCTCATTATGTCTATCCAACAGTTGAGATGCCGACACAACCCAAATGGACCATGCCAAACCGGGTCAAGTACATACCAAATATAGTTATGGACTTAGACACCTTATCCAACAATCTCCGACTTGGATAAGTCTAATAACTATATTTACATGTATGACTTTAGGAACCGACCATCAATCTTAGCTCTTTCAAAGTCTCACGGAACTGAGATGATGATGCGCCATTTAAGATAAGTGATCATATAATCCTATGTTTTAGATATCAGTCAAACAAATACGTGGAACAATGTCGTACTTATTGTGTAGCAGTTTGTTTCCCGATTTCCGATTTGTTTGACATAGAACTAAACCGAACACATCAATTTGGTACTGACCGGACCCGGTACATAGGTCAAAACAAAATCATCGAGGGGCCCAGATATCGCTTTTAAACCTCCAAGAACTAAAAGGAACAGATAGACTTCGACTCATATGCTTGTTCTACTACTTGTTGAATCATACATAAATATACGTTTTATAACATCGAGTTACCAATGTGTTTACATACAATCAATGTATAACCAACTCATAGTCAACAACTCATATCTCTAGGTTTGAAGACTTATATGATATTATCGTCTCACGATCACTCGAGATAAATTCCAAGAAGTGATACAAGTGAGCGTGGGTTGAATCCAATACTCAGAACTTATAAGCACTCATGAATGTTGTAGCAACCATTTGCTATGTCTAGCACCTTAGACATCTACAAACCCAATTCATGACGGTCTTCATTCATATCTACTTCCAACATATGACTGACTATGGAGAGTTTGAATAAAGTAATTATTTTAGAAGTCAAAACATGCAAAATTGAAATAATAGTAAATAATTGACACAAGATAGCAACACCTTACTTATAAATAAACAACAAGTTTTATTTAATCATCAAATGTAAATTTACATTTTACAAGTTTTAGAAATAACTATCTAATCTGTAAAACTAATATCATCCTTCAGCCCGATGCGCCTCGCATGCTGCAAACGCTTAGCCCTACACAGTCCCTTTGTGAGGGGATCTTCTAGTTTCTCATTCGATGATACCCTCCTCACCACGAGGAGTCCTTCTTCTATCCGATGTCTAATGAAGTGGTATTTTCTGTCGATGTGCCTGGATCTCCCATGATCCCTTGGTTCCTTAGCTAAGGCAACTGCACCTTCGTTGTCACATAAAATCTCCATAGGCTCTTTAATAGATGATACAACTCCAAGGTCTCCAATGAAGTTCTTTAGCCATATAGTCTCCTTTGCCGCCTCGCTTGCTGCTATGTACTCTGATTCGCAAGTTGAATCAGCCACTGTTTCCTTCTTGGAACTTTTCCAAGTAGTTGCTCCTCCATTTAGGGTAAAGACACAACCCGACTGAGAGCGGAAATTATCCCTATCAGTCTGCAAGCCAGCATCACTATACCCTACTACTCTCAAGTCATCACTCCTACCAAGGGTAAGGACCCAGTCCCTAGTCCTTCGTAGGTACTTGAGAATATTCTTCACCACAGTCCAGTGAGCCTTGCCAGGATTCCCTTGATATCTGCTGACCATGCTCAAAGCAAAGGCCACATCAGGGGGAGTACAAGTCATAGCATACATGATTGAGCCCACATCGGAAGCATAGGGTACATGACTCATCTCAGCTATCTCAGCCTCGGTACTCGGACTCTGAGTCTTACTCAGTTTGGCGTTGCTCTAGATCGGTAAATCACCTTTCTTGGAATTCAGCATGCTGAACCTTTTCAGCACCTTATCCAAGTAGGTACTCTGACTAAGTCCAATTAGTCTCTTACTCATTTCTCTCAATATCCTTATCCCTAGGATATAGGCAGCTTCTCCAAGGTCCTTCATAGCAAAACACTTCCCAAGCCAGGACTTAACTTCCTGCAAGGTTGGGATGTCATTTCCTATGAGTAGTATGTCATCCACATACAATACCAAAAAGCTAACTATACTCACACGAGCCTTAACATATACGCAGGACTCATCTTCACTCCTGGAAAAACCAAACTCTTTTACTTTCTCATCGAATCAAAGATTCCATCTGCGAGATACTTGTTTCAATCCATTAATGGATTTCTCAAGCTTACACACTCTATTAGGGTGCTTTGCATCGACAAAACCCTCTGGCAGACTCATGTAAACATCCTCAGCCAACTTTCCATTAAGGAAAGCGGTTTTGACATCCATTTGCCACATTTCATAATCATGAAATGCTGCTATGACTAGAAAAACCCTAATAGACTTAATGTTCGCTACTGGTGAGAAGGTCTCATCATAGTCAACTCCCGGAGTTTGAGTAAAGCCCTTTGCAACCAGTCGACCGTCTTACGACCCAGTACATTGTCAACCAAGTTCCAAACTTGATTGTTATACATGGACTGAATCTCACTGTCCATGGCCTCTTTCCATTTGGCAGACTCAGGGCCTGCCATCGCTTCCTTAAAGTTGTTAGGCTCATCCAGATTTACCAGTGTCCTATCACTGCCAAATACATCACCTTCTGCAATAATATGAAAACCATAGTAATGCTCAGGCGGATTCCTAACTCTTGTGGAACGCCTCAGAGGTATGGACTCATCCACAGGAGTTTCCTCCTTAGGTTGATTGCTAGGGTTTGAGGTTCCTTCACCACTTGACTCTTGAAGTTCTTCAAGGTCAATTTTCCTCCCACTGTTTCTTTGTCTTATAAATTGTCTCTCACGAAAGACCCCTCTCCTTGCTACAAAGACCACATTCTCACTGGGTCTGTAGAAGAGGTAACCCAAAGAATTTTATGGGTAGCCGATGAAAATACACCGCTTACTATGTGGTTCGAGCTTGTCCTGAGTCTCACGTTTCACGAAAGCTTCGCAACCCCAAATCTTGATGTGGTCTAAATTGGGAACCTTCACAGTCTACATCGTGAGGTGTTTTGGCAACCTTCTTGGTAGGGACTAGATTTAGGATATGGGCGGTAATCTCTAAGGGATACCTCCAGAATGAGATTGGTATCGAAGCCTGACTCATCATGGAACGAACCATGTCTAACAAGTTCGATTACGCCTCTCAGCTACACCATTAAGCTGTGGTGTTATGGGAGGTGTCAATTACAAAACAATTCCACATTCCCGAAGACAGTCAAGGAACTCTGTACTAAGATACTCTCCTCCTCGATAGGATAAGAGCATCTTAATGTTTCTTCCCAGGTGATTCTCCACTTCCTGTTTAAACTCTTTGAACTTTTCAAAGGTTTCTGACTTATGCTTGATTAAGTAGAGATAACCATATCTACTGTAATGATCAGTAAGTCACATAGAAGCGGTTATCATCCCTTGTGGCGGTTCTGAATGGTCCACACACATCTGTGTGTATGCGGTCCAACAAACCTTCACCCCTAGCACAAGTACCTGTGAAGGGTGACTTTGTCATTTTTCCAAGCAAACAAGACTCGCAACTATCATCCGACTTTAAGTCCAATGACTCCAAGAGTCCAGCCTTCTGGAGTTGGCCTATGCGCTTCTTGTTAACATGTCCAAGACGACAATTCCACAAGGATGCCTTGTCCAAACTAGTGGAAGAATCGATATACAATTCATTATTTCCTAAGTTATCTACAACCGACACAGTTTCATATACACCATCACAAGGTAATCCTTTAAAATAAAGAACATTATTATAAAAAGAATTAATACCACCACATTCATTATCAAATGAAAAAGTAAACCCTTGTTTGTACAAACCATGAAAAGAAATAATATTTCTCACCATTTCAGACGAGTAAGAATACTTATTCAAATCTAACACTAACCCATTATTTTGCAACAAATAATAAACTCCAATATTGGTGACAGGTGAAGCTTTCCTATTCCCCATGATCAGGTTTATCTTTCTGTGCTCCACATCCTCACTTCTTCTTAGGCCCTGCAAATCAGAACATATATGAATACCACAACCTGTATCAAGAACCCAAGAAGTAGAATGTGGTGAGTTATTAGACAATATAGTGTAAATACCTACATGGGTAGGTTTGACCTTCCCATCCTTAACATCTTGCAGGTACTTGGGTCAGTTTCGTTTCCAATGCCCCTTTTCCTGATAATAGAAGATTTGAGCTTCCTTTGGGTTGGAAGTGTTGGGTTTTGAGCATTCTAACACTCCTATGGTGAACATGCAACCCTAGAAACCTTGGATCTATGTTTTACTAAGATGCATGCAAAACTAATTTTCCAAGGTTCTTAACCTATCTGGCATACATGGGGAACTTTTAACCATAAAAATAGTAAGTAATACATACCTTTAGTTGCTTGGATTCCTTGAGAACCTTGTGAGCCTAGCACCTCAAGTGTGATGCCTCAAATGTCTCACACAACATCAAATACACTTGGAATAACCTTGAGAAAAATAGAACACTTCTAAAATCGGCTATGCCCTATTGTTCTCACACTAGTGCCGATTTTGGTTGGTCACATATTCTTTTTATAGTGTGTCATAAGTAGGGTAACAACATGTAAACCCTAACTTGGCATGGCTCTTCATTTCCATGATTCATGGGTTCAAGGACACCATGGAGCATCCACGGAGCATCCTATGGGTTTTAGCGCAACTTGATAATCCACAGAGCATTAGCCCACTATATAAGTATGGGTGATTTACATAATCAACCCATATATTTAATTAGTCTTCCTTTTGATCAGTTAATTAATTTCAAATTAATTCTTTCATCAATACTAATTAAATAATATTATTAATATATTAGAACTTATAATATACTAATAAACCTTATGTGTTATTTATCTCATTTTGGTCTATCTAAATGCATGATGCCATGCAACCCAAATGGACCATGCTAATCGGGTCAAGTACATTCCAGAAATAGTTATGAACTTAGACACCTAATCCAACAGGAAGAAGGAGTGATAGAACCACCTTTAATTCCACTTGAAGAGGAGCCATCAAGAGACTTTCCCTTGTTACCATTCGAAGGGGTTTTCCTCTTCTTCCCTCTACTTGTCCCGATTGCCAGAATAGGGGTGGCGGTAGGAGTAAGAGTAGTAACAACCGATTTTCCCTTAAGACCAGTTTCAGCGGTCTTCAAGATCCCTTGAAGTTTGCTAAGTGTGACCTCCTCTGTGTTCATTTGATATGTCATTCGGAATTGATCATAACAAGTAGGTAAGGAGTGCAGTATGATATCAATAGCCAACTCCTCGGGGAAGTTCACATTCAACTTGAGCAAACGATCCACATACCTTTGCATTTTCTGCATGTGGCCCGTGATGGGTTCACCATCCTTCATTCGGGTTGTTATCATGGAAGAGATGATTTCATACCTATCTTGACGAGCCCTTTGATGGTAGTGGTCCATCAGGTCCATGTGCATCTCAAAAGTGTAAAAGTCCTCATAGGACTTCTGGAGTTCAACTTTCATTGTGGCCAACATGATACATTCCATCTTGGTAGCATCTCTCTCATGTTCCTTAAAGTCAGCGATCTCCTCTGGAGTAGCAGTAGACTCATCAATTTCCTTCGCCTCCTTGTCAAGGACATATTCCTTGTCCTCCTAACGAGTGACCATCCTGATGTTCCTGATCCAATCATTAAAGTTTGAACCATCAAAGATGTCTCTCCCACAAAGGTTCATGAGAGAGAAGGAGCCGCTAGGGTTTGAGCCAGAAGCAACATTGTTGGAAGACATCTGAAAAGAAGAAAGACAAGTTTAGATTAGATATAGAATCCTTAATAAGACACCAAAATGTAATATTAAGGCTAGGAACCAAAACAATATCTCATAACTTGGAAGAGGGATGCCGTAATACAAGCTATGAAATATTTGAAGGTAGGTGAATGACGATTCACCAATTTCCACCATGAAAAACGAAATAAATTATTAGGTTTTAATTGGACTGAAACTCCTAGATTCTTTTGAGATTCATTGAACTTTTCAATGGCATGTTTAAATCTCGATTGTGCCCTCTCAAGTTTGTGACTGGGATGCCGAGGATCACAAACAATGTGTGAATAACCATGCAAATTTACTTGGTACCCTTAATCTTTATCACCTAATCGATGTGCCGGTTACCCACACGCGCTCCAGAGATCTATGATAAATATTAAGTCACCCTTTGCCACTCTTACTAGTCTATGTTAGTGTGTCGGTTACCCACACAGGCTCCACCAACGACTTGGTAAGGTACAAAGTGTTATTTCATGGGATAGCACCAATTTCACATTTTCCTTAAGTAATTAAGATTGGGAATTTATACAAGGTTTAGTAACTTTATATATTTCATTATACTTTTAATCAGAATTATAGTCCTTGTCTTACCCGTTCGGCTAACAACCCTCCACCAGTCAAGGAAGCGGTGGGTGAGAGTGGACACCCATTAAGCTGTCATTTTATAGACAAAATCCTTATACCCCCCTTATAGACCGACTTCGTGAATGAGTCCTACTAACGGTAAGACTGACTTGCTCTTATACATATATATATATATATATATATATATATATATATATATATATAGATGTATATATATTATTAACTTATAATACTATAAAGTATAAGGGTTGAATTTTAACTTTTAAAACTCTAGGGTTTCGAATTAAAGTCGTCTAAAGTGACTTTACAAATTCCAAAACTTGAGGGAAAGTTTTGACACTATTCATAAATTATGAGTTTAATGGTTTATTAAAATGAAGACTCTTCACTTTATGTAACCTGTGACTCTTTATTGACAATTTTAAAGAAGTGACTTTTGGTAATCCATAACTTGAGGACAAATTATGGACTCCATTAATAGGCATTAAATCATGAATTACACCAACAAACAATTTGCAAATAATTGCTATGATCTACTAAAACTCATAAGTATGAACATTAATATCAATAATTTCAACAATCATATAAACACATATAAAACTTGAAATGTTGATAATAACCATTGTAAATGGATTAGCATAATCATTACCACATCAAAAATAGGTTTTACATGTCCAAAACAGTTTAGGGTAATGATTCTAGTCCATTTCCAGCAGTAAAACTCCAAATTCTGCACACAAGGGCTCATAATCGGTGAGTGCAAGAACCTACTCGACGAGTAGGATGCATTTTGTCATGGAATCGTCGAGTCCCCCCATGGACTAGGCGACTTCACTGTTCAGATTGCAGAATTCTCGACTTTTTCAAGCAGTTTGCATCAAACACAACGAAAACAAGCCTAATCTCTGATACTACATACAACCCTAGAAACCTTGGATCTATGTTTTCTCTAATATTCATGCAAATAAGAATTTTCCAAGTTTTACATCCTAACTAGCATGGCATGGGGTACTTGTAATATAAAAACTAGTAGAATGACATACCTTTGTAGTTGCTTGGATTCCTTAAGAATTTGTGAGCCTAGCACCTCAAATGTGACGTCTCAAATGTTTCACAAAACACCACAACTCTTGTAATAACTTGAGTGAAGAACATTTTGATCACAAAATTGGCTAGCCCTCCTTGTTTTGTCTTAGTGGCAATTTTACTAGCTATGGAGCTCTGTATATAGTGTGCCACATGTAGGGTTACACCATGTAAGCCCTAATGTGCATGGCTTTTTCATTTCCCCCATGATCCAAGGATTATAACCTCCATGGAGCATCCATGGAGCACCCAATGGGTCCTAGCCCAATCTAGTGAATCATGAACCGTAAGCCCACTATATAAGAATGAATGATTTACAAATCAATCCCCATAAATTTAATTAGTCTCTTTTTGATCACAAAATTAAATCCAAATTAATTCTTGATCAATACTAATTAAATAATATGATTTCATATTAATATATTAGAACTTATAATATATTAACAAACCGTAAGTGTCCTTTTTCTCATTATATCTATCCAACAGTTAAGATGCCGATGCAACCCAAATGGACCATGCCAAACTGGGTCAAGTACATACCAAATATATTTATGGACGTACACACCTTATCTAGCAAATATCATATAGTCTTTAAACCTAGATATATGAGTTGTTGTTTACGAGTCGGTTGTGCGTTGATAATGCGTAAACGCATCAGTAACTTGATGTTATAAAATGCATTGTTGTGTACGATTTGATGAGTAAATAGTACAAACATATAAGTCGAAGTTTATATGTTCCTTTTGTCCTATGAGGCTAAAAGCGATATCTTGGTCCCCTCGATGATTTTGTTTTGAATTATGTGTTGGGCCCGGTCAGGACTGAATTGATGTGTTCAATTAAGTTCTATGTCAGACAAATCAGAGATCGAGAAATAAACTGTTGGACAATAAGTATGGCTATGTTCCATATGATTGTCCATATGATATCTTGAGAACGGAGGACTATACGATCCCTTATCTAAAGGACGTGTTAGAGTTCAACAACGGATTTTGAGAGCTACGATTGGTAAACGTATTTTGAAGTCGTACTTGCATTATAGTTATTAGACTTATCCAAGTGGGAGACTGTTGGATTAGGTGTCTAAGCCATAACTATATTTGGTATGTACTTGACCTTGTTGTAGCATGGTCCTTTTGGGTTGCCTTCACCCGAGCAACTTGATTGGGTGAATAATGGAGAAAGGGGTTATTATGGTTTATTAATATATTACATGAATAATAAATTAAAGGAGAAATCATATTTGTTTAATTAATATTGGTCAATAATTAATTAGAATTAGTTTTTGATCAAAAGATGTTAACTAAACTTAGGGGACTGATATTGTAATTATAAGATAGTTGCATAGTGGGCTCAGGAACCCTTGGGAAGGGGTTGGACAAAATCTTAGGGGATCCCATAAGGATTTCATCCAAGGGCCTAGGTTCTGGAAGATTCTTGTGGGCTTCTTAGAGCCTAAGCAATCTGATGAGGTCTTTAACTGAAACCCTAATTGCTCATCTATATTAAGGACCCTAGGGCACTAGAATTCGGCTACCAGAAACCCTAGAAGGATTTCAAGATCCGATTTTAACCTTCCCCTCTCTCCAATATCATCCAATTGCTTTTGGTGTTTGTGATTAATTAGAGGCATCACATTTGAGGTGCTAGGTTTCTCAAAAGCTCAAGATCTTCAAGCAACAATCAAAGGTAACTTTCTAACTTGTTTATTAGATATTAATTTTGTTTTGTTGTATGCTAGATTAGGGTTTGCAACTATTGGACAATTATTGCATGTACAAATAGAAAAACTAGATCCAAGCATTAGGGTTTGCATGAACACCATAGGAATGTTGTTTTACTGATAACCCAACACCTTCCCTGTCCACATCTCGTGAGGTGTTTTGGAAACCTTCTTAGTTGGGACTAGATTAAGGATATGGGCGGCAGTCTCTAAGGCATACCCCCAGAATGAGATAGGTAACGAAGCTCGACTCATCATGGAACGAACCATGTCTAACAAGGTTCGATTGCGCCTCTCAGCTACACCATTAAGTTGTGGTGTCCTAGGTGGCGTCAATTATGAAACAATTCCACATTCCTTAAGATACTTGTGGAACTCGATAGTAATATACTCACCACCACTATCATATATAATCAAATTTATGTTCCTGCCCAATTGATTCTCTACTTCTTGTTTGAACTCTTTGAACTTTTCAAAGGTTTCTGACTTATGCTTGATTAAGTAGATATACCCATATCTGCTATAATCATCAGTAAAGGTCACGTAGAAGCGATTAGCATCCCTTGTGGTGGATTTGAAGGGTCCACATACATCAGTATGTATGAAATCCAACAATAATTCACCTATTTCACAAGAACCAGTGAAAGGTGACTTGTTTATCTTTCCAAGAAAACAAGACTCGCACATGTCATCCGATTTTAGGTCTAATGACTCCAACATTCCATCCTTTTGTAGTTGGGCTATGCGCTTCTTGTTGACATGTCCAAGACGACAATGCCACAAGCATGCTTTGTCTAAACCATTAGAGGAAAAAATATGCAACACATTATTTCCTAACTTGTCTACAACCATCACAATTTCATAATGCTTCAAAATAAAAATTATCATTATAAAAAGCATTTATAGAACCAATTCATTGTTAAACGAAAATCTAAAACCATGTTTATACAAATCATGAAAAGAAATAAAGTTTCTCGCCATTTCTGACGAGTAATAATAATCGTTCAAATCTAACCTTAACCCACTTCTAAGCAAGCAAGAATAAACTGCAATCTTCGTGATAGGTGACGCTTTCGTATTCCCCATGATCAAGTTCATCTTCCCATGCTCAACAACCTTCCTCTCTCCTCTCATCCTCTTGCTAATGGTGTTTATAATCCATTAGAGGTAAACACCAAAACCCTTTTCATTATGTAATTTTCGAATTATATATGCTAGAAGTAGGGTTTTGCTTTGGTATTTAAATTTGCATGTTCAACTAGTGAAAAACTTAGATCCAAAGCAATTAGGGTTGCATGATCACATAGGTTGTAGTTATGCTCAAAACCCATCAGTGGTATCAAAGTCTAGGATGTTTTTTAGTTGAATTTGATGCATATGTGAATTGTCCAAAGGAGGAGGGAACATATCTGTCGATCTGTTCATGGAACACGATGAGTTCCTCATGGGACTCGACGAGTTGAATCGTCAGATCCCGGATTTTTTGAATTTCATATATTGGTTTGATTAGGATAATTACCTAAATTCATTTTTGTTGCTTAAAATTGAATTTTCTGAAAAGGTAAATGTATATCCTTCTCAAAATAAATGATTTGGTCAAGTTTTAAGATAATGACAAAACTATTTTATTAATTTAGTTATTTAAAATTTGGTCTAGTATTTTTGAAAAGTTTTAAAAATACACCCTTGGGTTTTATAATTTAAAATTTAATTAAATAGTTTAATTTTGAAATCTTAAATTTTAGTACCCTAGTATTTTAAAGGTTTAAATTTAATCAAATTAAAAGTTTAATTTATTAAATGATTGATCCTCTAGTATTTTAAAAGATTAAAATACACCCTTATACTATAATAGAATTAAAAGTTTAATTATATACATATATATAAGAAAAGTCAGTCTTACCGTTAGTAAACCTCATTCACGAAGCTGGTGTATAAGAGGTGTTTAAGGAAGCGGCCTGTAAAATGACCGCTATTGGGTATCCATTCTTACCCACCACACTCTTGACTAGTAGAGGGTCGTTAGCCGAGCGGGTTTGATAAGACACTAAACCCTCATTAAAAGTATAATGACATAAAGTAACTAAACCTTTTCTAAATCCCATTCTTAGTTACTTTACAAAAAAAATGTGAATTTGATGCTAACCCATGAAATTGCTCATTGCACCTTCTTGGTCGTTAGTGGAGAGTGTGTGGTGAACCGACACACTAATATGGGACTAATATTTTTGGCAATGGGTGTCTCAAAAATTATCGTTGAGTTAATGGAGCGCGTGTGGTTAACCGACACGTTAATTTCAAGTGATAAATGACATCGAAAATACCAAGCTAATTTGCATGGTTATTCACATCTCGTTTGTGATACTCGGCATCGCAGTCACAAAATGAGAGCATAATCGAGATTAAACATTCCATTGAATTATTCAATGAATCTCAAAAGATCTAGGAGTTTCATAAGATTGAAAATGGTAAATGTTTACCTACCTAAAATAGATTCGAAATAGATTACGACACCCCTCTTGAGAATTCGAATCGAAAATATGGATCCTAGCCTTAATTAAATTTTTGGGTTAATAATTAAGGATAAAATAAATCAGCTAACTTGAATTCTTTTCTCCCTTTATAGATGTCGAGTTCAGACAACAATGGCCTTCATGGAAATAGTTTTCCTTCTCTACCTGAAGATGATCTTCCACTTATCGATCAAGGTGGAACTGGAAATCATTCTTCTCCAAATATTCCTCCACCTCCTCCCGTGATTCTCTCCGACCCACGTTTTTGTCAACTTGAAAAGTTCAAAGTTACTCAAGCCCTATTGGCATGCAAACACCAAGATCGAAATTCTGTGTGTGCACATGTTCTAAACATGAAGTCACACATTAACAGATTGGGAATGTTGGGTGTCGTTTTCCCAGAGGAACTAGCTGTTGACTTGGTTCTTCACTCGCTTCCTGAGTCATACGATCAGTTTGTTAAAAACAACTATATGACTTACAACGACGTGACCCTTATTGATATGACATATTTGCTAATTGTTGCTGAAGAAGAAATGCTAAGGTGAACTGGTCAAGCAAATATGTTTGAAGGATCAATCTCCCAAGTTTCCATGGACAATGACAATGGCAACATTGGTAGTCCTGAAATGGTTTATATTCCCAATGGAAAGGGATCGGCCAAGGTCAAACCGTTTGAATATATTGTAAAGAGTAAGGCCAACTCTGAGAGAGTCCCATGTACCATTCCTAAAGGGTCCATATGTTTCTATTTCCAATTGAAAGGACATTGGATGCGAAACTTCCCAGATTACCTGAACGATCTTAGAGATAGTGAAGTCAAGTTGTATGAATCTACTTCAGGTACATCCACTATCTAACTCCATTAAGTTACTATTCATAGATTCTTAATACATGATGTGATAGTCATATATTTATGTTTTTCCAGGATCTAAGAGAAAGAAGGAAGCTTAAGAAGAGTAAGTTGAATTTGATCGTGAAAGATGGATTTCGGTCGCATAGTTCGATGATCAGATTTTGGAGCTGTTGATTAGGAGTTTTGATAGTTTAATAGATTGCTTAGGAAATATCTCTAGATACATAGTTTTTATATATTTTCATTGTAAGGATATTTTTCCACATTTTATCAATAACATAATTTTTTGGTTTTATCTTATTTACTTTACATTTCCTTGCAATGACATTTGTGAAAATTGGTGGTTGTATTTCTAATATTAGCAATGTTAAATGTGGATTTGATTCTTAGTTGTGTTATTTGTGTAAATGTCATAATCAACCAAGTGAAAAGGAATTCTGATCACCCAAGTTTCAGTTGGATAGAAATTTGGAGTCATACAATTCGAATTGTGTGATTCATGAGAATCTTGATTCTTGGAAGGTTGAGACTAATTCATTGATCACATGCTTATGTGAGTAAAAGTGAAGGACTAATGGATCTAATACACATTTATGTGGACTATCAAGATCCACCACAAAGGATAATAACTCTATTCCTCATGATTTACTGATGGTTCAGTAAATATGGTTATACTTGCAAGATTAAGTGTAATTTTGATTCCTTGAAAAGTTTCAAAGAATGGCAGAACGAATATGAAGAATCTATTAGGCAGAGTACTTTGGTATCATGTTTTATGATCATCTTAATGATTATGGAACTATGTCATAATTGATCCTCTAAGGACATCTTAATGAGATTGTTTTAATTAAGAAGAGGAATCAGATATTGCTGAAATAGTTTAATCAAGAGATGAGTCATAATTCGTTTCCAAAATCTAGTTTTAGAGTCACACTCTAGTACCTTCAAATCCCATCTCAGACTAAGTTGGTTTATAACACCTCATGAAATATGGAGTAGAAATGTTTTTTTACTTTAGCACATTTGAAATTGGTAGTTGTGATGTGTTGGTTAAAACAAAGATAAACTATTACCAGTTAAATGAATTGTTGTCTTGATAAGAACCCATACTACCCTTTGAATGTTTGGTTCTGCTTGTCAAGGAATATTCCTTAACAAAGAAACTTATATGTCAAGGAGTTAGTAGGAGTCTTAATGATCTTGAATAGTCTCAGGAGTCAATCAATAATAAATCTTTTACTTATCACTAGCACACGACCTGAGGTTGATAACCTATTGTGTTAAGTTGACACATTCTTGTTTCTATGCACCATCCAGTAAAGTTGACTATGCATGTGAGTTCTACGATTCCTCATTTAAATTCAAAAGGCAAAGCACATTGGTCAGTGATAATACATTGGTCACTGGGGGAGAGTTGCTTGACAACTTGGAATCAAAGGTAGGCCCTTGTGCTACCAGAATGCAAGAAATTAAGAATAAACTAAGTTGAGTCCATGATTGGAGACTAAATTAGTTTTTTGTTTTGTCCACAACCTTGTCTTATGATAGTAGGTTGGAAATGATAAGATTCACATGGATGGGAACACATACACCATAAAATCTAGGTGGCAAAAGGTTTCGCTGTAATTCATGAAAATGATTATGAGGGAACACTTTCACTAGTAGATTTTAGATCTGTTTAATATCATGGTTAGCAGTTGTGATAATTGCGTTCTCAAAATTGTATATGGTTACGACATCCCCTTTCATAGTTCGAATTGTGAGAAATAGCAAGAAATAGTTTGAACGTTCAGGACTTATTGCTATAGGTTGATGAAGTGTAGAACCAAGTATTAATCAAATTAGAGTTAAATGAATATAGGTTGAACACACGATGTAAATATGATATGGTTTCAGCTCTATTATGCTTTCAACTGTTATAGAGAAAACATAGACAAGTTCGTACAAGACTCTTATCTACCTCTAAGTAATGTCCCTGTTTATAGGAAACATGAAAGCACACAAAAAATTACAAGGACTGAACAGTACGCTTCGTTACAAATGTGCCTTGTAAAATAAACTTATAACTTTGACATATTACAACAGGTCTTCGACCCTTACAATCTCCCCCTTTGTAATAATGTCGACCTTCTTCCGTTCAAGAGAATCTGTATAGCATACAGCATTACCCTTCGAATTTTAGTGTACCACAAAATAATCTTCTTCAGCTCCTTCTTATCACCAGCATTATTTTTCAAAAAATTATTCATTCGAACAACAAATTTTGTATACTGGGACGTTGTATATCTTTCAACTTCGCTGGTCTGGAACAAAAATCTTTTTCCCTTCCCATTCTTGTCCTTTCCTGCGAAGACCATTCCAAATGGCTTTAAGCAGATCTCCCCATCTACAAACTTTTTCAACTCAGCTTGAGTCTTCGGAAGTTCCATTGGAACTTTCACTTCCATTCCCTTCGCATTAGCTAACTCCACATCAGTAAGAGCTAAACACTCATAGTAGTTGTCTATGAATATCTTGATGTGAGCAAGCCCAAGACGAAAAACTTCAGGATCAGTTTCTCGAAGATATGTATCATCTTTATCTTTCAACAATAATGCAACTTGTATAAGATCATACAAGTTCATCAATGGAAAATCTGCTATTGAGAAATCACAAACTTGACCATTCGCTCTTGAAACAAAGAAGCGAAGATTCTGCATCATATTCTCGAATAAAACATCCCTCTTTATGCTGATCACTTTCTTTATCTTCACGAGTGACCATATTTCCTCTGGAAGTTTCCCAACAACAACATGAAACCTGATTTTGATGTATGTGTACTCATCATCATTGTCAAACTTCTCAGCAATTTTTTACTGAGCCATAATGAACATCATCTCATTTATAGGGAAATCCAGTTGATTCATGTCTGAGTTAGCAACAACATAGCTTTGCTTCAGCTTCTTCTCAAAAGCGTACATACGATTATATGCAACTTTTGATTCAATTGTTTCATAGTTGTAATGCTTAGCATGATCACCCTTGTTCATTCCCAGTGGATCATTTGCACGAAGTCGCATAATGCTTTGCACTATTCGTAACTTTTCAACCTCAGCCTCTGCTTCAGCTTTCTTCTCCTCCTTTGATTTCTCGACCAATATTGTTTTTCCTTTATCTTTGATCGAAGAGCCATCAACATTTTCTTTTGGCTTCGAACTACTACCACTTCCAGCAGATGAACCAATAACAATTCCTTTCGAAATTGGCTTTCTAATTTGCATTGTTTAAATTGGCATAGTGGTAACAATCGTTGAAGTAATAGGCCCAGCAGTTGAGACTATTGGCTTTGATGATTGACTCTTTGATGAAAAGACTTTGCCAGCTGTTTTCACTTCTTCATGCGAAACCCGAATAACGTTCGCATCACCAACCTTCTTTTCTCCCCCTTGCACCCCTGTGCTAACAGGTGGGGCATCTGTTGGTAGAAGGTTTGAGATTCTGGACAAAGGGGCCAATTGTTTATGCAATACAGCTTCGAATTGTTTAAACTTTTAAGATAGAAATTCAGGAGTTATGATCGAAGATGGAACAGACTTAATAGATAAATCTTTCAGCTCCTTCAATAAAGTGTTAACCTCTACAAAACTCTGACTGTCATTTGTAGAAAGTTGAGTAATTTGAGGACTCAAACTATTGTACAATTTCATGAATTTTGTGACAGCATCGCAAATGATATCCATATTTTGATTGAGAGATGCATAATCTTTCTGAACAAAAACAATCTCTTTGACCATGTCCTCACGAAGCCCTTGAAGCATAAAATTGACATCTTCACGCACTTGCTTCACATCTTTAACAAACATAACATGTCTTTCTTTAGCTACCCTTCGTAAATCTTTAACTTCACCCAGAAAATTCGTAGATTGAGACTTCAGTCATAATTCATTAGACTTATCACTTTCATCCATCTTCTCCATTAATCGAGATTCAGATTCAGAAACCAATCCAGAACATTTAGTAAATATCCTGGCCTCAACAGCTTTTAGCGTACCAATGATTTCGAAACTGGAGACAGACTGACTTCCTCCCATGTCAGCTTGAGACTGAATAATTGAATTCAACTTCTTATTCATAATCTTGAATTGCTTCATTGACATCAACATATGGTCAGGAAAATTCTCTTCTTCCTCATCAAATTCCAGATCTTCGAAAGTTCCCCCAAAACCTCCTTCATCTGTGTCTGTTTCTAGTTCACAAACTTTTTTGGGTGGATCAGTGGATTGAGATGAAAAAAAGTGTTGTAAATGGATTCTGAATCACATGCTCAAACGTAGGTGATAGTGTGATGTTCGAAACAGAAATGTTGTAGGGTGGCAAAGAGACAGTAGTATCCACTTGAGAAAAAATACCTTGTGTGGACAATGGAGACGCAGTAGTCGAAACTCCTTCACCCATATTGACATTTACATCTGTATTAGATACGTTTGTAGTGATGTCTGAAGTTCAAACCTCCTCAATGATTGATTCGGTTAATGAAACTTCGGGTGGTATGACCTCAGTCTTCCCAAGAGTTGATTTAGGAAGAATAGTTTCGGGTGTCTCAGGAACAATCTCCACTTCAGACGACTCCTCTTGTATAACCAACTTTTGTTTCTTTTTCTTATTTTTCGAAATATGTTTAGCCACGTCTTCAGCTCTTCGTTTCTTTGATAAAGGAGAAACAGGATCATGAACCTCACGAATAAGTACCCCTTGATGAGTAATTTGTGGTTTACGAACATTTGAAGGAGAAAATCGAAAAGAATCATCTGTAGAGTTTAGTGAACCACGAGCCATCTGCTTTAGTCTTCAAAAAACTTCAGAATTGGATGGAATGGTTTCCTTGACATGATCACTAGTAACAGGCTTTTCAGGAGTAGCCTTTGCATCCTTTCGGTGGTGACTTCAAAACATGCTGAGGCTTTTCAGGAGTAGCCTAGATCACTAGTAACAGGCTTTTCAAAACATGGTCTTCTGGATTCATCTGTTTCGGTGGTGACTTCTTTTGCTTTGATTCTTTCACAGGCTTTTCAGGAGTAGCATTTGCATCCTTCTTTGAACGTTTTGATTTCTTCGAAGGACCAACATCTTCTTTAGACAATAACTTTCCAGTTCCATCATCAGGATTGATGGTTTTCAAATACTCAACCAACACTGAATTGGTTGGCTCAACCCTCTTCAACATTGCATCAGGAATACTGGCAATGTGTGCGAACACCTCAGCATCATCAAAAATCTCCTTTGGAAAGTGATATTTCATGAATTCAGCTTTCTCTTCATCAGCAGGCACCTCAATTCCTTCTTTTTGATAAAAATAACCAAGGATCAAACTCCAGTACCTTGCACACGAAACACCTTGGACAACATTCGTGTTTTCAACACTCTTCTGAAATTCCTTCAACAGCTATGTGGAGTAATCTACATAAATATCATAATACAATCCTGCTCCCATCGCATAAACCTCCATACGACCTTTATCCAAGCCAACACTGCGACCAGTCAAGCAGCGTAGAAAGATTCCGAACAGAAAATTCCATACAGTTGGAAGTCCTGACTGCTTGAAATCGCTAATCTTGGTGAGTGGGGGTTGATGACCCATCTCATTAAACATGTGGATAACTTGTTCAGAAGAAAGATCAGTAACGAGTGGAGAATTAGGGATATCAAGAATCTGACAAAAATTCTTCTTGGACAATCGTATCTTTTTGTCATTCACCAGTTGGAAAGTGATAATATCCATGACTTTGCTGTAAGTAGCACTGGATCCTGCTTGTGAGAGCCAAGAAAGAGTAACAGCAAACGAGTTGAACATTGCCTTTGAAAGAACATAACTCTTCAATGCGACGATTAACATCTTCAACTCTTCAGGATACAGGGAAAGATGCCCTTGAACTTGATAATTCGTACTTTGAATCTTCTTTATGGATTGAGAAGTGATGTCTTCAGTTGTCAGGAAGTAGAATCAACACCAGCCATGATTAGGGTTTTGAAGATTTGAAGAACGGAGAGAATTTGGGATTTTTTTTTCTTTTGTGAGCGTAAACAAATAAAGAACCCTTGAATCCCCTTTTATACGTAACCCTGGATTTTGAATTTAACGCGGGATAAGCATTAACTGAGATCTGACGTGGCACCTTGAAAGTCCTACCAGACTGCCGATAAAGTTGCCAGGCGTCAAAAAGTAATTTTTCACATAGCGTTGAAACCCGGATAGAATACAAAACGTCTCATTAGACAGTCTGTTCGGGGCTCCCCATTGAATAGTAACCTTCATCAACCTTCGGATGGAGGTAAAGCTCTTTCGTCTTTGGGTTTAGAAACGAAGTCATTTACTAGACGGTCTAAATCATCAGCCTGAGTTGGTAGTACTCAGAGCCTCGAGGATTTAGTGAGTGCAGTGTGCCAAAGATAAGATAAGAAGCAAATTAACGAAAATATGAATCTGTGATGTCGAAAACCATATTTTCGACACAAAAGCAGATAAACCTCGGGCAAAGGTTGCTTCGTTAATTATCAAGAGAGATAATCAACTGCTGGTGTATGTTCTCGTGAATTTCAATCGAATACTTATAGAGAAGTATCGAAGGGCTTCTTTTGCAAGGCTTTATGGGTGGTTTAAAATTTCGTTACATTTCAACCTAAACATAAGGTGAGTAATCGTAACCGAAATTACCTGTTTGACCAGTGTAGTTAGTGACAAGTATGCTTGGAATTATTTTGAAAGTAACTTGGAAATCAAATGAAACTCACACAGAAATCATATTAAAAAAAATTATACTGGATCCTGTTGGGTAACAAACATCGTGGTCTTCGATAGTTTGATCAAGACCACACATAAGAAATGAATATGATTTGGAGTTTTGAAAAATGGTACTGAAACAAACGTTTCGTTAGAACTGAAACAAGGTTCCCCATCAATTCCTTATATGGGTTCGAAAGATTGGGTTTCACTTCCATCACGGTCTCATGATGTTAGATCATTAACACAGACTTTTGACATGCCTAAGTCATGATTGGTTTGATCGATGACCTCTCAGACATATGTCATTGTGTGTGAAATGTGGTAGAACTTTGTGATGAAAAAGATTGGTTTTGAGAAACGAATTGTACCTCTGTTATTTTTGAACCAAACAGTGAACTCTTAACTCATGTGAGAAGAGTAAGGTAGCTCAAAGGACTAATCTGAATAGAAGCCTGACTTGGGAAGAAATTTTCGTATGAAAAATTTCATTAAGACTTTCGGAAACACACATTGAGTCTTTGGAGGCTTGAGTCGACATGTTGCAGCATGCTTCTAGGGACAGTCTAACTAGTACATAGTTGTCGAAATTTTACATTCCCATAGAAATGCAAGCACGACCCTTGAAATAACTTTCATGTATTCTGCACAAAGAAAAGACAAAGAACAAAATAACAAAAATCTTTTTGATATTTTTGATTTTTTTCAAACAGAAAGAAAATATTTTTGTGTTTTTGTAAGTTTTTTTTCTCGAAAAAGAAAACAATGAGCAGGAGAAAATCTTCTTGGAATTTTTGATTTTTCGAAAATAAGACGACAAAACAAAAATAAAATCTTTTTGTAGTTTTTGATTTTTCGAAAATAAGGCTAAGATACAAACTAACGAAAAACATTTTTACAAACATACAAAAATTTGTAAACTAACGAAAATTTGACAATCTTACGAAAATTTTGTAACACTTATCCAACATGCACATTGTCGAATTCGAAGCGTGTCGAAACGTTGACTATGAATAGTAACCTATGAATAAAGTATTATTGCTTCTTAATCGACACTTGTGTCAAACACTCCTTTGTTATACATTCGAAATCATCCTTGGAAGTAAACTTGCTTCGATTATTCCCAAACCTGTTAAAATTCGAACAAATGATTTTTCGTCCAAGGCTTTTGTAAAAATATCAGCAAGCTGATCAGTTGTTTTTACAAAATGGACTTCAATTTTTTCATCTTCCACATGATCTTTTAATAAAATGATAACGAAGAGCAACATGTTTTTTTTTAATGTTGTACTAGATTATGAGAAATTCGTATAGCACTTTGTGAATCACAGCACAATGGAATATTTTTCATATTCATAGCATAATCTCGCAACTGACTCTGAATCCAAATTATTTGTGATGTACAAGCAGCAACAGCGACATATTCAGCTTCAGCAGTGGAAATCGAAACACACGTCTGCTTCTTTGACTGCCAACTAACAACCTTTCCATCTAGAAATTGACAACCACCACTTGTGCTTTTTCGATCCAAAGTACACCCTCCTAGATCTGCATCTGAAAATGCCTGAATGAAAAATTCTTTTTTCGAAGGATACCACAATCCTAACGAAATTGTTCCCTTGAGATAACGAAAGATATTCTTCACAGCTGTTACATGTGGTTCTCGTGGATTTGCTTGATACCTAGCACAATTACATACATAAAACATGATATCAGGTCTACTTGCAGTAAGATAAAGCAATGAACCTATCATGCTCCTGTATAAGGTAAGATCAACAGCAGGCGTTTCTAACGAAGGTGATAGCCTTGTGCCAACCGCCATTGGTACCCTTAAAATTGTGCTATTTGTCATTCCAAAATTTTTGAGCAAATTCCTTGTATATTTTTCTTGATTGATGAAAATGCCTTCTCTGCTTTGATAAATGTTTAATCCAAGAAAATTATTGATTTTACCCATCATGCTCATTTCGAATTGGCTTTTCATCAAATTTTCAAATTCACTAGACAAAGCAGGGTCAGTAGAACCAAAAATAATATCATCAACATAAATTTGAACAAGCATTAGATGATTCCCAACTTTCTTTCGAAATAATGTGGGGTCAACTGATCCTTGTTTAAATTTCGACTGTTTTAAGAAACTGGTAAGAGTTGCATACCATGCTCTTGGTGCTTGTTTTAACCCATATACTACTTTATCTAAAATATACACATGATCATGATGCATTTCATTTACAAAACCTGGAGGTTGTTCAACGTAAACAGTTTCTCAAGTTCACCATTGAGAAAAGCACATTTCACATCCATTTGATAGACATCGAAATCCTTGTGAGCTGCATAGGCTAAAAATTTTCGAACAACCTCGAGTCTTGCGACAGGGGCAAATGTTTCTTCATAATCAATCCCTTCTTGTTGCAAATATCCTTTTACAACTAGTCGAGCTTTATTTCGTACAATATTTCAATCCTTGTCGGTTTTATTTTTGAAAATCCATTTCAACCCGACAATCGAAACATTTTCAGGTTTAGGAATTAATCTCCAAACCTTGTTTCTATCGAATTCAGACAGTTCGGATTGTATTGAAACAACCCAATCTGAGTGTTCCATTGCAACCTTAACTGTCTTTGGTTCTATTTTTGAGATGAAAACATTGAACATGCAATATTCTTAATGAGTATTTAATACCTCATTCTTTACACGAATTTGGGCTCTTGTTAATACTACATCTTGAGGATTCCCAATGACTTGATCTTTTGAATGAGTCCTTCTCCATTTCTCTAACGATGGAAATGCCGGATCAAATTCGAAAGGTGCATCTTCATACATCTCTTCATTTTCAGATCCTGCAACAGAAAGATTATCATTAATTTCGTGAAAATCATCATTTTGATCAAGACTTATCGTCTCATCATAATTATGTCTATTTGTCGACAGAATTATCATGCTGATTCTCCCCCTCAACAAGATGCTCCCCCTCAACAAATTAATCCATTCTCCCATTCTCCCCCTCGAAAGAATTCTCCCCCTCAACCAGAGTATTCGAATCCAAGTGCTCCCCCTCCACTGGATTATTATGCATACTTTCGTCAACTTTTGGAGAATTCGTTGTTGAAATCCTATGATCAAGAGTTTGAGGAATTTCCAAGTCATGTGTATGCTTCGAAGATTCAGAGTGATGATTATCATTTGCATGAACTTCAGCATTGTCACACCCCAAAACCGGAACGACGGAAATGTTCTGGGGTGGAGGACGTCATGTACAGTATCATAACAATGCATAATAGTAAAGACAAGCAACAACATCCAGTGCATTAATATAATAATTGTAATACAAGCATGTTATGTATACTTTGTAAGACACCAAAATAATGATCAAAATAAAAGATGAGTCTTGTATGTGCTCCATCTTCTCAAAAGCTTCATCGGTACCTGTCTACTGATGACCTGAGAATATAAGTTATTTGAAAGAGTTTATCAGCATAACGCTGGTGAGTTCATAAGTATTTAGTGTCATTGCTTGTATGAAAAGGTTTGTAACAACATAGTGTAAATGTTAGTAACAGTTTGTACATGTTTATGAATGGTTGTACTCCCTAGAAAATCCTATGTTTTCTAATGAAATGTAGTCTTCTACCAACACCCGACGGTTTGTATGTTTGTTCCCCAGTGAAACTATCAGTATGAAAATATAGTTTTAAACTTCACTCATGTAAGGTGATTACCTAATAAATGTAATAGGGGAAAATAATGTTTTGCTCCAGCAGTATCGCTGCTGACAAATAGTGATGAAAATGCACAGTGTTGGTAGTATTAAATGTACAATAAACCTCGGGGAATCCGTTTTGCCTTTAATTCTTAAATGGTTAATTAAAGGTTTGAATGTGAACTCGTATGTAACCATGTTGATCGATGGCTGAATAACTGATGACCCTCCAGGTCATATGTAGTGAGGTAACATTTTGTCACCCCTTGGGCTTTCGGCTGGGACTGTAGCTAGCAGTCGGGATGTGGGAGTGTCTGTCCCGTATAGATCTGTACACACACTGCCCGATCTCCCTCCAGGAGACTCTGGTTACAAAGTGATACCATAGTGAAGTGTCGTATCGAGAAGTAGTATGTCACATTCTAATTATAGTATTCAAAATTTTGTATAGTATCTCATAGCGTAGTGATACTCTCTCTGTACTAGTATATAGTATATTCATTTGTATAGTGTATAGTATGTTTTGTTTCTCCTTGTAGTACTTATGTGGTAAGTCATAAATGTACTGACTCTTGTATGTATCGTTGTAGTAGTAATAGTGAGTAGTAATCCCTTAACTATACCTGTTATAGTTAAATAGTAATGTTGTTTGTATACCTTCGTTACACAAAGGTACTGAACTGAAGTGAAAGCTTTTATATCCAACATATATATATATATATATATATATATATATATATATATATATATATGATATATAACTAAGATTTCAACGACATTCGGACAAATAACAGGGTACCCTAAGTCCACAACCAAACAAGGAACATGAAATAATGTGAGATATCAGTCCTAAGTCCCTCAAGTCTTACTTATATAAATATATAGGTGTAGATATGAGTTTGAAAACAATGTAAGTTTAAAAGAGTCTTGAAAACAATTTTAGCATTTAAAAGAGTTTAATAAAAGGTTTTGAAGTGCTTGATATCCATAAGTTTGATAGCAACTTGAAAGTAATAGTAAATCTTTTTGTTTGTTCTAGTTATTAATCTCATGCGATTAAGCAATAAGTAGAAAGTTTCAAATTGTATTCCCCCCCCCCCCATAAAAGCACTTAAAACCATTTCAAAGGTTGATTAAGGGGTATGAACTCACCTGAAATGAGTGATGCGAATGTAAGATCGGAAAAAGGATGCTAAGTGTCAAGTGAGGACTTGAGCACACACGGATCCTATTTAGCATATAAAGACACATATATGCATGCAATTAGTGTTTATACAACTAGTTAAGAAGGATAACACCTTTATAGTCTAGGAAACACTTATATGGAAGTGTTACAATCAGAAACGATTGCATAAAAGGAGTGTATGGTCACCAAATGGAGCTTTCGGTCCAAGTAGCATGTTCCTAGAAGCTTTCGATCCTAATGGTATTCTCGGTCCAAATGGTTTTCGGTCCGAAGAGGTTCTCGGTCCGAAGAGGTTCTCGGTCCGAAGAGGTTCTCGGTCCGAATAGTTTCTCGGTGTTTAGGGTTTTTTGTTAAGACCGAAAACTCAAGATCCTCGGTGCATGTGGTGTTTTTCAAGGGCTTTCATACATGCATAGGGTTCCTAAGCTTTATCCGAAGTCTTAAGTGAGTTTTGAGGTCTTAAAGGGACCTTTCTTTAGGGTTTTCGGTTTAAGGAGATGCACTAACCGAAAACTCCTTTTGTTCTTGGAAAAATGACGATTTCAAGGCCTTAAACAAGATATTCAACTAGATAATAAGTGCAGAAAGCAATACTTAAGATTTAGAGGCAAAGAAGGGTGTTTTCGGCCAAACACACACTGGTGTGTGTTCTTGGTGTTCTTGAAGAACACTTGAAGATCTATGAAAAAGAGAAGATTTCATGGATGAAATCATGTATAACTACTAGATGAAGTGTTGTATCAACAAATCAAGAGAAGAAACACTTACATTTTTGGAAGATTTGGATGAAGCTCTTATGATACTTGAGAGAAAAAGTGGGTGTTCTTGAGTTTGGAAGTAAGAAATGAGGGAAGGAGGAGTAAACTCATGCCTTAAGCATGAGTTCTTGGTCAAAGGAGGGTCTTCGGCCCAAACCCCCTCATGTTTGGCCGAAAACACTTCCTGAAGGTGTTATTTGATTTATTTTGTTCCCCGATAATAAAAAAAATACTTCCTTTCATTTATTCTCTCGAAGAATAAATATTTAAAAATACCCAAACGGACTTTAAACCGAGCTAAAAATTAGCCGAAATGAATTTGGCTTTTAATTGACGTGTTTGACTGTAGAGTTCGTACAAAAGAAAATTTCGGGTTGTCACATCATCCCCCCGTTAGAGGGAATTTCGTCCCGAAATTAGAGTTCAAGCAACTATGTTATTATAAATAACTAAGTAAAAAGATGAGGATATTTAAGTTTCATTTGATCCTCGCGCTCCCAAGTGAACTCCGGTCCTCGCTTGGCGTTCCACCGAACCTTCACGATTGGGATGCGACTTTGCTTCGTTCTCTTGACCTCTTGGTCCATGATCTCTACAGGTTCTTCCACGAAGTTGAGGCTCTCGTTGATATAGATCTCGTCGAGTGGGATTACAAGAGTCTCGTTGGATAGGCACTTTTTCAAGTTCGAGACATGGAAGGTAGGATGTACGTTACTGAGCTCGTGGGGTAGATTGAGTTTGTATGCTACAGGGCCGATTCTAGCGAGAATCTCGAAAGGCCCTATGTATATTGGATTCAGCTTTCTACGCTTTCCGAAGCGTATCAAGCCCTTCCAGGTTGAGACTTTCAAGAGGACTCGGTCTCCCACTTGATATTACAAAGGTTTCATCCGTTTGTTTGGGTAGCTTTTCTGTCTGTCTCTAGAGGCTTTCAATCGTTCACGTATCTGAACGATCTTCTCTATCGTTTCCCGAATGATCTCCGGACCCGTGAGAGTGCTGTCAGGAACTCGTCCTTTTGCTAACTGATTCTCACCCACCTCAGCCCAGCACAGAGGGGATTTGCACTTTCGGCCATAGAGGGCTTCAAATGGAGCAGCGTTGATGCTCGTGTGATAACTGTTGTTGTATGAGAATTTGACAAGGGGTAAATGAGTATCCCATGTCTTCCCAAAGTCGATCACACAGGCTCGCAACATATCCTCCAAGGTTTGGATAGTCCTCTCACTTTGTCCGTCGGTCTGTGGATGATAGGCCGTACTCATGTCCAACCTCGTTCCTAGGGAGCTTTGTAATGACTGCCAGAATCTCGAAGTGAATCTACTATCTCTATCGGAGATAATAGATATAGGAACACCATGCAGTCGTATGATCTCCCTAATGTATGTTCTTGTGAGCTTCTCCATTTTGTCGGTCTCTTTGATGGGTAGGAAGTGCACGGACTTGGTCAATCTGTTGACGATGACCCAAATGGTATCAAGCCCACCCGTTGTCTTGGGTAGCTTGGTTATGAAGTCTATTGCGATCCGCTCCCACTTCCACTCAGGTATCTCTGGTTGCTGAAGTAGACCTGATGGTTTCTGGTATTCGACCTTGACCTTGGCGCAAGTAAGGCATTTACTCACGAAGGTAGCAATTTCTGCTTTCATGTTAGGCCACCAGTATGACTTTTTGAGATCCAAATACATATTATTTGAACCCGGGTGGATGGAATATTGAGTGTTGTGCGCTTCCTTCATGACCAAGTCTCTAAGGCCACCGTGATTCGGTGTCCAGATCCGGTCTATAAGATATAAAGCTCTGTCACCCTTGACTTCCAAGTTCTTATCCATTCCTCGCAGGGATTCTCCTGTCACATTTTCAGGTTTCAAGGCTTCGAGCTGAGCCTCCTTAATTTGTTCGGATAGAAGTCAATGGATAGTCATAGTTAATGAATTGACTCTTCGACCAGAATATTCTTTCCGACTTAGGGTGTCTGCTACCACGTTGGCTTTACCCGGATGATAACGAATTTTGCATTCGTAGTCGTTGAGTAGCTCGACCCACCGTCGTTGTCTCATATTAAGCTCCTTCTGGTTGAATATGTGTTGTAGACTTTTGTGGTCTGTAAAGATTGTGCTCTTTGTAAAGATAGTGCTCTTTGTACCATACAGGTAGTGTCTTCAGATCTTCAGATCGTGTGTTTTGTAGTTGACCCCGTGTGTCTTCGGCTGTCTTGAGGCGTAGGCGATGACCTTACGTCGTTGCATCATAACACAACCGAGCCCCTGGTTGGATGCATCGCAGTATACCACGAAGTCGTCTATCCCTTTGGGGTGGGATAGTATCGGTGCGGTGCATAAGGCTTGCTTCAACGTTTGAAACGCCTTCTCTTGTTTCTCTTCCCAGTCTAAGGCCACGCCTTTCTGGGTCAATCTCGTAAGGGGTTTTGCAATTCGAGAGAAGTTCTGTATGAACCTGCGGTAGTAGCCTGCGAGGTCTAGAAATTGACGAATTTCTGTAGGCGTCTTCGGTGCTGACCAGTTCTCAATAACTTTAATTTTGGATGGTTCCACGTGGATTCCTTCTTCGCTAACCACATGTCCTAAGAATTCAACTCTTCGGATCCAAAATTCGCATTTAGAGAACTTCGCATAAAGCTTCTCCGATCGTAAGGTTTCTAGGACTTGTCGTAAATGATCGCTATGTTCCTCCTTACTTCGAGAGTAGATAAGTATGTCATCGATGAAAACAATGACGAACTGATCCAGGTAAGGACGACATACCCTATTCATTAAGTCCATGAATACTCCGGGCGCATTGGTCAGTCCGAACGGCATCACTACAAACTCATAGTGTCCATAACGAGTTCGGAAGGCTGTGTTCGGAACATCCTCCTCCAGCACTCGTAACTGGTGATACTCGGACCTCAGATCAATCTTGGAAAAGTAACTCGCCCCTTGCAGCTGGTAAAATAAATCGTCTATGCGAGGAAGAGGGTAACGATTTTTGATCGTAAGTTTGTTGAGTTCCCTGTAATCGATGCATTCGGAACGATCCGTCTTTCTTCTTCACGAACAAGACTGGTGCTCCCCAGGGTGAGAAGCTTGGTCTTATAAAGCCCTTGCTGAGCAGTTCGTTAAGTTGACTGGACAGTTCTTGCATCTCAGCAGGTGCTAGGCGATAGGGCGATTTGGCTATGGGGGTAGCCCCTGGAATTAAGTCGATCCTGAATTCGACTTGACGTTGGGGAGGTAAACCTGGTAGTTCTTCCGAAAAGCAGTCGGGGAAGTCGCGTACTACAGGGAGGTCTTTCAGGTCTTTTGTTTTCTGGCTCGTGTCGACAATGTGTGCAAGGAATGCATGATATTCCTTACGCAAGTACTTCTAGGCTTGAATACTTGAGATGATACGAAGGCTCGTACCAGGTTTGTCTCCGTAGATCAACAAGGTTTCGTTATTTGGTAGATTTAGACGGACTGCTTTGTCGAAACACAGAATATCGGTACGATGGAGACTTAACTAGTCCATGCCCACAATGACATCGAAGCTCTTGATTGCTACTGGTATGAGGTCGATTGGAAATGATTGATTATCTAGCGTGAGGTTACAACCTACGTAAATCTCGTTAGAACTCTATGTCTTTCCGTTAGCCATTTCTATGACGAAGGTTTCTTTTAGTGCTTGCGGTGATTGTTTAAGTAAGTGTTTAAATTTTTGGTTTACGAAACTCCTCTCTGCCCCACTATCAAATAGGATACGCGCATAAGAGTTATCGAGAAGGAACGTACCCGTGAGTACTGTGGGGTCTGCTACTGCTTCATTGTGGCCAATAGCAAGTAGTCTCCCTGCTCCTCCTGCATTCCCAGCTTTCGGACAGTTTCTTTTGAAGTGCCCTGTCTCGCCGCACTCGTAGCAGGCCTGGCTCACTCCTGCCCCGGGGACCTGGGTGATGGGTTTGGGTTGCGTTCTGCAAAACCGGGCGGTATGGCCCTTCCGGTCGCAACTAGTGCACTGCATTTCCCGACAGGGGCCGTTATGATGGAAGGAGCACTTGGTGCACTTAGGTAGGCTCCCTGCATATGGTTTGGCTGGTACAGGGGCAGCAGGAGTAGTGGCAGCATGGACAGCCACCGTCTGTTGGTCCCAACATTTCCTCTTGTTGTCAGCTGTTTAGGTTAGTGAGGGGCGGTCGTTGTAGTTGTTGTTGGAGTAGAAGGAACCTCGTGATCGACGAGTCTTTGGGCCAATTCCTTGGCACTATCAAAGGTCGCAGGGTGTGAGACTAGAACGTTCCCTCGATATGGGTGTACTAGACCCCAGATGTATCTTTCAATCTTCTTGCTTTCGGTGGGGACCATGTTGGGACATAGAGTCACTAAATCGCAGAATCTGGCTGTATAAGCCACTATGTCGGAATCCTTCATTTTGAGGTTCCACAGTTCCTCCTCGAGCTTCTGAATTTCGCCCCTCGGGCAGTACTCCCTTGACATCAGGTCCTTCAGTGTATCCCATCCCATGGTGTTAGCTGCTACCAGTGAGAATGATTTGACATGGCCATTCCACCACGTGAGGGCCCTTTCGGTGAAGGTGCAAGCAACGAACTTTTTCTTGCTTTCTTAAGGGTATGAGCACATCTCGAAGATTGCTTCTGTTCTCTCGATCCATTTGGACAGTGCAATGATGCCTCCGGTTCTGTTGAAGTATGCTGGTTTGCAGCTGATGAAATCCTTATAGGTACACTCCCGTGTACGTGGGTGGATTTCACCATGTCTAGAGTTGGTGCCCGTTCCAGCTCCACTTGCATTACCAGAATTTATTTGGGCCATAGCTGCAGTCACAGCTGCGGTTACAGCTGCCTGAAACATCACTGCATCGAACTGCGGAGGAGGTGGTGGTGGTGGAGTTTGATTCACAGGCGTGTTTCTGGTCGGACGCTTTCGAGGCGGCATCATTTACTGAAAGTTGATAGAGATGAATGATAATAGTAAGAATCAATTGCAAGTATGATGAGAGTGTTTCATGGACTAAATCGCCATAGTCCAACTATTAGATAAAGACATAACAATAGAGTAGGGAAACACAAGAGTAAGGACTTCCCAATAGATTAGATAACTGCCAATATTACTGGTATTAATGCTGTAAAATGAGTTTGGAAAGATTGACCTAATAGTAGGACTTACATCAAACCATAAGGGAAAATGTTGGCAGCTTAGAAGTCTAGTTAGAGTACTTTTAAAAGTTAGGAATATTTTACAGACAAGTGCTCCATACGGCACAGAAAAGAAAGGCTATTGCTTATCCCAAAAGTAAAGATGAGTCGATGTCTCCTAACGGCGACGGGTATCCCTTGGGCGAACCCTCATGTCTGCCAGTTGACGTACAACTTCCTGAAGATGTCGCTCATGCGCCCTCTAACGCACTCCGAGTTCCATGACTTCAGCTCGGGATGCAGCTAGTTGTTGCTGCAGAGCCTCATTGGTTCTCCTGGTCCTCTCCATACCCTCTTCCAGTTGACGAATACGGACCATGTTAAGGCCAGAGTTGGCGTCAAATTCCACTACTCTGTCGACGGCTGTATGACCTTGCTCGACGTTCCGAGTAATCCTACAGACCATGATGTGACAACCCGAAATTTTCTATTGCATTGAAAGCTCAGCCATTTAACCCAAATAAATGCCAGACTTATTCCTGCTATCATCTAGCACAATTTAGAGTCTGTCCGAGCATTCTGAAACCAGTACACTTAAGGAATAAGTGTTGGGGTTTATCAGCCGAAGCTATAGTACAACGAATGAGGCTGAAACACGTCGAACTGGAGTTCACGGCCACCACATGGGAGTTTACGACCGTAAACTCCATGTGGTCCGTAAACTCCTCCTTTATGTTGAAGTCTTGGCCATTTGTTCATTCCATCCTCTTCCTTTGGCTCAAATCCTCTCAATTATCATCCCGATCTTCGTCCCCGATCATCAAAACTCGTAAGTTTCTTGTCCTAACTAGTTGATATCTTGATTAAACTAGTGATCTTACATGTTTTCATCCATGAAATTCATGTTTTCATAGATCTTCAAGTTTCACCAAGAACACACACTAGTGTTCTTGGCCAAAATCGACCATTCAAGCCCCTAGATCGTAAGTACTCTTATCCTAACTCATTGTACACTAGGTTTAACATGTTTAGGGCTTAGAAAACATCAAGAAACAAGGATGAATGAGAGTTTACGTCCAACGGATGTTCTTGGGCCGTAAACTCCCTTTAAGGGTGCAAAGTTGCCCTTTCTTCCTTCCTTATGCCCAGAACTCAACCTAGAACCAACCCCCATTGAAGTAGGGACTTTAAACATCAAAGAAACCAAGTCCCTATAGAGTTTACGGCCATAAACCCCCAAGGAAATGGTCTGTTGGCCGTAAACTCCATAAAGGGGTCATATGGTGCCCTAACACCCCCTATGGCTTGTATAATTGACTAGAACCTTGCATGCTTAATCTAGGAACACCAAAACATGAAATGAATGGGAAAACATGAGTTTACGGCTGTAAACTCATGTGTTTATGACCATGAACTCTTCCAAAGGTCCATTTGGAGCCCTAGTCACTTCCTATGCCCTTGATTCGAGTCTAGCATAATTCCTTGAGTGGTTTAAGACTTTTGAACACCCAATGGAACCACTTCCATGAGTTTACGGCCGTAAACTCAAGGGGGAAGTGGTCTAAAAACCGTAAACACCCCTAAGGGCCACCATTTGAGGAGTAAACTCCAATGTGAGGCCATACTCTCTTTATATGCAACCCTTGGTACTCCTAGCACTTGTAGCAAAGTGTTTTCGTGCATTACGATATCCTTACTTGCTTAGTTAGTTATTAAACGACTAATTAGATACTGAAATGTATCATTACATGTAAATAGGATTCGCGTGTGTGGTCAAGTCCTCACTTGACACTTAGCATCATATACCATCCGTTCATCCGAATCACCCACGTCAGGTGAGTTCATACCCCTGAATCAACCTTTAACTGCTTTTATGGGGGGGGGGGGGAATACAAGTTGAACTATAGAGTTATTATATCAATCACATGTGATTAATAACTGTATAGCAAATAGATTTTTGCTTGTTAAACTACTTTATCCAGCTAAAGGTTTTCAAATATTGTTTTCAATTCTCGTTAAAGTATGAATATCCCTTTTTAGATTATAAAAGATTTTCCAAAGGTTTTACCAAAACTTCTTTTATGCTTTTATATTGTAAATGAATGTCTGTATATATGTATAGTTATATAAGTAATGTTTAAAGGACTTAGGAAGGCTAGCCCGCCCTACCTCCTTTTCCTTGTTTGGATGTGGATCTAGGGTATCAGTTATCCGTCCGAAGGTCGTTTAAATATTAGATATATATCATGTATACATATATAGTCATACAAGTTCTCCCAGGCAGTTCATTTCCTTTGGGTAGCAAAGGCATCCTTCCATTATTCATATACATAAAACACTAGTAACTATTATAGGAATAGTTAGGAGATTCTATTTATTCACTCTATAGTACGAAGAATTACTCAGGAGTCAGTTCATTCGTGAGTCTATACTCTTATGTTAATACTTTAAATAAAATGCGACGCACTATTTCCCGATACGACGCTTCCTAGCGCCATCACCGTGTAACCAGAGTCTCCTGGAGGGAGAGCGGACATCATGTGTATAGATCTATACAGGACAGACACTCCCACATCCTGATTGCTAGCTACAG
Organism: Lactuca virosa; assembly: GCF_052849685.1. Classification (NCBI taxonomy): domain Eukaryota; kingdom Viridiplantae; phylum Streptophyta; class Magnoliopsida; order Asterales; family Asteraceae; genus Lactuca; species Lactuca virosa. The sequence continues at coordinate 122,726,740 of NC_136430.1, read as the reverse complement.
TCCGAGCCGGTAAGGCCCATGGGTGACATAATGTCACCAACACTACATGTGACCTGGAGGGTCATCAGGTATTCGATCGTCAATCAGCATGGTTACATACGAGTTCACATTCACCCTTTTATTTTTAGACTGAGCCAGGCGTATTGTCCATTTAATACCCTCCTGGAGTCTATGTTTCATTCACCTTTAGACTGAGCCAGGCGTATTGTCCATTTAATACCCTCCTGGAGTCTATGTTTTATTCACCTTTAGACCGAGCCAGGCGTTTTGTCCATTCGATACCCTCCTCGAGTCTATGTTTTATTTACTTTTGCCAGCAGTGTTACTGCTGAGGTAGAATATTATTTTCCCTATTACTTTTACTTGTGATTTTTCTCATAACTTCCTTAAAGTAAAAACTATGTTTTGATAATGATAGTACCCTTAAGGGAAAATACTCTTTAAACATAATACAAGCGGGTCTTGGTAGAAGACTGCCTTTAGTAGAGATACTCCTTGGTTTAAACATAAAACAATTGGGTCTTGGTATAAGACTGCTTTTATTTAGAAAATATAGGATTTTCTGGAAAGAATTCTAACACTCTGTAAATCTTAAACCACCATCTTTTATGAGTTTATTTTGAAGAAAATATGTATTTACACCAATGTCATTAAATACTTATGAACTCACCAGCATTAAAAATGCTAATACTCGCTTTCAAAATAACTTGTATTCTCAGGTCATCCGTAGACAGGTACACTCCGGAAGCTTTTGTGAAGACAGCCTTGTACCGAGCTGCATTATATGTTATTTTCTGTATATACTTTGATGTTGTTGCTAAATGTAACCCATGTAAAATTATTACTATTAATGCAATGGTTGTTGTACTTTGATTACTATACTGCATATGTTGTGATACTTGACATGACGTCCTCCACCCCAGAACGTTTCCGCCGTTCCGGTTTTGGGGTGTGACAGATTGGTATCAGAGCATTGTTTATAGTGAGCACAGTATATCAAATCACAAAAGATATACAACCTATAAATACATTAGGGATAAAACACTCTGACCAAGAATTATACTTTAAAATATAACCATATTTTACAAAAGTATAAGAACATCCAGAACATAAACACCCGAACAAAGTATCACAAGAAGATTAAGAATAAAAGTCTTCGGATGTTGACCATTACCTTCAAACCTGGGCAGTTATGTAATCGTAAGCTGGAATAAATATAACCTGATCAACTATATTTATTCGAGATGCGACTAACGTGTTCTTGGGAGTGTTGGTGGTGTTGCAACAAATCCAAAACTTACCAAATAGGAATGCTAGAGCCAAACATGAAGTTTAAAATACTATAGGAGTATTTTAGGATACTAAAAGACTCACAATAATCTCAGAAGCATATTCAAAAGTTAAGAATCAAACATGTAATTAAAATACCATAGGGGTATTTTAGGAACCATAGATAACCTTGCGTGAAAACCAAAGAGATCCTTATTGATAGACCTATGATTACAGAGTGTATACTTCCAAGGTTATATATAGTGAGGATCTCATAGGCTAAGAATGTGTGGTTTCGCTCTACTTCCTTTTCCCTGTCTGGATGTGGATTTAGAGTAGTATCACATATTCGAAGGCCTATCAGATCTAAGTTATATATGATTGGTGTACGCTTTGTAATAATAGCAGGACACGATATGGATCACCCAGTGAAATTGTGTCAACCCGAAATTTCTATTCTGTACAACATTTCAAATCATTAGAAGTCAAAACAGTTACTGTTATTTTCAGACTTTTTGGAATAAGTTTGAGTATTTTAGGATTAACACTTTAGGAGATATCAGGAGAGAGGATGCCCTAGGGTTTATTGTGCAACAATAAAGTCCCGACACATCAAAAGTTTAGAGTTTACGGCCTAAACTTGGTGTTTACGGCCGTAAACCCTAAAGGGGAGGGGTATAAAAGTGGCACTTAGCCATTTTTAGCATTTTTCCACCTTTTCAAGATTAAATCTCAAACTCTCTCAAGTATCATCCAAAGATTTCTTCCAAATCTTCATCTAGTAAGTGTTTCTAACCCTTTCAAGTTAGTATATCACTTAATCTAGTGATTTAACACACTTCTATCCGTTAGATCTTTCCAAAAGGGTTAATCTTCAAGTTTCACCAAGAACACCAAGAACACACACTAGTGTTCTCGGACTTTTGGCTCATTTGAAGCTTCTATATAGTAAGTAGTTCTATCCTAGAGTATGTTAAGGCTTGATACACTTCTTTACATCAAGAAAACACAAGGAAACACCAAGATCAAAGGTGTTTACGGTCCAAGAACACCTTGGACCGTAAACCCTTCTTAAGGGGCCAAAGTGACCCTTGTCCTTTCCTTAGCCTTGGAAACTAGTCTAGACTCATACCTTAATGTGTTTAGGACTTGAAAAAATCAAAATACCATGATCCTTGGGGGTTTACGATCGTAAACCGAAAGGGAAATGGTCTTAGGACCGTAAACTCCATTTAGGAGTGAAATGGTGCCCTAACTTCTTCCATAGGCTTATACTTCAAGTGGAAACACTTCTAAGGACTTATAAACCTTCAAATCAACAAATGGTCTAAGAAGTATGAGTTTACGGCTGTAAACTCATGGGTTTATGACCGTAAACTCAATGAGTGGAGGTCACAAAACCGTAAACTCAAGAAAGGGGTTCTTTTGAACCCTAAACCCAATAGCTTTGTCCTACAACACTTAGATGCAATCCTTGGGACTTATAACACTTATATAAGGTGTTTAACTTGTCTTAGGATGTCTTAACTTTGTTAATTAGTTGTTTAAAGACTAATTGGATACATATATGTGATATTATATGTTAACTAGGATCATAGAGTGTGTTCAACTCTTCACTTGACATCTAGCAATCCTACATCTTCAGTTCATCCAAATCGCTCACTACAGGTGAGTTCATACCCCTTAATTAACCTTTTAAATGTTTTTAGATGCTTTTATGGGGGGGGGGGGGGGGGGGATACAAGTTGAACAATTATAGTTATTATATCTGTGACAACCCGAAAGTTATTCCGCTACCGTGACCCATTCCGTTAATGAAATTTATTTTATTTTGGGTCTTTCAATTAACTTTCAAATTAAAAATTCAATTAGAATTATTATTATAATTTCTTATGTGTCGGAACGAAATGTTATTGAGTGAAAACACTCTAAATAATCTTTTGAGAATTTCTAGACTACGACTAAGTCGGGTAAAGGTTATCTACCCGGGTAAAATATTTAGCTCCGTTTGATGTCGGTATTGGGTGTATCCCCACCAGGCCACTAACTCTAGACATATAAAAAGGTGGAATGACCACAATTTGAGCTTTTTCTCTCTTGGAACTTTCTCTCTCTACATCCTCTCTCTAGAAATCGGATTTCACCCAAGGATCACCATTTCAAGCTCCAAATTCATAAGTGATCCTTCCTAACTAGTTGTTTATCCTAGCATGCATTCAAATCCATGTCTTAAACTCTCAAAATCATCAAGAAGTATGTATTTACGGTTTGGGGAGCCTCCTAAAACCGTAAACTCCCTCAATGGGGGTTTTGAGGCCCCAAAACTCTTCCAAACCCTTTCTAATGCTTAGATATGGCTTAGATACTAACATGCATGGAGTTTGAACCACAAAATCATGTCTTTTTGGCTATGAACATGAGTTTACGGTTCTTGAATGTTCAAGAACCGTAAACATCCTTTTGTGGGGTTTTGATGCCCCTTAACCCCTCCAATGCATGTCTAATGGCCTTGAAACTTGCTTGCATGATCTTAGAACCCTAAAACATGTCCAAAGAAGTGTAAACTTGAGTTTACGGTTTAGGAACATCTCCCAAAACCGTAAACACCTCTCAAGGGTGTTTAAGTGCCCTAAACACCTTACATGGCTTGTGTTTGAGTCTAGAACTTGCATGAATGGCCTACAAACCACCAAAACACTTGGAAAATGGACAATCATGGACAAGCTTGGGTTTACGGCCATAAACCCATGTGTTTACGACCGTAAACACCCCAAGTGGTGGTTCAAAAACCGTAAACTCAAAACCCTAGGTCATTTAATGTCCGGATCCTTTCCTAATCCCTCAAATCAACCCTAGATCCTTCCTATGTGCAATATAAGGCCTTAGATCAATCAAACCACCACACCCATGAGTTTATGGCCGTAAACTCATGGGTGATATGGTCTTTGGACCGTAAACACCCCTAAGGGTTCACACTTGAAGAGTAAACCCTTCTAACTAGGTCATACACGCCTTAAATGCAACCCGTATCACTTCTAACTCTTGGAATCGAGTGTTTTTTTTGCATTGAGTGTGTCTACTTGTTTAATTAGTTGTATAATGACTAATTAGATACAATTATGTATCACCTCATGTTACTTAGGACCCTTGCATGTGTTCAAGTCCTAAGTTGTCTTCTAGCATCTTAACCGACACTTTCTCGTCAGGTGAGTTCATACCCCTACACCTTTTTCCGTGTTGTTCAATGTTTTCAGGGGGGGAATACAAGCAAATCATAAAGGTTTTCATAACTTAAAAACTGATGTAATTATACGATTCTCCGATAAATTTACGATACTTTATCCCTCTTGTAGTATGCAGAGCATAAGGGATACTTTCTAAATATAATTACATAGTTTTCCTAAAACTGTATGGAACTTATCAAACCTTTCAAATCAAAAAGGAAAAACTTATCAAACTATGCAAATTATTATGGGAATAATTTGGGATCTTTACCACTTGTCATACGAATTCGATTTCATGCAAAGTCAAAAAAATAAACTATGTTTGATTTAGTTTATCCTTGTCTAAACTAGAGTATCATGCTAAATGATTATGTTGTATTTAATTATTTATACTCTACTATGTTCCAAACAAATTCAAAACTCGCTAACGAATAATCATTCCGTGAAATAAATAATACTAGCTTGTGAGACTTATCTTCGTTATGTCCTTCGGGATACCAATAAATCCTCTCCGGAAGTATAACCAGAGTCTCCTGGAGGGAGAACGTGAAATTTATGGATAGATCTATTCGGGACTGACAATCCCACACCTAAACCGCTAGCTACAGTTAGGCGGGCACGCTTGGGGCGACAAATTTTGGAAATCGAACGACGCCTGAAGAACGTCAAGGAGGTCACGAGTCATATCAGTATGGTTATACGGCTCACAATATGTATTAAACAAACTAACTTGGTCACAGATTTTCTTGCTTTATTTCTACTATAGTTTTATGTACTAAAACTACCTACTTTCTTACTGGATGGTATTCCAGGGATCTAAATCTATAGTTTTATGTTTTAAAACTACCTACTTTCTTACTGGATGGTATTCCAGGGATCTAAACCTATAGTTTTATGTATTAAAACTACTTACTTTCTTACTGGATGGTATTCCAGGGATCTAAACCTATAGTTTTATGTATTAAAACTACTCACTTTCGTACTGGATGGTATTCCTGGGTCATAACTTATGAATGTTTCTTATCTTAAACGAATCAAACTACATGTTAGAAATATGGGATTTTTTGGGAAAAACATGCTTATGAATTTCACAACTCAGTAATGAACCGTTTTCTCGTTATAACAGTAAATCTTTATTAAAGGAAATGAACTATTTATCACAGGAATAAATAAATGATTTTTCCTTACCAAATACGCTTATGAACTCACCAGCTTTATGCCGATATTTTAAAACTGCTTGTATTCTCAGGTTCTCGTTAGACAGGTACTCTTGTCAACCTTTTTGGAGAAGACGGAGTGTATAGAAGTCTCTTCTTTACTTTTGTTCTAACTAATGTATCTATGAAAACTTGTAGTACTTTGTTTTCAAACGAATGTAATTATTTCTATGTAATGTAATGGTTGTGTTTACTATGCTTACTATGTTCATTGGTTGTGATACTTAACGTGGAGTCCGCCCCGGAACGTTTCCGCCGTCGGTTTCGGGGTGTGACAATATCAATCACATGTGATTAATAACTACCAAACAAGTGGATTTCTTACCTTTCAAACTGTGTTACCAAACTGTTTTACTTCAAACTGTTTTACAAACTCTTTTACTTATCAAATACTTTACTTAAACTCTTTTATACTTATAAATTGTCAAATGCATGCCTATATATGTATAGTTATATATGTAATACTTAAAGGACTTAGGAAGGCCAGCTCGCTTTAATTCGTTTTCCTTGTTTGGATGTGGCTTTAGGGTATTGGTTATCCGTCCGAAGGTCGTTTAATTATCAGTTGTATATCGTGTATACATATATAGTCACAAAAGTATACAAACATGTTCATACAATGCTAATAAGCTACCATAGGGGTAGTTTAGGGAGTTACTAATACTATTACTAGAACAATGAAACATACACTGAGTCAGTTCATTCATGAGTCAATACTTGCTAGATAGAGAGAGAACACACAATACAGCTAGTACACACAGAACATTACAATACATGCTAGATAGAGAGAGAACACACAATACAGCTAGTACACAGTACATTAGAATACTATACAAAGAGAACATACAAGCTAGACAGAGGGAGAACATACAATACAGCTAGCATACATTATACATATACATATACATTACATACAGTTATGTGAGCCACTAAACGGGGCATGGCACAACCTGCCATGACCTTTTTTGTATCCAGAATCTCCTTAATTGGGGAGCGTATGAGTTTGCATATGGATCTATACTGGATTGACTATCCTACACCTTGTTGCTCGCTACAGTGGGACTTGCAAGTCTACGGGTGCCAAATGTCATTTCTTACGACATCTTACATCGTCGTTTTACTATTGAGTCGGTAGCAGGGTACAGGCCGATCACATGTTACCCTAAGTCACAATTAGTTAAGGTAGTTAGTACAGCAGTAGTTACTTAATACAACACTACAGTACTATAATATTTTTCCCCATTGCATTCACTTCGTGAACATTCACACGATGCACGGTAATGTAAAAACTATATTTTTGGTTAATGATAGTCGTACTTGGGAAAATACACACTGTTACAAGAGACACACAAACAGATACTAGATGCCTTGGTAGAAGGCTACAATTAGTAGGAAACATAGGGTTTTCTAGGAGAGTTCAAACAAATACAAACTTTACAAAACTTACACATTACAAACATCCTACAAATGATTTCATACAAACACAGACACTAATATACTTATGATCTCACCAGCTTTAAAGCTGATCTACACTTTCAAAATAACTTGTATTCTCAGGTCACCAGTAGACAGGTACAGGTGCCAGGTTTTTGAGAAGCTGGAGCTCGTTCAAGACTCCCCTTTTATTTTGATGTATATTTTTGGTGTCTATATAACTTAACAAAACACACATGTATGAAATTATATTATTAATGCAATGGATGATGTTGTTGCTTGTTTACTACTTTGCATTGTTGTGATATTGTACATGACATCCTCCACCCCGGAACGTTTTCTGCCGTTCATAGGTTTTGGGGTGTGACAGATTGGTATCAGAGCACGGTTTATAGTGAATTGAGTGTATCAACCCATACAAGATATACGAACTATAAACACAAGCGGGATTAAAATACTCTGATAAAGAGTTTATACTTTTAAATAATAAAATATTTAACCAAGTATACATACCTACATTCATACTAAAATCAGTGTCACTAGGACAGAACAAAAGTATTACGATTGTTGGACAGCACAAGTAGACTTAGAGACATATGGTCAACCCTAGGAAGATGTAGCTTGATCAACTACATTATCCGAGGAGTGATTAGCATGTTCCTAAGTATGGTTGTGAGGTTGCAACTGTCACACCCCGAAAACCCAAGGCGGAAACATTTCCGGGGCGGACTCCACGTTGAGTATCAAATCCAATGTACATAGTAAGCGAAGTAAACAACCATTACATTACATATAAAGATTTTACATTTGTTTTAAGGTAAAAAGTATTACAAGTGTGATACATATGTATATATAGACAAAAGTAAGATGTGTCTTCTACGCACTCCGTCTTCGCCGAAAGGATCATCGGGTACCTATCTAATGCGGACCCGAGAATACAAGCAGTTTGAAAATCAGCATAAAGTTGGTGAGTTCATAAGCGGTTTTTGTTTTCTGAAAATGTACAAGTTCCCTTTCGGTTTCTGAAAAAGTTACGCACCAAGAAAATCCCATATTTTCTTAAAAGTTGGTTATCAAATCCAAATTGTAATGTAAAAGACGTACACTGAAAACATGGTTACCCTTGTGAATTTTAAAGTTTAGTTATCTGGTTTGTTACACGAATCTGGTTATGTACAAATGTTATCCCAGGAAAATCCCATATTTTCCTGAAAGTTGGTTACCAATCTGTAATGTGAAAGATGTATACCGAAAACCTGGTTGTCCTTGTGAAATGTATTAGTTTTAACACGTATATAAAACTAATATGTACAAGAAAACTAGTTATGTTATTCATTATTACTATCAAGTAAATCTATGTTATCCAAATTGCGAGTTCCATAACCATACGATAGACTAGATATGGCAATAAGTAGTCCACATCACCTTATGACTTTCGTCACCCTTGAACCTTTATGGTTCGGCTGTAGCTAGCAGCCAGGTGTGGGGTAGTCATCCCTGTATAGATCTATACACTCAAGTCACGCTCCCTATCTAAGAGATTCGGGTTACGGGTGCGGTCCTCCACTCGCGTATCTCTGTGGAGTGTTCTACGAGGACGTGTCTCCCATTTATAGGAATAACAAATTTACTAGTAATAATACAGAAAGATACTGTTGCATACAATGATCCTCCACTCGCGTATCTCTGTGGAGTGTTACCGAGGACAAAACAGTGTACTAAGTTTCATGTTCAAAGATCAAATGTTATGCTTTTAACTGATAAAATGTGGAAAACCATTTGTGAAAATATAAAATACAACATTTTATAACATTTTTCACAAATACAACGATAATGTGTTCTGCAAGTTCAAACTGTTACCAGATATGATTATCAGTGTTAAAAGCATATGTAATATAAAACACAACACATGTAAAACAAGTTTTGAGTACAAGTATTCCTTGTATTTTGCTTGTATTCTTCCCCTGAAAGCAGTGAAAAACATTGAAAAAGGGTAGGGGTATGAACTCACCAGGCGAGAAAACGTGACGGATTGGATGCTAAGTGTCGGTTCGGGGCTTGATAACGCGTGAGGTTCCTATGTAATATGAAATGGTATACAAATGTATATAATTAGACTTTAAATCACTAATTATATATGATTATACACTCCAATACAAGAAAACACTTCAAATCAAGTGTTTGGAGTGACCCGGGTAACATCTACAGAAGTATAGGGCTCGGATAATGTGTTTGCTCTTCAAGAGTAAACTCCTCCTGGAGTTTACGGCCCCTAGACCAACTCCACATGAGTTCACAGCCATGAACTCATGGATGAGGGTTTTATGTTGCTAAATGGTCAAATAACACTTGAGGAAGGTTGCTATGATTTAATCTAAGGCATAGGAATGGATCTAATCACCAAGAACATTACCAAATGGAGTTTACGGCTGTAAACTAGGATTTTATGGCCGTAAGCTCCTATGTGACCATTCCTTACATGATTTTGTGGTTCTAGATTAATCATATGTGATTCAAACCAATTTTACAAGCCTTAGAATGAATTTAGGGCATTATTTGACTTATGTATGTGAGTTTACGGCCCAGGAACCCATTCTTGGGGGGTTTACGGCCGTGAACTCTCAAAGGAAGGGTTTTCATCATGTTTATGGCCCCTAAATCGATTGTGGTTGGTTCTAGAATTTAATCCAAGGCTATTGGTGTGTTTAAGTGGCATTTAAACACTCAAATTTGAGTTTACTCCCCATGAAGATGAGTTTACGGACCAAGCATGCTCTTGGGCAGTAAACTTAAGTTTACTCCCCAAAAGTTGAGTTCAAGGTGTTCTAAGTCCAATCCCTTAAGTCATTTAGCCATATCTAAGCTCGAAAGGTGGATTGGAAGGGTTTTAAGGCTCAAAAACCCCCCTTTAAGTGTGTTTACGGCCCAAGCATGCTCCAGGGCCGTAAACACATGAACATGGTCCTTTTCCATAGATTAAACACGAATTTGAAGGCTAAGGATGCTAATCTATGATTTAGGGAAGTTACCTTGATGAATTGGAGCCTTAATTTGATGATTTTGGACCTTAAGTTTGGATTGAGGAGAGAGGTTAGAGAGAGTGTAGTGAGAGAGTGCAAAAGCTTCAAATGAAGTCTTTTGAGCTTTAAATACGTTTTAAGTTCGGGACACGGTGGAATTCTACTCGATACCGACGTTAGACGTGGCTTTTGGTCGCACCCGATTAAGTTGCCGTAACCCGATATGGTTGATTTTAAAATTTTTCCGATTACTAAAATGGGGTGTTAATATGAGTTCTAAACGCGTTAGGACACCCATTAAGTCATAATAGAAATCCCACGATTATAACTTAATTTAATAACGTAACGGAAACGAATTTAAAAACGACGAGTTTATTAACGGAACGGGTTACAATAACGGAAAGAATTTCGGGTTGTCACATTATCCCCCCGTTAGAGGGAATTTCGTCCCGAAATTCAGAATTATGATACAAATCATGGATCTGGAAATAGATGTGGATACTTCTGTTTCATCGAGTCTTCACGCTCCCAAGTGAATTCCGGTCCCCGCTTGGCATTCCAGCGAACCTTCATTATTGGGATGCGGCTTTGTTTCATGCGTTTAGTCTCTCGATCCATGATTTCAATTGGTTCTTCCACAAAGTTCAAGTTTTCGTTGATCTCAATCTCGTCTAAGGGAATCACGAGGGTTTCATCGGATAAACACTTTTCAAGATTCGAGATGTGGAATACCGGATGGATGTTACTAAGCTCATTGGGTAATCGAAGTTTATAGGCTACCGGACCGATCCTGGCGAGGATCTCGAAGGGTCCAATGTACCTCAGATTAAGTTTCCCACACTTTCCGAAGCGTACCGTGCCTTTCCAGGGCGAGACTTTCAACAGGACTCGGTCTCCAACCTGGAATTCCAGAGGTTTCCGTCGATTATCGGCATAACTCTTCTGGCGATCTCGTGAAGCTTTCAATCGTTCCCGGATTTGGATGATCTTTTCGGTGGTTTCGCGAATGATTTCAGGACCAGTGAGAGCACTATCGGGGAATCGACTCTTGGCTAGCTGCGTGTCCCCTACCTCGGCCCAGCACAGAGGGGATCTGCACTTGCGACCGTATAGGGCTTCAAACGTGGCAGCCTTGATACTAGTGTGGTAACTGTTGTTGTACGAGAACTCGATCAAAGGCAAATGTGTGTCCTACGACTTTCCGAAATCGATGACACATGCTCTAAGCATGTCTTCCAGAGTTTGGATAGTTCTCTCACTCTGTCCATCGGTCTGAGGATGATAGGCCGTACTCATGTCTAGCCTAGTTCCAAGAGCTTTCTGAAGGGACTGCCAAAACCTTGAGGTAAACCTGCTATCTCGGTCGGAGATAATGGACGCAGGTACACCGTGCAGTCGGACTACCTCCTGGGTATAGATCCGCGCGAGGCTTTCCATCTTGAATGATTCCTTGATCGGGATGAAGTGAGTAGATTTTGTCAAACGATCGACAATTACCCAAAGGGTGTCGTACCCACTCAGACACTTGGGTAACTTGGTGATGAAGTCCATGGTAATCATTTCCCATTTCCACTCGGGTATTTCGGGTTGCTGGAGTAGACCCGAGGGTTTCTGGTACTCAACTTTCACCTTGGCTCAAGTCAAGCACTTACCCACAAATGTCGCGATCTCAGCTTTCATGTTGGGCCACCAGTATTGTTTCTTAAGATCCAAGTACATCTTATCAGACCCCGGGTGAACGGAGTATCTAGTCTTGTGCGCTTCCTCCATGACAATCTCTCTGAATCCTCCGAACTGTGGGATCCAGATTCGGTCCATGAAACAATAGACTCCGTCACCCCTGATCTCAAGTTTCTTATCCATTCCCCTCAAGGCCTCGCTTGACACGATCTCGGATTTAAGGGCTTCTAATTGGGCCTCTCGGATTTGCATGGATAAATGGGAATGGATAGTCATCATCAGGGTCTTCACTTTGCGGCTTGAACTATCCTTTCGGCTAAGGGCATCTGCCACCAAATTGGCCTTGCCGGGATGGTAGCGGATTTCACACTCATAGTCGTTGAGTAGTTCTACCCATCGTCGTTGCCTCATGTTTAAATCCTTCTGATTGAAGATGTGTTGCAGGCTCTTATGGTCAGTGAAGATTGTACACTTGGTTCCGTAGAGATAATGTCTCCAAATCTTCAGTGCAAAGACTACGGCTCCTAGTTCCAAGTCATGAGTGGTATAGTTGATCTCGTGTGCCTTCAGTAGTCTCGAGGCATATGCAATCAGTTTTCCCCTTTGCATAAGCACACAGCCTAAGCCCTGGTTAGACGCATCACAATAAACAACGAAGTCCTCTATCCCTTCGGGCAGGACAGGACCGGTGCGATGCACAAGGCTCGCTTTAAAGTTTGGAACGCAGTCTCTTGCTTTTCACTCCAACAAAAGGGTACACCTTTCTGTGTCAGAGTGGTTAGAGGTTTGGCGATTCTGGAAATATTCGGGATAAATCTCCGATAATAGCCGGGGAGACCCAAGAATTGACAAATTTCTGTGGGTGTCTTCGTTGCCGACCAATTCTTTATCGCTTTTATCTTGGATGGATCTACGTGAATACCCTCCTCGCTTACCACGTGACCGAGGAAAGTTACCTTCCGAATCCAGAATTCACACTTGGAAAATTTCGCGTACAACTTTTCGAATCTAAGGGTTTCCAACACTGACCTCAAGTGTTGCTTGTGATCTTCTTCACTTCTGGAGTAGACAAGTATGTCGTCAATGAACACGATGACGAACTTTTCTAAGAAGGGACGACACACCCGGTTCATCATGTCCATGAACACAGCCGGTGCATTGGTTAGACCGAAGGGCATCACTACGAACTCGTAGTGTCCATACCGAGTTCTGAAAGCTGTTTTGGAAGCATCACTCTCATGAACTCGCAGCTGATGGTGCCCTGACCGAAGGTCTATCTTTGAGAAGTAGCTGGCTCCTTGAAGTTGGTCGAAGAGGTTATCTATTCGCGGAAGGGGATATCGGTTTTTGACGGTCAACTTGTTCAACTCACGATAGTCTATACACATCCGGAAGGATCCATCTTTCTTCTTTACAAACAGAACCGGAGCTCCCCAGGGTGAGGAACTCGGTCTGATGAACCCTTTGCTGAGTAACTCGTTGAGCTGATTGGATAACTCCTGCATTTCTGCTGGAGCTAAGCGATACGGAGATTTGGCTACGGGGGTAGCTCCAGGAATTAGGTCAATGCAAAACTCGACCTGACGTTCGGGAGGAATTCCTGGAAGCTCTTCGGGAAAGACATCAGGAAAGTTACAGACTTCGGGGATGCTCGCGAGGTCTTTAACTTCCTGTTTTTCATTGATTACATGGGCTAGGAATGCTTGTCATTCCTTTCGCAATAGTTTATGAGCTTTGATGCAGGAAATGATGCAAAGATTGGAGCTGAGTTTATCGCTATAGATTATGAGAGTCTGACCCATAGGAAGGTTGAGACGGATAGCTTTTTCGAAACAGAGGATATCAGCATGATTGGGACTCAACCAATCCATGCCAATGATGACAACAAAGCTCTTTATGGAAACTGGCATAAGATCGATGGGAAATGAATGATCGTTCAAGGTAAGAGTACAACCTACGAATACATCGCTAGCGCTCTCTTTCTCACCGTTAGCCATCTCGACAGTAAACATCTCGGTTAATGGTTGGGGATTAGGTTTAAGGTTATGTTTGAACGAATGACTAACAAAACTTCTTTCGGCACCCGAATCGAAAAGAATACTAGCATAAGAGTTGTCGAGAAGGAACGTACCCGAAACAACGGTGGGATCGGCAACTGCCTCCTCTCGTCCCAAATCTAGGACTCTCCCAGTGTTACCAGTTGTTTTCACTTTGGGGCAGTTCCTCTTAAAATGCCGGACTTCACCACACCCGTAGCAGGCCTGACCAACACCCGCTCCGGAAGTTTGAGTTGTTGATTGGGTTGGTGCTTTGCAGAATCGAATCGTATGCCCTTTTTTACCACAGTTGGAGCATGACAGATTGCGGCAGGGGCTGGGGTTATGGTGGAAATTACACATATCGCATCGGGGAAAGGTACCAGCATACCTACTGGTAGGTGCTTGAGCTGTAGAACCAACAACAGAAACAGGAGCAGGGGCAGTAGCAGCGCGGACTGCCACCGTTTGCTGCTTCTTCGAGGACTCCTGAGAAGGCTGACTCTTCTTCTTCTTCCAGAATTTTCTTTTCTCACCACTCCTCTTTGTTGGTTCAGGAGTGGTGGTCGCTTCCTCAAGGTCATCACTATGATCAATCAGAGTTTGCGCCAAACATTTAGCGCTGTCGAAGGTCTCCGGCCTTGCAGACAAAAGATTTCCATTGGTTGGCTGGGTCAGCCCTAATATGAATCGTTCAATCTTTTTGCTTTCCGGAGAAACCATTCCCGGACAAAGGAGGGCTCGGTCCTCAAATCTAGAAGTGTAGGAAGCAATGTCGTAACCCTTCATCTTTAAGGTCCAGAGTTCGTGTTCGAGTTTCTGCATCTCGCCCCGAGGGCAGTACTGGGCTATCATAATTTCCTTTAGGCTTGTCCAACCCATAGCATTCGCCACCAGGAAGGTTAGGGACTTGACCCGGCCATTCCACCAGGTTAATGCGTTATTGAGGAAAGTGCAAGCGGCGTATTTAACTTTGTTGTCTTCGGAAACTGCACAAATTTCGAAGATGGACTCAATCTTTTCGAACCATTGAGTCAAGGCAATGACACCTCCCTTGCCATCGAAATATGTGGGTTTTGCATTCATGAAGTCTTTATAGGAACACTCCTTTTGGTGTCCTTGACCACCATCCTGTCCACCAGATCCGCCAGGATTCATTTGTGACATTGCGGCAGCCACAGCAGCAGTAACAGCTGCCTGGAACAGAACGGGATCGAACTGAGGGGGCGGTGGTGGTGGTGGAGCGTCTTCATTTCTTCGGTTAGGTCTTCTACGGGGAGGCATCTTGTTCTGAAATGATTAGGAAAGATAGGGTGGTAAGTAGATAAACTATCGCTAAGGAATGATTGAGTTCTATTAAGCGATGAAGCAGGAGAGAGTTATCAAAGTAGATAAACTATCGCTAAGGAATGATTGAGGAACAACGCTGGGATGAGAATTTCTATAACGGATTTGTCTCGAGAAATACTCCCATAGTATTTCATGATTCGCTGTGACGACGGCTCGTTGTTTTGGTATTGGGTAAGTTTTAGGCATGTCGCCTACCACAGTCACTCCCAAGCACATGTTGGCCGTGTCTCGAATGAATATAGTTGGCCAGGCTATATTGACCCTAGACACGACTACATAATTGCCCAGGTTTAACTGCAGCATACAACACCCATTTACTTATGTTTTGTTCTACTTGTAGTTACGGATCTCGACGATTAGGCATACTTATGTACTTTTTGAAAATACTTATATTTTAGAGTATACTTTTAGTTCAGAGCACTTAGGCCCCTTAATGTTTATAGTCTTATACCATGTAAGGTTTGGTATACTTAGTTCACTATAAACAAGGGCTCTGATACCAATCTGTCACACCCCGAAAACCCAAGGCGGAAACATTTCCGGGGCGGACTCCACTTTGAGTATCAAATCCAATGTACATAGTAAGCGAAGTAAACAACCATTACATTACATATAAAGATTTTACATTTGTTTTAAGGTAAAAAGTATTACAAGTGTGATACATATGTATATATAGACAAAAGTAAGACGTGTCTTCTACGCACTCCGTCTTCGCCAAAAGGATCGTCGGTTACCTGTCTAATGCGGACCTGAGAATACAAGCAGTTTGAAAATCAGCATAAAGCTGGTGAGTTCATAAGCGGTTTTTGTTTTCTGAAAATGTACAAGTTCCCTTTCGGTTTCTGAAAAAGTTACGCACCAAGAAAATCCCATATTTTCTTAAAAGTTGGTTATCAAATCCAAATTGTAATGTAAAAGACGTACAATGAAAACATGGTTACCCTTGTGAATTGTAAAGTTTATTTATCTGGTTTGTTACATGAATCTGGTTATGTACAAATGTTATCCCTGGAAAATCCCATATTTTCCTGAAAGTTGGTTACCAATTTGTAATGTGAAAGATGTATACCGAAAACCTGGTTGTCCTTGTGAAATGTATTAGTTTTAACACGTATATAAAACTAATATGTACAAGTAAACTAGTTACTTTATTCATTATTACTATCAAGTAAATCTCTGTTATCCAAATTGCGAGTTCCATAACCATACGATAGACTAGATATGGAAATAAGTAGTCCACATCACCTTATGACTTTCGTCACCCTTGAACCTTTATGGTTCGGCTGTAGCTAGCAGCCAGGTGTGGGGTAGTCAACCCCGTATAGATCTATACACTCAAGTCACGCTCCCTATCTAAGATATTCTGGTTACGGGTGTGGTGCTCCACTCGCGCATCTCTGTGGAGTGTTCTCCGAGGACGTGTCTCCAATTTATAGGAATAACAAATTTACTAGTAAGAATACAGAAAGATACTGTTACAAACAATGATCCTCCACTCGCGTATCTCTGTGGAGTGTTACCGAGGACAAAAGAGTGTACTAAGTTTCATGTTCAAAGATCAAATGTTATGCTTTTAACTGATAAAATGTGGAAAACCATTTGTGAAAATATAAAATACAACATTTTATAACGTTTTTCACAAATACTACGATAATGTGTTCTGCAAGTTCAAACTGTTACCAAATATGATTATCAGTGTTAAAAGCATATGTAATATGAAACACAACACATGTAAAACAAGTTTTGAGTACAAGTATTCCTTGTATTTTGCTTGTATTCTTCCCCTAAAAGCAGTGAAAAACATTGAAAAAGGGTAGGGGTATGAACTCACCAGGCGAGAAAACGTAACGGATTGGATGCTAAGTGTCGGTTCGGGGCTTGATAACGCATGAGGTTCCTATGTAATATGAAATGGTATACAAATGTATCTAATTAGACTTTAAATCACTAATTAGATATGATTATACACTCCAATACAAGAAAACACTTCAAATCAAGTGGTTGGAGTGACCCGGGTAACATCTACGGACGTATAGGGCTCGGATAATGTGTTTGCTCTTCAAGAGTAAACTCCTCATGGAGTTTACGGCCCCTAGACCAACTCCACATGAGTTCACGGCCGTGAACTCATGGATGAGGGTTTTATGTTGCTAAATGGTCAAATAACACTTGAGGAAGGTTGCTATGATTTAATCTAAGGCATAGGAATGGATCTAATCACCAAGAACATTACCAAATGGAGTTTACGGTCGTAAGCTCCTATGTGACCATTCCTTACATGATTTTGTGGTTCTAGATTAATCATATGTGATTCAAACCAATTTTACAAGCCTTAGAATGAATTTAGGGCATTATTTGACTTGTGTATGTGAGTTTACGGCCCAGGAACCAATTCTTGGGGGGTTTACGGTCGTGAACTCTCAAAGGAATGGTTTTCATGATGTTTATGGCCCCTAAATCGATTTTGGTTGGTTCTAGAATTTAATCCAAGGCTATTGGTGTGTTTAAGTGGCATTTAAACACTCAAATTTACGTTTACTCCCCATGAAGATGAGTTTACGGCCCAAGCATGCTCTTGGGCAGTAAACTTAAGTTTACTCCCCAAAATTTAATTTCAAGGTGTTCTAAGTCCGATCCCTTAAGTCATTTAGCCATATCTAAGCTCCAAAGGTGGATTGGAAGGGTTTTAAGGCTCAAAAACCCCCCCTTTAAGTGTGTTTACGGCCCAAGCATGCTCCAGGGCTGTAAACACATGAACATGGTCCTTTTCCATATATTAAACACGAATTTGAAGGCTAAGGATGCTAATCTATGAGTTAGGGAAGTTACCTTGATGAATTGGAGCCTTAATTTGATGATTTTGGACCTTAAGTTTGGATTGAGGAGAGAGGTTAGAGAGAGTGTAGTGAGAGAGTGAAAAAGCTTCAAATGAAGTCTTTTGAGCTTTAAATATGTTTTAAGTTCGGGACACGGTGGAATTCTACTCGATACCGACGTTAGACGTGGCTTTTGGTCGCACCCGATTAAGTTGCCGTAACCCGATATGGTTGATTTTAAAATTTTTCCGATTACTAAAATGGGGTGTTAATATGCGTTCTAAACGCGTTAGGACACCCATTAAGTCATAATAGAATTCCCATGATTATAACTTAATTTAATAACATAACGGAAACGAATTTAAAAACGACGAGTTTATTAACGGAACAGGTTACAATAACGGAAAGAATTTCGGGTTGCCACAGCAACGAGTCTAAAAACTTACCAACACTACTACAATGAGAACAGTAGAACAGAACATTAAACTTAAAATACTATAGGAGTATTTTGTGTTACTACTAATTACTTATCTGAGAACTAAAGGTCTTTACTGGTATATCAATGGTTGTTTAGTGGATGCACTAAGGTTATATGTATCTAGGACGTCATAGACTTAGAATCTGTGAATCTTTGCTTTATTCCCTGTCCTTGTTTGGTTGTGGGCTTAGAGTTAGGGTCACTTATTCGAAGACCTATCCTGTCTGAATTACATATAACTGGTATACACTAAACAAGTATTGAAGCAACTGATAAAGATCATCTTATAATTATCTAGTTAATTCGTTAATTAATTATTTCTTATATCTCTTTTCTCGCGTAGATTTAATGGCTGGATTCTATTTTCCCGGAGACCCGTACTTCCCCAACCACGACAATGCTGGATGGCTTGGAGAAGAGCCAGAAGATGATCACCCAATCCCTTTGGATGATCACGAAGCTGAAGGCTTTTCTGATGGTTCTGACTCGGAGTCAGAAGTCAATAACCAACCCCCGACTGTTCAAAACCCAAATCCTCGTCCAGCATTTCAAGGACCCACACCTCTGTGGGCCACAAACTTGAATAGATGGAGTCAGGAACAGGGTCAACCTTTTCCCTACAACGGAGATAGAAGTTTCTACAACCTCACTGAGGGAGGTTCTGCTGACAGGGTCCTACCCATTATGGTTCGTAGGATTACCCGGAACACAGAGCAGGGTCGAGCAGCTATCGGCCGAGTCGTGGAGATTGACGCCAACTCTGGCATTAACACTATCCGCATTCGCCAGCTAGAGTCTGCTCATGAAAGGACTCTGGTCCAAAATGCTGCTCTGCAGAGGGAACTCACTGAAACCCAAGATGAAGTTAGGGAACTTTGAGCACAACAAGCAAGATCCGATAGGCGCATGAGGGATATAGAACGCCTTCTGTCGGAATCAAGAACTCATTCTGGTAGTTCTCGTCGCCGATAGATTCTCACCAACTTCTCTTTGGGATATAACTTAGTTATGTAAAAAGTCTAGTCTAATTTCCTGTCCTTGTAAATCTTATACCTGTTAGGTCTTGATTAGGTCGTAGATCTGTCAAAATTTTTCATCTTGGTTGATGTAAGACCTACTTCTAGGTCATTTTTCCCTAACTTGTTACATCTGTAATCCCAGTATCATTGACAGATATCTAATCTAATGGAAATTATTATCCAAATGCTTTCATCTTCATTCAAGCATTCATTCAATTATGCTGTTGGGCTATGGAGAGTTAGTCCATGATTCATTCTCATCAATTTTCCTATCAAATTCTTATCAACGTTTATATCTTTCTAAAACTTCCAGTTAAACGATGCCTCTACGTAAATCAACAAGACGCAATCCTCCTCCACCGATACCACCTACTCCTCAATTCGACACAACAGCCCTAAATGTTGTTGTAGCTACAGCTGTGGCTACAGCCATGGCTCAATATCATGCATCAGGTTCCACTGGAGGAGGAGGAACCCCTGTTCATTCCATTCAGGTTGAAGCTCCTGTGCGCTCGAGAGAGTGCTCCTTCAAGGACTTCACCAACGGCAAGCCATTGTCCTTCAAAGGGACTGGCGGAGTCATTACCCTCACGCAATGGTTCGAGAAAACCGAATCGGTTTTCGAAATCTGCTCCTGCCCAGAGGAGAGCAAGGTCAAGTTTGCTGCTTGCACCTTTGAAACGAAGGCCCTAACATGGTGGAATAGCCATGTTAAGTCACTATCTCTTGTAGTGGCTAATGCAATGGGCTGGGATACCTTGAAAGACCTCATGATTGAGCAGTACTGCCCGAGGGGCGAGATCCAGAAACTGGAGGAAGAACTGTGGAGCCTAACCATGAAGGGCACCAACGTAGTCGAATACACTGCCAGAGTCTGTGAACTGGTGGCCCTTTGTCCCAGCATGGTGCATATAGAAGGGAAAAAGATCGAGAGATATATATGGGGGCTGATGCCACCATACCAGGGAAATGTATTGGCATCCCACCCCACTACATTTGATAGTGCCAAGCGATTGGCACAGCGGCTAATTGACCATGGGGCTCGTACCCCGGCCGCGACAACCACCCTGGCCATCTCAGAACCCGCAAGGACCGCTGATTCCAAGCGGAAGTTTTGGGATGATAAGAAGAAGGCAAAGATTGCCAAAAAGCAGCAGGTCGTGGCAGTACATGCTGCGATAGCACCTGCCGCTGCTGCTCCGATAAAGCCGTACGCTAGAAGTTTGCCTAAGTGCAACAAATGCAACTTCCATCACATTGGTGCCTGCCGGGAAATGCAGTGCGTGAACGGCAACAGGAAGGGGCACACTGCCCGTTTCTGTAAAGCTCCGGCGAGGCCAATCACCCAAGTCCCCAGTGCAGGAGTGGGCCAAGCTTGCTACAATTGTGGCGACGTGGGCCACTACAAGAGGAACTGCCCGAAAGCAGGAAACGCCGGTGGAGTGGCGAGAGTTCTGGCCATAGGCCACGAGGAAGCGGTTGCCGACCCCACAGTGGTCACTGGTACGTTTCTCCTCGACAACTCTTATGTATGTATAATGTTTGATAGTGGAGCGGAGAGGAGCTTCGTGAACCAAAAATTTGCTCATTTACTTAAGCATAAATCACGAGCACTTAAAGAACCGTTCACTGTAGAAATGGCTAATGGGAAGACAGAGAGCACTAGCTGCATATTCATAGGGTGTACCTTAACTTTAGATAGCCATTCATTTTCGATCAATCTCATGCCGGTCTCAATTAAAAGTTTCGACGTCATCATTGGAATGGATTGGTTGAGTCTTCAGCCTGTCGACATCATGTGTTACGAAAAGGCTGTCCGCCTTAATCTGTCGTCTGGCGAAACTCTAGTAGTATATGGCGACAAACACGGCACGAACCTGTTATGTTTTGAGCATTCTAACACTCCTAAGTGTACATGCAACCCTAAATACCTTGGATCTATGTTTTCTCTATTATACATGCAAATATGAATATTCCAAGGTATTTATCCTAACTAGCATAAGAACATGGATTCATATGAATATAACAAGTTAGAATACATACCTCTTTTGATGTAGATTATCTTCATGAAGCTTGAGTGCCTAGTGCCCCAAGTGTGGCACCTCAAATGGTTCACACAACATCAAATACACTTGGAATGACTTGAGAGAATAATACACTTCATGAAATCGTCCAGCCCTCATATTCACACACTAGTGCACGATTTCTTGAGCCATGGGATTCTTTTATATGGTGGCTATTATGGTTACACCATGTAACTCATAACTTTACCCATTCCTTATGCTCCATGGATTTTAACCTCCATGGAGTATCCATGGGTCACCCCATGGACTTAGTCCAACATAAGGAATCTTGGATCACAAGCCCACATATATAAGAATGAATGATTTACACAATCAACCCATATATTTAATTAGTCTCCTTTTGATCACTTAATTAATCCTAGATTAATTCTTGATCAATACTAATTAAATAATCTTATTAATATATTAGAACTTATAATATATTAACAAACCTTATGTGTTACTTCTCTCATCATAGTCTATCCAAATGCATGATGCCATGCAACCCAAATGGACCATGCCGGGTCGGGTCAAGTCTTGCCAATTATAGTTATGGACTTAGACATTAATCCAACAGTCTCCCACTTGGATAAGTCTAAAACTATTATTGCGTATGACTTCAAGAACCGACTGGAAATCGTAGCTCTCAAAAGCTTCCGTCGAACTCTGATCTTGCCGATGATCTCTGACCTTTGTCAATGATTTGTCCATTAGATAAGGGATCATATATTCCTCCATTCTAGATATCATATGGACTGAGACATGGATTATCAATCATTCTCTCTGTCCATTTGTTTTTTCCCGATTTCCGATTTATGACGACTGACTAATTGAACAAATCAAATCAGTCCAGGCTCGGCCGAGCACTTACATTTGTCATCACCAAATCATCGAGGGGCCCACAGATATCGCTTTTATCCCGAAGCTAAAAGGAATGGATAAACTTCGACTCATATGGCTTGTTCTACTACTTGTTGAATCATACACAAAGGCACGTTTCATAACATGGAGTTACCAATGCGTTTCCGCGCAATCAATGTACAACCAACTCATAGTAACAACTCATATCTCTAGGTTTGAAGAATATACTATATTATCGTCTCATGATCACTCGTGATAAAATCCATGAAGTGATTCAAATGAGCGTGGGTTGAATCCAATACTCAGAACTTATGAGCACTCATGAGTGTTGTAACACAACTTTGTCCACCAACTTGGACCTCTACAAGCCAACCCATGACAGTCTTGATTCATATCTACTTCCAACATATGACCGACTGTGGATGGTTTTGAATAACTTAGTCATTCCGGAAGAATAACCTAGTTTATTCTGGAAGTCAAAACATGCAAAATGAAACACAAGAATAAATGAATCAAATATGGTATCAAACCCTATGAATATAAATAGACCACTTTTATTTATCACCATACTTATTACTCAATATTCATTGTTTCAGTTTTATCAACTTTATACTTGAATTAAAACACTAGTTGTCCCATGCTCCAAGCATGTACACTATGTTTTTTTTCTAAACAATAGCTTTGCCATACACCAAGTATGCACTCTATGTTTGTCTATGATCCTTACTTTGTGAAATAAACCAATTGACCAAACTTTCAATGATTCTAATTTCACACTCCCAAATCGAAACCTTGTTAGACTTTACACTTAAATGCACTACCCTCTTGCAATGAATATGTACAAAGTCATAAAGACTTGTCAACAACCCTTACATGGTATTCCAATGAAGACCTACTCCATGGACACAAAGCCTTATGTTCAAAGTATGCATTGCTTTGAACATGCTTCTTGCACTAAGTTCTTTCTAATCTTACATAGATTGCTTCTATCTATAGAGACAACTCTATATTCCCATTTTGACTACTACTTCTGAACACGAGTTGCCTTTTATCAGACTATGTCAATATGGTCCTTCCAAAAACTCACACTATACTTCCAACTGTCCTTGAACAACCAGTCTTTGGTAAACCTTAGATTGTCCTCGACAATTTCTTAATCACTTTAGTCATATTTAATTCAAGACACTTTCCTTCTTAATGCCCCAAGTCATTTGGAAAATTCAGAAATGATAAATATTATAGCACATGTAATCGATCTTGTACCCAAAGTAAATGGGACACGATTCATGATGTTTCACATAAAGACATGGTTCTAGACCATTCTTTTGCCATAATAATTTTTGTTTGCCATATTCTCAAAATTGGACTATGAAAAAGGGATGCCGTAATCATAATCGAATTTTGAGAACGCAATATATAGAATTTTCTTAAGTTGAACCAATCCAACATGAAATTCATATATATATTCTTGACTAAAGATGATTAAAATCTCAATCTAATCCTTTTAGAATTGAAATGAAGTATAATTTCCTCTCCCTTAATTATAGCAAAACAACTTTTTCAACCCCTGCAACCTCACGAATTAAAACTTTTGTTTTCTATAATTAACATTGCTAACTTGCAATAGTTATCATAATTATCATGCTCCCACTAACATGATGATTATTAGCATAACACATATGCTCCCACTAGCTTTGACATGTACTAAGAAATCAGCTAGACTTGTAGAGGTTAATACAAGATTGCTTTGATAAGACTTTATCAAAATCATAGACCTTATCTTAGATAGCTCACAGGTGTGTCTAAACAATTTCAGAACTATGAAAAGGAATGCCGTAATCATAGTCTCAAATGTTTAGACATTTGCCATCTGCTTCAAATCTACTTGGTGGTAGTGTTTCCTCACCATCATTTTCATGAATCGGAGAGAAATCGTATGACCCTTAGATTTTATGGTGTATGTGTTCTTATCCATGTGAATTGTCAAAACCATACTCACAAGACAAGGATAATGACAAATCCAAACTCATATGGACTGAACTTATGCAAAATTAACTTCTTGCCACATGGCAGTACAGGGCCTGCCATTG
The DNA here is from genome assembly GCF_052849685.1 of Lactuca virosa. NCBI lineage: Eukaryota > Viridiplantae > Streptophyta > Magnoliopsida > Asterales > Asteraceae > Lactuca > Lactuca virosa. The sequence continues at coordinate 122,702,183 of NC_136430.1, read as the reverse complement.
CTTCCAAGTTGTTATGCAACCAACTGAGAACTCTAAGAACTGCTATGCAAAGACAACTTTAACTGGAATGGGCACAGAATATGTCAACACGATAGGTTATAAACCTCAAGTCGTGTGCTAGTGAAGAACCTCAGGTTTTATTCTTGATTAGTTCTTGAGACTTTCAAGACCTTTAAGCCTCCCACTGTCCTCTTGACATATAAGACTCACTTGTCAAATATTCAAGAGATAGTGCGGATTCTTTATCAAGACAAACACTTCACATAATTTGCCTAAGTTGGTCTTTGTTTTATCCAAAACATCACAGCTTATCAATTTCAAATGTACAAGAGTAGGACACTTTTACTCTTACAATTGACAAGTGTTTTAAACCTTTCTTTAAGATATGTCACTCAAGTTACAATCTTAGAGTATAACTCTAAGAATTGTTTTGGAATGAAGTATGACTCATCTTCTTGATTTGACCACTTAAACAATTCATAGCTCCTCTTCTTAGCTATCAGAAAGCACTTAGAGGATGAATTGTGATAAGGTCTCTTAATCATTAAGATGATTATATAACATGATACTCAAGTACTCTCCCATCTTTTCAGATTTGAGAAACTTTTATCTTTCTGCCTAATTTGATTCTTCTCATTCGTTCTGCCATACATCGAGACTTTTCGAATGCTTCAAAATTATACTTAAACTTATAAGTATAACCATATTTACTAAACTTTAGTAAATCATGACGAATAGTCTTATCGATCTTTGTGTTGGACTTGACCGGTGCACCAGAATGTGTACTCGATCCCTTAGTCATTCACTTGACTCACATATACATGTGAACAAGGTATTAATCTTAATTTTTCCAAAGATGGAAATTCTCATTCATCATACTCTACAACTTGCATGATTTCCAAGTTTCTATCCAACTGAAACCTTGGGTGATGAGAATCTTTCCTTATTTGGTAAATTAGACATTACCACAAATGAAAGAATCAAATTGATATTTCACTCTTGCTATTAATGGAATCATATAAACAACAATTTTTCACAAATGTCATTGTAAGGATACTTAAAATAAATAAAATCAAAAATTTCCTTTTATTTTACAACCTTTGCGGAAAAACTTTTTCCTTACAATGTAACTTGAAATGAAAACTATGTTATTACATGTTTCCTAGCAATCTATCATAACTCCTAAGAAGTAGCTCAAGAATCTGATCTTCAATCAAGCGATAGAAATCCATCTTCGCGGTCAGATTCAACATATTCTTTCTGTAAGTTTCTTCACTTTTTCTTTGATTCTTCAAACATCAACATGTGACCCAGTCACATCATGTAATAAGAATCTCCAAGTAGGAACTTAATAGAGTTAGACAATAGATTTTACCTGAAGTAGAGTCAAACTTATTCACTTTAACATCCTTAGGTAAATTTGGCGGCTTCGTAATCAATGCCCCTTCCTTTGGCGATACAATCATATGGACTCTATGGAAATGGTACACAGGACTATCACAGACTTAGACTTTCTCTTTACCATTTAGCCAACCGAGTTGACTATGGCTAATCCCTTTCCATTGGGAAGCAAAAGCTTTTCTGGATATCCAATGTTAGCATTTTCAAAGTCCATGGAAGTTTCGGAAGTTGATCTTCTAATCAAATTTGATTTACTAGCCTTCCAAATCGTTGCTGATTCAGCAGTACCAAGCAAATAGATAAGATTATTAAGGGTCTTGCCATAGTCTGTTTCATAGGAGTCCCAAAGGAACTCACTATGTGACTTAGAAAGTGATTGAACCACCAACTTTCTCAAGACTTTGACACCCAACTCTCCCGGCTTGTCAATATGTGACTTCATCTCCAAGATGTGATCACACATAGACCTTGCTTGCCATTAGGGATTGAGTGACCTTGAACTTGTGGGTTAGAGAGAATAATTGGAGGAGGTGGAGGAAGTAAAGTTCTAAGAGATTTGGGAAGATCATAGATGTCTGAGCTAGACATCTCTTTGGGAGATATTCAACAAAGTTGATTCAAAGTCCTAAATATAACACCCAATTTGAAATATTAAGGCTAGGACCCAACACAATATTTTATAACTTGAAAGAGGGATGCCATAATCCAGGCTATAAAATATTTGAAGGTAGGTGAATGACGATTCACCAATTTCCACCATGAGAAAACGAAATAAATTATTAGGTTTTTTAATTGGATTTGAAACTCCTAGATCTTTTGAGATTCACTGAACTTTTCAATGGCATGTTTCAATCTCGAGTGTGCCCTTCAGGTTTTGTGACTGGGATGTCGAGGATCACAAAACAAGGTGTGAAGTAACAATGCAAATTACTTGGTACTCTTAAATGTTTATCACCCAACCGATGTGCCGGTAAACCACACACGCTCCACCGGCCTATGATAAATTTTAAGAAAACCCTTTGCCTACCTTGTTAAATCAAGCTAGTGTGCCGATAAACCACACACGCTCCACCAGCCGACTTAAGCAAAGTGCAAAGTGTAATTTCATGGATTAGCACCTTATTCACATTTTCCTAAGTAACTAAGATTGGGAATTTATAAAGGTTTAGTTACTTAGTATTTATCATTAATACTTTTAATGAAGGGAGAATTATAGTCCTTGTCCTACCCATTCGGCTAACGACCATCCACCAGTCAAGGAAGCGGTGGGTGAGAGTGGACACCCATTAAGCTGTCATTTTATAGGCAACAACCTTATACCCCCTTATAGACCGGCTTCGTGAATGAGGCCTACTAATGGTAAGACTGACTTGCTCTTATACATATATATATATATATATATATATATATATATATATATATATATATATATATATATATATATATATATATATATTATTAACTTATAATATTATAAAGTATAAGGGTTGAATTTTAACTTTTAAAATTCTAAGGGCTTAACTTGGAATTAAAGTATTCATAAGAGAAAACTTTCCAAATTCCAAAACTTGAGGGCAAGTTTTGAAAATATTCAAAACCTTTCATTTCATAACTTATGAGTTTAATGGTTCATTAAAATGAAGACTCTTCATTTTTATGTAACTCCTTATCTTTTAATGACATCTTTTAAAGAAGTGACTCTTTAACATCCATAACTTGAGGACAAGTTATGAAGTCATAAAACAATTTAATGAAAAAGACTCTTCATTTTTTATGTAACCTACAACACTTTTATGAGTTTTTAAGATTAATAAATATGACTTTTCACATAACTTGAGGACAAGTTACAAAACCATATTTTATTCACTTCTTTTAGATTAATATGGATTGAAATCAACTAAAACACAATTTTTTTTCATTATCAATCTAAACTAACTCATAAATCAAGGAAACATAAAATGAACTCCATACAATTTCCATCAAGATCATGAATTATACAAACAATTTGCGCATAATTCCTATGATCTAACAAAACTCATAAGCATGAACATTCATAATCAACAATTTTCAAGAATAACATAAACACATATAAACTTGAAACTTTTATTATAGCATTGAAATTGGTTTAACATAATCATTACCACAATAAAAATAGGTTTTATAATCCCAAAACAGTCAAAGGTAATGATTCTAGACCAATTCCAGCACCAAAACTCGAAGATATGTTGTTTGGGGTTCCAACTCGTCGAGTGCATGAACAAACTCGTCGAGTTGGTTGAATTTTGCCTTGGACTCGTCGAGTCCCTTTATGGACTCGTCGAGTCCCCTGTCCAGACAGCACAAAACTTCGTTTTTCAAGCCAATTTTGCAAGTATAAGAAGAAAACAAGCCTAGGCTATGATACCACTGTTGTGTTTTGAGCATTCTAACACTCCTAAGTGTACATGCAACCCTAAATACCTTGGATCTATGTTTTCTCTATTATACATGTAAATATGAATATTCCAAGGTATTCATCCTAACTAGCATAAGAACATGGATTCATATGAATATAACAAGTTAGAATACATACCTCTTTTGATGTAGATTATCTTCATGAAGCTTGAGTGCATAGTGCCCCAAGTGTGAAACCTCAAATGGTTCACACAACATCAAATACACTTGGAATGACTTGAGAGAATAATACACTTCATGAAATCGTCCAGCCCTCATATTCACACACTAGTGCACGATTTCTTGAGCCATGGGATTCTTTTATATGGTGACTATTAGGGTTACACCATGTAACTCATAACTTTACCCATTCCTTATGCTCCATGGATTTTAACCTCCATGGAGTATCCATGGGTCACCCCATGGACTTAGTCCAACATAAGGAATCTTGGATCACAAGCCCACATATATAAGAATGAATGATTTACACAATCAACCCATATATTTAATTAGTATCCTTTTGATCACTTAATTAATCCTAGATTAATTCTTGATCAATACTAATTAAATAATCTTATTAATATATTAGAACTTATAATATATTAACAAACCTTAAGTGTTATTTCTCTCATTATAGTCTATCCAAATGCATGATGCCATGCAACCCAAATGGACCATGTCGGGTCGGGTCAAGTCTTACCAATTATAGTTATGGACTTAGACATTAATCCAACAGAACCTTCGTATCATCTCGAGCATCCAAGCTCAGAAATTATTGCGAAAGGAATTTCATGCATTCCTTGCTCATGTGGTCGATGTGAGCCAAGAAACGAAACCTATTCATAACATTCCAGTAGTACGCGATTTTCCCGACATCTTTCTAGAAGAACTTCCAGGATTACCTCCGCAACGTCAAGTCGAGTTCAGAATCGACTTAGTTCCAGGGGCTACCCCCGTAGCCAAATCGCCTTATCGTCTAGCACCTGCAGAGATGCAAGAACTGTCCTGTCAACTTAACGAACTGCTCAGCAAGGGCTTTATAAAACCAAGCTTCTCACCATGGGGAGCTCCGGTCTTGTTCGTCAAGAAGAAAGACAGATCGTTTCGTATGTGCATCGACTACAGGGAGCTCAACAAACTGAACGCAGTATTCATGGACTTAATGAATAGAGTGTGTCGTCCTTACTTGGATCAGTTTGTCATCGTCTTCATTGATGACATACTAATCTACTCTCGAAGTAAGGAGGAGCATAGTCAACATCTACGACAAGTCTTAGAAACCCTGCGCGCGGAGAAGTTTTATGCAAAGTTCTCGAAATGCGAATTTTGGATCCGACGAGTCAAATTCTTAGGGCACGTGGTTAGCAAAGAGGGTATACACGTGGACCCTTCCAAAATTAAAGCCATTGAGAACTGGTCAGCACCGAAGACGCCTGCGGAAATTCGTCAATTTCTAGGCCTCGCTGGCTACTATCGCAGGTTCATTCAGAACTTCTCCCGCATTGCGAAGCCTCTTATCACACTGACCCAGAAAGGCCTGGCCTTTGACTGGGAAGAGAAGCAGGAAAAAGCGTTCCAAACGCTCAAACGAGCCTTGTGCACCACACCAATACTATCCCTTCCTGAAGGGATAGAAGACTTCGTTGTCTATTGCGATGCATCGAATCAACGACTCGGATGTGTTCTGATGCAGCGAGGTAAGGTCATCGCCTATGCCTCGAGACAGCTGAAGACACATAAGGACAACTACACTACCCACGATCTTGAACTAGGAGCAGTTGTGTTTGCTCTGAAGATCTGGAGACACTACCTGTATGGTACAAAAAGCACAATCTTTACAGACCACAAAAGCCTACAACACATATTCGACCAGAAGGAGCTCAACATGAGACAACGACGGTGGGTCGAGCTACTCAGTGATTACGAATGCGAATTTCGTTATCATCCGGGTAAAGCAAATGTAGTAGCTGACGCTCTAAGTCAGAAAGAATATTCTGGTCGAAGAGTCAAATCATTGGCGATGACTATCCATTCACACTTATCCACACAAATACAGGCGGCTCAGCTTGACGCTTTGAAACCTGAAAATGTGACCAGTGAATCCCTGCGAGGGATGGATAAGAACTTGGAAGTTAGAGGTGACGGAACTTATTATCTCATGGATCGGATCTGGACCCCGAAACTTGGTGGTTTCAGAGACTTGGTCATGAACGAGGCGCACAACACTCGTTATTCCGTCCACCCAGGTTCAGATAACATGTATTTGGATCTTAAAAAGTTATACTAGTGGCCTAACATGGAAGTGGGAGCGGATCACTATGGATTTCATTACCAAGTTGCCCAAGACAATGGGTGGACTTGATACCATATGGGTCATCGTCGACAGATTGACCAAGTCCGGACACTTCCTGCCTATCAAGGAAACAGACAAGATGGAGAAACTTACAAAAACTTACATCAGAGAAATTGTACGACTGCATGGTGTTCCCATATCCATTATCTCGGACAGAGATAGTAGGTTCACTTCTAGGTTCTGGCAGTTGCTATAGAGTTCCTTAGGAACTAGGCTGGACATGAGTACAGCCTACCATCCGCAGACAGACAGGAAAAGTGAGAGGACTATGCAAACCTTGGAAGATATGCTGCGAGCCTGTGTGATCGACTTTGGGAAAGCATGGGATACTCATTTTCCCCTTGTTTAATTTTCTACAATAACAGTTATCACACGAGGCCCTCTATGGCCGCAAGTGCAGATCCCCTCTATGCTGGGCTGAGGTGGGTGATACCCAGTTAGCTAAAGGGAGAGTCCCTGAAAGCACTCTTACAGGTCCGGAGATCATACGGGAAACAATGGAGAAGATCGTTCAGATCCGTGAACGATTGAAAGCCTCCAGAGACCGACAGAAAAGCTACGCTGATAAACGAAGGAAACCGTTGGAATTCCTGGTGGGCGACCGTGTTCTATTGAAGGTCTCACCCTGGAAGGGCTTGATACGCTTTGGAAAACGTGGAAAGCTAAATCCAAGGTACATAGGGCCTCTCGAGATTCTCGCAAGAATCGGCCCTATAGCTTACAAACTTAACTTACCGAGCGAACTCAGTAACGTACATTCTACCTTCCACGTCTCGAACTTGAAAAAGTGTCTGTCTGACGAGACTCTTGTAATCCCACTCGACGAGATCGAGATCAATGAGAGCCTCAACTTCGTGGATGAACCAGTAAAGATCATGGACCGAGAGGTCAAGCAAACGAAACAAAGCCATATCCCGATAGTGAAGGTTCGCTGGAACGCCAAGCGAGGACCTAAATTCACTCGGGAGCGAGAGGATCAGATGAAACTGAAATATCCTCTTCTTTTTACTTAGTTATTTGTAACTACTTATTTGCTTAAATTCTAATTTTGGGACGAAATTCCTTCTAAGGAGGGGATGATGTGACAACCCGAAATTTCTATTCTGTACAACATTTCAAATCATTAGAAGTCAAAACAGTTACTGTTAAATTTCAGACTTTTTGGAATAAGTTTGATAATTTTAGAATTAACACTTTAGGAAATATCAGGAGAGAGGATGACCTAGGGTTTATTGTGCAACAATAAAGTCCCGACACATCGAAAGTTTAGATTTTACGGCCTAAACTTGGTGTTTACGGCCGTAAACCCTAAAGGGGAGGGGTATAAAAGTGGCACTTAGCCATTTTTAGCATTTTTCCACCTTTTCAAGATCAAATCTCAAACTCTCTCAAGTATCATCCAAAGATTTCTTCCAAATCTTCATTTAGTAAGTGTTTCTAACCCTTTCAAGTTAGTATATCACTTAATCTAGTGATTTAACACACTTTTATCACTTAATCTAGTGATTTAACACCAAGAACACACACTAGTGTTCTTGGACTTTTGCCTCATTTCAAGCTTCTATATAGTAAGTACTTCTATCATAGAGTATGTTAAGGATTGATACACTTCCTTACATCAAGAAAACACAAGGAAACACCAAGATCAAAGGTGTTTATGGTCCAAGAACACCTTGGACCGTAAACCCTTCTTAAGGGGCCAAAGTGACCCTTGTCCCTTCCTTAGCCTTGGAAACTAGTCTAGACTCATACCTTAATGTGTTTAGGACTTGAAAACATCAAAATACCATGATCCTTGGGGGTTTACGACCGTAACCCAAAGGGAAATCGTCTTAGGACCGTAAACTCCATTTAGGAGTGAAATGGTGCCCTAACTTCTTCCATAGGCTTATACTTCAAGTGGAAACACTTCTAAGGACTTATAAACCTTCAAATCAACAAATGGTCAAAGAAGTATGAGTTTACGGCCGTAAACTCATGGGTTTACGACCGTAAACTCAATGAGTGGAGATCACAAAACCGTAAACTCAAGAAAGGGGTTCTTTTGAACCCTAAACCCAATAGCTTTGTCCTACAACACTTAGATGCAATCCTTGGGACTTATAACACTTATATAAGGTGTTTAACTTGTCTTAGGATGTCTTAACTTTGTTAATTAGTTGTTTAAAGACTAATTGGATACATATATGTGATATTATATGTTAACTAGGATCATAGAGTGTGTTCAAGTCTTCACTTGACATCTAGCAATCCTACATCTTCAGTTCATCCAAATCGTTCACTACAGGTGAGTTCATACCCCTTAATTAACCTTTTAAATGTTTTTAGCTGCTTTTATGGGGGGGGGTACAAGTTGAACAATTATAGTTATTATATCAATCACATGTGATTAATAACTACCAAACAAGTGGATTTCTTACCTTTCAAACTGTGTTACCAAACTGTTTTACTTCAAACTGTTTTACAAACTCTTTTACTTATCAAATACTTTACTTAAACTCTATTATACTTATAAATTGTCAAATGCATGCCTATATATGTATAGTTATATAAGTAATACTTAAAGGACTTAGGAAGGCCATCTCGCTTTAATTCCTTTTCCTTGTTTGGATGTGGCTTTAGGGTATTGGTTATCCGTGCGAAGGTCGTTTAATTATCAGTTGTATATCATGTATACATATATAGTCATAAAAGTTCCTTCATTCAGTTCCATACCTTTAGGTAGCAAAGGTATACAAACATGTTCATACAATGCTAGTAAGCTACCATAGGGGTAGTTTAGGGAGTTACTAATACTATTACTAGAACAATGAAACATACAATGAGTCAGTTAATTCATGAGTCAATACTTGCTAGATAGAGAGAGAACACACAATACATCTAGTACACACAGAACATTACAATACATGCTAGATAGAGAGAGAACACACAATACAGCTAGTACACAGTACATTACAATACTATACAAAGAGAACATACAGGCTAGACAGAGGGAGAACATACAATACATCTAGCATACATTATACATATACATATACATTACATACAGTTATGTGAGCCACTAAACGGGGCATGGCAATACCTTCCATGACCATTTTTGTATCCAGAATCTCCTTAATTGGGGAGCGTATGAGTTTGCGTATAGATCCATACTGGGTTGACTATCCTACACCTTGTTGCTCGCTACAGTGGGACTTGCAAGTCTACGGGTGCCAAATGTCATTTCTTACGGCGTCTTAAATCATCGTTTTACTATTGAGTCGGTAGCAGGGTACAGGCCGATCACATGTTACCTTAAGTCACAATTAGTTAAGGTAGTTAGTACAGCAGTAGTTACTTAATACAACACTACAGTACTATAATATTTTTCCCCATTTCATTCACTTCGTGAACATTCACACGATGCACGGTAATGTAAAAACTATATTTTTGGTTAATGATAGTCGTACTTGGAAAAATACACACTGTTACAAGAGACACACACACCGATACTAGATGCCTTGGTAGAAGGCTACAATTAGTAGGAAACATAGGGTTTTCTAGGAGAGTTCAAACAAATACAAACTTTACAAAACTTATACATTACAAACATCTTACAAATGCTTTCACACAAACACAGACACTAATATACTTATGATCTCACCAGCTTTAAAGCTGATCTACACTTTCAAAATAACTTGTATTCTCAGGTCACCAGTAGACAGGTACAGGTGCCAGGTTTTTGAGAAGCTGGAGCTCGTTCAAGACTCCTCTTTTATTTTGATGTATATTTTTGGTGTCTCTATAACTTAACAGAACACACATGTATGAAATTATATTATTAATGCAATGGATGATGTTGTTGCTTGTTTACTACTTTGCATTGTTGTGATACTATACATGACGTCCTCCACCCCGGAACGTTTTCCGCCGTTCATAGGTTTTGGGGTGTGACAGAAATGTTTAATAATCTCTTAGGATTCTTTAGACATTTCCATTCTCGCACGAACCATTTAAAGAACCTTATCCACTTCAGTGATCGGCAGAAGAGTCGATTCAGACCCAGAAGAGGTTCATTAAGAAGATTTCCAATTAGGAAATAAATGAACGAGGAGGAGACTATTGAAATCACCATGTGCCTATATCTTTTAGGGACATCGGTAGGAAATTCGCCTGAACTTATGAGGTTCCAGTCATCCATCATGAAGTGATGACACTCAGAGTCAGAATCGGAAGTAAGACGAAGTAGAAATTCGATATGTCTACAAGAGAAGAGAACCCTAGGTAAATACCCGAAGGAAACCAACGCCGATTCCAGTCAGGGATAAGAGTTGGACGGAGGGAGCCAATACATGGAACCCGAGAAGTGTCTTTTCCTCTCTATCGTCATGCTAATAAATCCATAAAATAATACAATTTGGTGAGTTAGTGACTACACTACTCACATTATGTGCTAGGCAAATCATCTTTCCCGTCCCAATTAATACGAATAGATCGGATCTCAAAACATCGATTTAGAGTGTTTAGCCATAAGTTTTCATGAGCCTTTTCTTCTGTGATCCTCGTTCCGAACTTCCCTCAAATCTTCTCAAAACCGGAGAGTGAACCTCTCCAATATGAAGATAACTTAGTAGGAACGACTCCCATTTTATGGATTTTCCGATACGTTTACTCCTACCCTGTTACCCGGACTGCATCATAGGGATGTAGGTCGACACTCAGATAAACCAGGCGCGGGAAAAATTTATGCCTATCATAATAAAGAAAGATACGTCTAGGGTTAACCATCGTCTCTCATCAGCTTGTGTCCCTTTTCATATAGGAAAAACCATGCCTCCAAAGAAACGTAACCAACCCTCTTGTAAGACACCGAATCTCCTATTAGATGAAGCTACGTTTCAAGCTGCAGTCTCAACAGCCGTAGCAGCTGTCATGGCTCACCTTAATGCTAACAACGCCAATGTTTTCAAGACCACCATCGGGATTCCCGATCAAAGCAATGGACAGCAGCAACCAACACCTGTGTACCCAGCCACCCAAGAACCCCAACATAACCCACTGAAGAGAAAGTTTAAGAAATAGGAAGGAAGTACCTCGACTCAAGGACCTTCCAAAGGGCAACGAGTTGAGGTAGTCAATACCCCTGTCAACACGTCCGTCCCAACTCCAAGAAGACCATACCTAGGAAACCTTCCCCACTACAGCAGGTGTGACTTCCATCATTATGGAGCCTGTCGGGAGCCCTTTTGTGTTAGGTGCAACATGAAGGGCCATACCGCTCGTAATTGCAGAACACCTGTTGAGTTCATTACATCAACCACCAATGTAGAGACCAGTCCAGTATGCCACCTATGTGATGGAATTGGGCACTTCAAAAGGGACTGCCCAACTGAAGGAGACGGCAAAGGCACAGGAGGAGTTTGATCCAAATACCTAGGTGAAGCATCAAGGAACCCGGTAGAATTTTGGTACGTTTCTCAATCCTAAGTAGCTAGCCGAGAGCTTTAATAAATAAATTCTAATTGTAATTACTCCCTCGTTAAGGCGAAAGTCGCAGCACTGTTGAAAAATTCAAAATCCATTAGAAAAGCTATGATGGCTTGATATATAAGTTAAGGCCATTTATAATTAAGAATTGATAGACCTCGAGTGAGTTATACTGCCTTATCTCCTATTCCTCGTTGGGTTGGGATTTAGGGCGGAGTCGCTCAGTCAACAGTCCTTTTAACCTTAATTATACATGACTAGTGTATACTAGGCGATTATAGAGAGGCCTCATGAGAAATCCATTCATGAAAAGTACATTATTCCGAAACATCAGGACCCCCAAGAGTTCCGCGTTGGTTCCATCGATCCAAGTATCCACTATAGTGGTACCATGGACGAAACTTGAGACGCTAAGAACTTGTGTGCCCCGTTCAGTACATGGTCCTATCGATCTTCATTCTATATCATGTCGATGTTTGTTAAATTCGACACTCCCGTCAATCATGGTTCGACTTAGTGCGACCATGTGAAAATTCCAAGTGCTGTGTAAAGAGAACTTTCACCATAGCCTATTCGTCAAATGAAAGTTCCTCCGAACCTGATAAGAAAACCTAATGCGAACCGTCAGTCGTCTCTCTTATCCAAACCTTCCGAAGTACCAGGAGAAGGGTACCACGCACTGTTAACCAACCCCTCTTTAGACATTAAAACTAGATGCAGAAGACACTGCAGATTCTCCAAAAGACAAAAACCGCCCGAAACCTACTCCATAGATTCCCCAGAAAGGCCATCCGCACCGCACAATCAGGTTCGTGAATCAAGAGAAAGAACTCATGGGATTAACTTACTACTACTGAGTATATGCATTAGAGTGGTATATAATTTTAGAGCAATAAGATTTAAGATGTGTGCTTCCTCCCTACTCCCTATTCCTCGTTGGGTTGTGGGTCTGGGGTGGGGCCACACAACTGAACATCCCGTCGATCTCAATTATATACGACTGGCATACACTGAGTATTAGTGATTGACCCGAGTATGAGGTCTACCACGAACCTGTAGTAAAACTCTTCATCCTATCCCATAAAATAGGAGCTGGAGTCAAGAGAACCACTGTGGGTTGAGCTACTAAAATGACCACAAATCCAAAATTTGTTGTCATCCCTGTTAAGCCAACATAGTAGCTAACACCCTCAGTTAGAAAAGTAACTCAAGTCGTAAGAGTCAAAAACATTGACTACGACCATCCATTCATGCTTAATCCCATGAGTTAAGTATCTCAGCAGATATCCCAGAAACCTGGAAGCTGTGATAGGTTAAACTCTGAGAAGAGTGGGTGAAGAAATTAGAAGTCCCGAGTGACGGAACCCTATACTCTCTAGATTTAATCTAGATCGAGAAAACTCAGAAACACCGAAAGAGTAGTTGCAAAGGATACTTGCACTACTCAGGCACTTCGTCCATCCAGTTACAGACGAGTAGTGCCTACGACACACCACCTCCTAATGCGAGAAAAGTCACCGTCTCCCTGTAGACGATAGACTACATTCTCCGAAGTTAGTACTAGGACGCTAGGAACCACGTGACCACCTTCTAAACCAAGAATACTTGAATATAGTAAAAAGGTATGTTGCGTTAAACCTTATAACCCAGATCATAAAGAGGTTGTAGACTTGACACCAGTTTGGGTGTTAGTCGATGAGTTATACAAGAACACACGTTTCCCACAAACTGAAAGGAGCCGACACCTTAGAAAATAGGGCATGTATTAGAGATTCGTTGGGCTACTCGGTGTTCCAAAGAATACTATCCCTAAAGAGATAGTAGAACCACCTCCAGAAATAGTCCAGCGCTTCAGAAAACCTCAAAGGGCTAAGTTAGCCCTGATCAGAGACTGCTATCCATGAAACAGCGAAGCAAGTAAGAGAATGATTCTTTCCAGTTAGGAATCATACTATGAAAGCATTTATTAGACGATGATGAAAATTAAAACCTTCTAAACATCGTCTGGTAAAACCTTATCTCGCCGACATTGAGAGTTTCCGTTAGAAACACCTCAAGAGTTAGAAGTGCAGGTCCATTTTGCACTAGGTCGAGATAGATGCCATGTAACCAATAGGTACCAGTAGTAGCCATTGCTTCCGATGATCCATAAAACCTCTGAAATGCCAATCAGTAGGAAATACGAATCCGAAGACGACCTGAACCTTCTAAGAACCAACCCGGGAACTACACCCCCTAGTAAGAGAGAACTTTTGGAACTTCAAAATGGTGATCACGCCAGTGATGATCTCACCATAGAAGTACATTATGTTCTAAGTACTGAAAAGCTCTATCTTCCCAAGAGCATAGGACCATCCGAGATTCTTTATAAGAATGGGTCCAACCCCCGTCAGACCTCGACTACTTTGGGAATTCCATAAATTCCACCCAAATCTATCCATGTCTTAGATTTGAGAAAGTACTTGTCCGACGTAACTCTTGTAACCCCGCTTGACGAGATCGATATCAATGAGAGCCCAACTTCGTAGGAGTTTGTAGAGATCATGGATCGGGAGGTCAAGCGAACGAAACGAATCCACATCCCAACTAGTGTTCTTGGCCAAAATCGACCATTCAAGCCCCTAGATCGTAAGTACTCTTATCCTAACTCATTGTACACTAGGTTTAACATGTTTAGGGCTTAGAAAACACCAAGAAACAAGGATGAATGAGAGTTTACGGCCAAAGGATGTTCTTGGGCCGTAAACTCCCTTTAAGGGTGCAAAGTTGCCCTTTCTTCCTTCCTTATGCCCAGAACTCAACCTAGAACCAACCCCCATTGAAGTAGGGACCTTAAACATCAAAGGAACCAAGTCCTTATAGAGTTTACGTCCGTAAACCCCCAAGGAAATGGTCCCTTGGCTGTAAACTCCATAAAGGGGTCATATGGTGCCCCTAACACCCCTTATGGCTTGTATAATTGACTAGAACCTTGCATGCTTTATCTAGGAACACCAAAACATGAAATGAATGGGAAAACATGAGTTTACGGCCCTAAACTCATGTGTTTACGACCGTAAACTCCTCCAAAGGTCCATTTGGAGCCCTAGTCACTTCCTATGCCCTTGATTCGAGTCTAGCATAATTCCTTGAGTGGTATAAGACTTTTGAACACCCAATGGCACCACTTCCATAAGTTTACAACCGTATACTCATGGGGGAAGTGGTCTAAAAAGTGTAAACACCCCTAAGGGCCACCATTTGAGGAGTAAACTCCAATGTGAGGCCATACTCTCTTTATATGCAACCCTTCATACTCCTAGCACTTGTAGCAAAGTGTTTTCGTGCATTAGGATGTCCTTACTTGGTTAATTAGTTATTAAATGACTAATTAGATACTTAAATGTATCATTACATGTTAAATAGGATTCGTGTGTGTGGTCAAGTCCTCACTTGACACTTAGCATCCTATACCATCCGTTCATCCGAATCACCCACGTCAGGTGAGTTCATACCCCTGAATCAACGTTTTAAATGATTTTAACTGCCTTTATGGGGGGGGGAATACAAGTTGAACTATAGAGTTATTAAATCAATCACATGTGATTAATAACTGTATAGCAAATAGATTTTTGCTTGTTAAACTGCTTTATCTAGCTAAAGGTTTTCAAATCTTGTTTCAAATCTCGTTAAAGTATGAATATCCCTTTTTAGATTATTAAAGATTTTCCAATGGTTTTACCAAAAATTCTTTTATGCTTTTATATTGTCAATGCATGCCTGTATATGTATAGTTATATAAGTAATGTTTAAAGGACTTAGGAAGGCTAGCCCGTCCTACCTCATTTTCCTTGTTTGGATGTGGCTCTAGGGTATCAGTTATCCGTCCGAAGGTCGTTTAAATATTAGTTATATATCATGTATACATATATAGTGATAGTTCAGTACATATCGATTGAAGGTAAACGGGCAACAAGCTACGCCGCTAACCCTTTCTGGATGGCAAAACCAATTCTTTTGAAAACAACATTTGTGGATCTAGGAGATATGACATTAGAATGCATGACCCGTTGGACTCTATTAAGGAGCTCCACCGCCTCTGGTGCGAGAAAACCAAATGTATCGAATGCAAAAGGAACAAACACATGTTGATTTTCGATACATGTATTCTCGTGCTTTACCACTTTGCACGCAGCGACTTTCAAAACGGCATGCCCAGCTGTGAAACCCCCGCTCCCCAAACCAACGAGAGGAGAGACCCCAGTAAGATCCACGCACGCATGCTTCCCTCCTATCCATCCAAAGACCAAAATGTCAGCCGGTCTAAGTGTGGACCTGCCATCCTGCGGGTCCGTCAAAAAGTTCACTGGTGCTTCTTTCTTCACAGAAATACCAGCACACATCCTTCCATTATTCATATACCTAAAACACTAGTAACTATTATAGGAATAGTTAGGAGATTCTATTTACTCACTATCTAGTACGAAGAATTACTCAGGAGTCAGTTCATTCGTGAGTCTATACTATTATGTTAATACTTTAAATAGAATGTGACGCACTATTTCCCGATACTGCTCTTCCTAGCGCCATCACCGTGTAACCAGAGTCTCCTAGAGGGAGAGCGGACATCATGTATATAGATCTATACGGGACAGACACTCCCACATCATGACTGCTAGCTACAGTCCGAGCCGGTAAGGCCCATGGGTGACATAATGTCACCAACACTACGTGTGACCTGGAGGGTCATCAGCATGGTTACATACGAGTTCACATTCACCCTTTTATTTTTAGACTGAGCCAGGCGTATTGTCAATTTTAATACCCTCCTGGAGTTTATGTTTCATTCACCTTTAGACTGAGCCAGGCGTATTGTCCATTTAATACCCTCCTGGAGTCTATGTTTTATTCACCTTTAGACTGAGCCAGGCGTATTGTCCATTCGATACCCTCCTGGAGTCTATGTTTTATTTACTTTTGCCAGCAGTGTTACTGTTGAGGTAGAATATTATTTTCCCTATTACTTTTACTTGTGATTTTTGTCATAACTTCCTTAAAGTAAAAACTATGTTTTGATAATGATAGTACCCTTAAGGGAAAATACTCTTTAAACATAATACAGTCGGGTCTTGGTAGAAGACTGCCTTTAGTAGCGATACTCCTTGGTTTAAACATAAAACAATTGGGTCTTGGTAGAAGACTGCTTTTATTTAGAAAATATAGGATTTTCTGGAAAGAATTCTAACACTCTGTAAATCTTAAACCACCATCTTTTATGAGTTTATTTTGAAGAAAATATGTATTTACACCAATGTCATTAAATACTTATGAACTCACCAGCATTAAAAATGTTGATACTCACTTTCAAAATAACTTGTATTCTCAGGTCATCCGTAGACAGGTACACTCCGGAAGCTTTTGTGAAGACAGCCTTGTACCGAGCTGCATTATATGTTATTCTCTGTATATACTTTGATGTTGTTGCTAAATGTAACCCATTTAAAATTATTACTATTAATGCAATGGTTGTTGTACTTTGATTACTATAATGCATATGTTGTGATACTTGACATGACGTCCTCCACCCCAGAACGTTTCCGCCATTCCGGTTTTGGGGTGTGACACATGATGGGTAGGAATCGATCAGTGGAGCCTCCCTCGCTTATATTGTAAAAGCTTCAGTCTCCGTTGAAAGGTAAGGGCTGACCCTGCTCATCACTCCATCAATTCAAGGTTGTTGCTGTTGGATAAGGTGTCTAAGTCCATAACTATTTCTGGTATGTATTTGACCCAACCCGGCATGGTCCATTTGGGTTGCATGGCATCATGCATTTGGATAGACTAAATGAGAGAAATAACACTTGTGGTTTGTTAATATATTATAAGTTCTAATATATTAATTATATTATTTAATTAGTATTGATCAAGATATAATCTAGAATTAATTAAGTGATCAAAAGGTGACTAATTAAATATATGAGTTGATTATGTAAATCATCCATAACTTGTATAGTGGGCTAAAAGGCTCCATGGATTATCAAGTTGGGTTAAACCCATTGGATGCTCCATGGAGGGTCCATGGGAGTTACAAACCCATGGGTCATTGAAATGAAGAGTCATGTAACATTAGGGTTTACATGGTGTAACCCTAGATGTGACACACTATATAAGCAACATGTTCTCCACCAAAATCGTCTACACATAGTTACAAGAGGGCTAGACCGATTTTTACAAGTGTTTGCATTCTCTCAAAGTCATTCCAAAGCATTTGATGTTGTGTGAAGCATTTGAGGCATCACACTTGGGGTGCTAGGCTCTCAAGGTTTCAAGGAATCATAACAACTACAAGGTATGTAATTCTAGCTATCTTTTATATTATAAAGTTCCCCATGTATGCTAGATAGGTTTATGAACCTTGGAAAAAGTATTTTGCATGTATCTTAGACAAACATAGATCCAAGGTTTTCTAGGGTTGCATGTACACTTAGGTATGTTAGAATTGCTCAAAACCCATCAGTGGTATCAGAGCCTAGGCTTGTTTGTTGATACTTGATGCAAAATAGTGAAAAAAGTCGATTTTTTGCTGTCTGCATGATGAAATCGCTGAGTTCATGACCAAATTCATCCTACTCGTCGAGTAGGTTCGTGCACTCGACGAGTAAGAGCCTCTGAATGCAGTTTTCTACTTTTGTTGATGGAAATGGACTAGAAACATTACCCTAAACTGTTTTGGTGTTATTAAACTTGTTTTAGATGGTGTAATGGTTGTTCTAATCCATTTACAATGGTTAATATCAAAATTCCATGATTTTATGTGTTCTTGAAATTTTGATATTCATATTCATGTTCTTATGAGTTTAGATGATCATAGGAATTATGTGTAACTTCTTGCTAGTTTTAATTCTTGATCATTATGTGTTTTAATGGAATCCATTATTTGTCCTCAAGTTATGGATTACCAAAAGTTTTATATTTTAATGTCCATTAAAGAAACACATAGGTTACATAAAATGAAGAGTCACTCATTTTAATGAACCAATTAATCTCATAAGTTATGAATTGAAGAGTTTTAATAATATATATACATATATATATATATATATATATATATATATATATATATATGTATAAGATCAAGTCGTTTTACCGTTAGTAGGCCTCATTCACGAAGTCGTTCTATAAGGGGGGTATAAGGTTGTTGCGTATAAAATGGCAGCTTAATGGGTGTCCACTCTCACCCACCGCTTCCTTGACTGGTGGAGGGTCGTTAGCCAAACCAGTAGGACAGTGACTTAAAATTCTCATTAAAAAGTATAATGATTATTATAAAGTAACTAAATGTTTTATAAATTCCCAATCTTAGTTACTTTAGGAAAAATATGAATAAGGTGCTAATCCATGAAATTACACTTTGCACTTTGTTTAAGTCGTTGGTGGAGCGTGTGTGGTTTTCCGGCACACTAACTTGGACTTAACAAGGTAGGAAAAGGGTGACTTAAGGTTTTTCATAAGGTCGGTGGAGCGCGTGTGGTTTACCGGCACATTGATTAAGTGAAAAACATTAAGTGTACGAAGTAATTTGCATGGTTACTTCACACCTAGTTTTGTGATCCTCGGTATCCCAGTCACAAAACATGAAGGGCACACTCGAGATTGAAAAATGCCATTGAAAAGTTCAATGAATCTCAAAAGAATCTAGGAATTTCTAAAAACCAAATAAAACCGAATAATTTATATTTCGTTTTCATGGTGGAAATTGGTGAATCGTCATTCACCTACCTTTCAAATATGTTATAGCTTGGATTACGGCATCCCTCTTCTAAGTTATAATATATTGTGATTGGATCCTAGCCTTAATATTACATTTGGGTGTTTTATTAAGGACTATCCCTATATCTAAACTAAACTTGTTTTCTTCTTTTCAGATGTCTTCCAACAATGTTGCTCCTAGCTCAAACCATACTGGCTCCATCTCTCTGATGAACCTTTGTGGGAGAGTCATCATTGATGGATCCAACTTTACTGATTGGATCAGAAACATCAGGATGGTCACTCGATACGAGAACAAGGAATATGTTCTCGACAAGGAGCTCAAGGTGCCTGAGCCAACTGCTACTCCTGAGGAGTTTGCTGAATATGAGGCACATGAAAGAGATGCTACCAAAGTGGCATGCATCATGATGGTCACTATGACAGCCGAGCTCCAAAATTCCTATGAGGACTACTATCCTTTTGAGATGCACCAGGATTTAATGGACCGCTACCATCAAAGTGCTCGTCAAGAGCGATATGAAATCATCTCCTCTATGATCACAACCTAAATGAAAGATGGTGAACCCATCATAAGCCACATGCAGAAAATGCAAAGGTATGTGGACCGATTGATGAAGTTGAATGTGAACTTCCCTGAGGAGTTAGCAATAGATATTATTTTGCACTCCTTACCTTCGTGTTATGATCAATTCCGCATGACATACCACATGAACAAGGAGGAAGTTACACTTAGCAAACTTCAAGGACTCCTAAAGACCGCATAATCAGGTCTTAAAGGTAAGTCGGTTGTGACCACTCCTACTACTACTCCAAACTCAGCACATGTCCTGGCAATCGGGAACGGTAGAGGGAAGAAGAGGAAGAACCCTTCGAAGGGTACCAAGGGTAAGACTCTTGATGGATCCTCTTCTAGCGGAACCAAGAAAGGTTTCGTTACACCTTCTTCTGATCCCAAAGAGGCTGAATGCTTCTATTGCCATAAAAAGGCGCACTGGAAGCGGAACTGCCCAAAGTACCAGCAATATTTGAAGGATGGGAAAGTGAAACCCAACCATGCAGGTATTTACACTATCTTATCTAATAACTCACCCTATTCTAACTCTTGGGTCCTTGATACCGGTTACGGTATTCATATTTGTTCTGATTTGCAGGGACTAAGAAGAAGTGATAATATGGAGCATGGAAAGATAAACTTGATCATGGGAAATAGGAAAGTTTCACCTGTCACCAAGATTGGAGTTTATACTTTGTTGCTAACTAGTGGGTTTACTTTAGATTTGAATAAATGTTGTTATTCTCCATAAATGGCAAGAAATGTTATTTCCTTTCATGCTTTGTACAAACAAGGTTTTACCTTTTCCTTTGATAATGAAATTGGTGGAATAAATGTTTTCTTTAATAATGTGTTTTATTTTAAAGCATTACCTTGTGATGGTGTGTATGAAGCTGTGTCTGTTGTAGATAATTTAGGAAATAATGTGTTGTGTATTGATTCTACTAATGATAATAACTTGGATAAAGCATCATTATGGCATTGTCGTCTTGGACATGTAAGCAAGAAACGTATAGGCCAACTCCAAAAGGATGGAGTTTTGGAATCATTTGACCTAAAGTCAGATGATAGTTGTGAATCATGCTTACTTGGAAAAATGAAAAAGTCACCCTTCACAGGTTCATGTGCTAGGGGTGAAGGTTTGTTGGATCTAGTGCACACGGATGTGTGTAGACCCTTCAAAACTGCCACAAGGTATGCTAATCGTTATTATGTGACTTTTACAGATGATTATAGTAGATATGGATATGTCTACTTAATCAAGCATAAGTTAGAGACTTTTGAAAGGTTTAAAGAGTTTAAACAGGAAGTGAAGAATCAATTGGGCAGGAACATTAAGATGCTTCGATCCGATCGTGGTGGTGAGTGTCTTAGTACTGAGTTCCTCGACTATCTAAGGGAATGTGGGGTTGTCTCACAATTGACAACTCCCAGGACACCACAGTTCAATGGTGTAGCTGAGAGGCATAATCAAACCTTGTTGGACATGGTTCATTCCATGATGAGTCGAGCTACGCTACCAATATCATTTTGGGGGTATGCCTTAGAGACTGCCGCCCATATCCTTAATCTGGTCCCTACAAAGAAGGTTTCCAAAACACCTCACGAGATGTGGACTGGAAAATTTCCTAGTCTAGCCCACATCAAGATTTGGGGTTGCGAGGCTTTCGTGAGACGCGAAACTCATGACAAGATCGAACCTCGAAGTGAGAGGTGTATTTTCATCGGCTACCCACAAAAATCCTTTGGTTACCTCTTATACAGAACTAGTGAGAATGTGGTCTTTGTAGCAAGGAGGGCTGTCTTTCGAGAGAGAGAGTTCATAGCCAAGGAAACACTGGGAGGCAAATTGACCTTGAAGAAACTCAAGAGTCAAGTGGTGAAGGAACCTCAAACCCTAGCAGTCAACTTGAGGAGGAAACTCCTGTTGATCCAATTATACCTCCAGTTGTACCTCTGAGGCGTTCCACAAGGGTTAGGAATGTACCTGAGCATTACTATGGTTTCCATATTACTGCGGAAGGTGAGACACTTATCAGTGATGGGACATTGGTAAGCCTGGATGAACCTAACAGCTATGCGGAAGCCATGGCAGGCCCCAAGTCTGCTAAATGGAAAGAGGCAATGGATAGAGAGATACAGTCCATGTATGACAATCAGGTCTGGAACTTGGTTGACAATGTACTAGGTCGTAAGACAGTTGGGTGCAAGTGGATGTTCAAGAAGAAGACTGACATGGATGGTAATGTACACACTTATAAGGCACGACTAGTTGCAAAAGGCTTTTCTCAAACTCCAGGAGTTGATTATGATGAGAACTTCTCACCGGTAGCCAAGATTAAGTCTATTAGGGTATTGTTAGCCATTGCTGCATTTCATGACAATGAAATATGGCAAATGGATGTCAAAACCGCTTTCCTTAATGGAAAGTTGGCTGAGGATGTTTACATGAATCAGCCAGAGGGTTTTGTCAGCACAGAGTACCCTAATATAGTGTGTAAGCTTGAGAAATCAATCTATGGATTAAAGGAAGCACCTTGCAGATGGAATCTTAGCTTTGATGAGAAGGTCAAAGATTTTGGCTTTTCGAGGAGTGAAGATGAATCTTGTGTATATGTCAAGGCTAGTGGGAGTATAGTTAGCTTTTTGGTGTTGTATGTGGATGACATACTACTCATAGGAAATGACATCCCAACCTTGCAGGAAGTTAAGTCCTGGCTTGGGAAGTGTTTCGTTGTGAAGGACCTTGGAGAAGCTGCCTATATTCTAGGGATAAGCATTCTGAGAGACCGGAGTAAAAGACTAATTGGGCTTAGTCAGAGTACATACTTGGAGAAGGTGCTGAAGAGGTTCAGCATGCAAGATTCCAAGAAAGGAGAGTTACCCATCCAGAGTAACGCTAGACTGAGTAAGACTCAGATCCCGAATACCGAGGTTGAGATAGCAATAATGAGTCGAGTACCTTATGCTTCTGCAGTAGGCTCGATCATGTATGCTATGACCTGCACTTGTCCTGATGTAGCCTTTGCTTTAAGAATGGTTAGCAGGTATCAGGGGAACCCTGGTAAGGCTCACTGGACAGCGGTAAAGAATATTATCAAGTACCTGCGAAGGACTAAGGACTGGGTCGTTACCCTTGGTGGGAGTGATGACTTGAGAGTTGTAGGGTATGGTAATGCTAGTTTCCAGACTGATAGGGATAATCTCCGCTCTCAGTCGGGCTGGGTCTTTACCTTAAATGGAGAAGCAATCTCTTGGAAAAGTTACAAGCAGGAGACAGTGGCTGATTCAACTTGTGAATCAGAGTATATAGCGGCAAGCGAGACGGCAAAGGAGTCTATATGGGTAAAGAACTTCATTGGAGACCTTGGAGTTGTACCAGCTATAACGGAGCCCATAGAGATTTTCTTTGATAGTGAAAGTACAGTTGCCTTAGCAAAGGAACCATGGGATCATGGGAGATCCAGACACATTGACAGAAAATACCATTTCATCAAACATCGTATAGAAGAAGGAATCCTCGTGGCAAAGAGGGTATCATCGGATGAGAACCCAACAGATCCCCTCACGAAGGGACTGGGCAGGGTTAAGCATCTCCAGCATGCAAGGAGCATAGGGCTGAAGGATGATATTACTTTTAGTAGTTAGATAAATTCTGAAATTTGTAAAGTGTAATTGACATTTAATGATGAATAAAAGGTGTGTTTTTATTTATGGGTAAAGTGTTGCTATCTTGTGTCGATCATTTACCATTATTTATTTTGCATGTTTTGACTTCCCGAATATTTATGTTGTGTTTTTACATATTATTCAAATTATCCACATCAGTCATATGTTGGAAGTAGATATGAAGTAAGACTGTCATGAGTTGGTTGTATAGGTCTAAGATGTTGGACATGGCCTCAACACTCATGAGTGCTCATAAGTTTTGAGTATTGGATTCAACCAACGCTCGCTGGTATCACTTCATGGAATTTATCTCGACTGATCGTGAGACGATAATATCATATAAGTCTTCAAACCTAGAGATATGACTTGTTAACTATGAGTTAGTTATACATTGATCGTGCAAAAACGTATTTGTAACTCGATGTTATAAAACGTGCGTTTGTGTGTAATTTAACAAGTAATAGATCAAGCATATGAGTCGAAGTTTATCTATTCCTTCTTGGATTAGAAGCGATATCTGGACCCCTCGATGATTTTGTTTTGACCCATGTACCGGGCCCGGTCAGAACTAAGTTGATGTGTTCAATTAATTTCTATGTCAAACAAATCGGAAATCGGGAAACAAACTGCTGGACAAACGTAGGACATTGTTCCATGTATTTGTCCGACTGATATCTACAACAGAGGATTATATGATCACTTATCTGCAATGGCGTATCATCATCTTCTGAGTTCCGAGAAACCTTGAAAACCTTGAAACCTTGAAATGGCGTATCTCGGTTCCTGAAGTCATACTTGCAGTTATAGTTATTAGACTTATCCAAGTGGGAGACTGTTGGATAAGGTGTCTAAGTCCATAACTATTTCTGGTATGTACTTGACCGGACCCAGCATGGTCCATTTGGGTTGCATGGCATCATGCATTTGGATAGACTAAATGAGACAAAATAACACTTGTTGTTTGTTAATATATTATAAGTTCTAATATATTAATAGTATTATTTAATTAGTATTGATCAAGAATTAATCTAGAATTAATTAAGTGATCAAAATGTGACTAATTAAATATATGGGTTGATTATGTAAATCATCCATAACTTGTATAGTGGGCTAAAAGGCTCCATGGATTATCAAGTTGGGTTAAACCCATTGGATACTCCATGGAGGCTCCATGGGAGTTACAAACCCATGGGTCATGGAAATGAAGAGTCATGTCACATTAGGGTTTACATGGTGTAACCCTAGATGTGACACACTATATAAGCAACATGTTCTCCACCAAAATCGGCAACACATAGTTAAAAGAGGGCTAAGCCGATTTTTACAAGTGTTTGCATTCTCTCAAAGTCATTCCAAAGAATTTGGTGTTGTGTGAAGCATTTGAGGCATCACACTTGGGGTGCTAGGCTCTCAATTTTTTCAAGGAATCATAACAACTACAAGGTATGTAATTCTAGCTATCTTATAAATTATAAAGTTCACCATGTATGCTAGATAGGTTTATGAACCTTGGAAAAAGTATTTTGCATGTATCTTATACAAACATAGATCCAAGGTTTTCTAGGGTTGCATGTACACTTAGGTGTGTTAGAATTGCTCAAAACCCATCAGTTGCCCACAAGGGAGTGGGACCTTGAAATGCCGGACGGGGGTTGGGGTTTGGAATTAGAACCTCTTGGGGAAGGTTTTTGACCTTTGGTTCGGAGTCAGAGCCATCCGAAAAACCTTCTGCGAGGTGATCATACAAAGGGATTGGGTGATCATCTTCTGGCTCCTCATGAAGCCATCCACCAATGCCTTGGTTAGGATAATACGGATCGCCGGGGAGATGGAAGCCAGCCATGCCATCTATGCGAGGAAAGGGAGTATAAGAATCTTATAATAATAGACGTACTAATCTAAGATAATTATATGAAGATCTTTAATAGTTACTTCAATACTCGCATAGTGCATACGAATTACATGTAACCAAAACAGGATAGACCTTCGGATAAGTGACCCTAACTCTAAATCCACAACCAAACAAGGAACAGGAAATAAAGCAAAGGTCACAGATTCTAAGTCTATAACACCTTAGTCGCATGTAACCTTAGCGTATCCACTTAGCAACTATTGCCCTACTAGTAAAGACCTTTTTAGTTCTCAATTAAGTAATTACCGTAATACAAAATACTCCTATAGTATTTTAGGTTTATGTTCTGTTCTAATGTTCTTGTTGTAGTAGTGTTGGTAAGTTTTTAGACTTGTTGCAACACCACGATCATTCTTAGGCACATGCTAGCCACTCCTCGGAAAATATAGTTGATCAGGCTATATCCCCCTAGATTTGACTATATGTCTCTAAGCCTAATCGTGTTGTTCAACAATCGTAATACTTTTGTTCTGATCTAGTATGATACTGACCCTGATATGAATAGATGTATATATATATATATATATATATATATATATATATATATTTAAAAGTATAAATTCTTGGTCAGAGTGTTTTAATCCCGTTGCGTTTATAGTTCGTACATCTTTTATGGGTTGATATACTTGATTCACTATGAACAATGCTCTGATACCAATCTGTCACACCCCAAAACCGGAACGTCGGAAACGTTCTGTGGTGGAGGACGTCATGTACAATATCATAACAATACATAATAGTAAAGACAAGCAACAACATCCATTGCATTAATATAATAATTATAATACAAGCGTGTTTTGTATAGTTTGTAAGACACCAAAATAATGATCAAAATAAAAGATGAGTCTTATATGTGCTCCATCTTCTCAAAAGCTTCATCGGTACCTGTCTACTGATGACCTGAGAATACAAGTTATTTTGAAAGAGTTTATCAGCATAACGCCGGTGAGTTCATAAGTATTTAGTGTCATTGCTTGTATGAAAAGGTTTGTAACAACATAGTGTAAATGTTAGTAACAGTTTGTACATGTTTATGAATGGTTGTACTCCCTAGAAAATCTTATATTTTCTAGTGAAATGTAGTCTTCTACCAAGACCCGACGGTTTGTATGTTTGTTCTTTTGTAAATGTAAGAGTTTTCCCCAGTGAAACTATCAGTATGAAAATATAGTTTTAAACTTCACTCATGTAAGGTGATTACCAAATAAATGTAATAGGGTAAAATAATGTTTTACTCCAGCAGTATCGCTGCTGACAAATAGTGATGAAAATGCAGACTCCAGGTAGTATTAAATGTACAATACACCTCGGGGAATCCGTTTTGCCTTTAATTCTTAAATAGTTAATTAAAGGTTTGAATGTGAACTCGTATGTAACCATGCTGATCGATGGCTGAATAACTGATGACCCTCCAGGTCATATGTAGTGAGGTAACATTCTGTCACCCCTTGGCCTTTCGGCTGGGACTGTAGCTAGCAGTCGGGATGTGGGAGTGTCTGTCCCGTATAGATCTATACACACAATGCCCGATCTCCCTCCAGGAGACTCTGGTTACAAAGTGATACCACAGTGAAGTGTCGTATCGAGAAGTAGTATGTCATAATCTAATTATAGTATTCAAAAGTTTGTATAGTATGTCATAGCGTAGTGATACTCTCTCTGTACTAGTATATAGTATATTCCCTTGTAAATTGTATAGTATGTTTTGTTTCTCATTGTAGTACTTATGTGGTAACTCATAAATGTACTGACTCTTGTATGTATCGTTGTAGTAGTAATAGTGTGTAGTAATCCCTTAACTATACCTATTATAGTTAAATAGTAATGTTGTTTGTATACCTTCGTTACACAAAGGTACTGAACTGAAGTGAAAGCTTTTATATCCAACACATATATATGATATATAACTTAGATTTCAACGACATTCGGACAAATAACAGGGTACCCTAAGTCTACAACCAAACAAGGAACAGGAAATAAGGTGAGCTATCAGTTCTAAGTCCTTCAAGTCTTACTTATATAAATATATAGGTGTAGATATGAGTTTGAAAACAATGTAAGTTTAAAAGAGTTTTGAAAACAATTTTAGCATTTAAAAGAGTTTAATAAAAGGTTTTGAAGTGCTTGATATCCATAAGTTTGATAGCAACTTGAAAGTAACAGTAAATCTTTTTGTTTGTTCTAGTTATTAATATCATGCGATTAAGGAATAACTAGAAAGTTTCAACTTCTATCCCCCCCCCCAATAAAAGCATTTAAAATCATTTCAAAAGTTGATTAAGTGGTATGAACTCACCTGAAATGAGTGGTGCGAATGTAAGATCGGAAAAAGGATGCTAAGTGTCAAGTGAGGAATTGAGCACACACGGATCCTATTTAGCATATAAAGACACATATATGCATGCAATTAGTGTTTATACAACTAATTAAGAAGGATAACACCTTTATAGTTTAGGAAACACTTATATAGAACTGTTACAATCACAAATGATTGCATAAAAGGAGTGTATGGTCACCAAATGGAGCTTTCGGTCCAAGTGGCATGTTCCTAGAAGCTTTCGGTCCTAATGGTATTCTCGGTGCAAATGGTTTTCGGTCCGAAGAGGTTCTCGGTCCGAAGAGGTTCTCGGTTTTTAGGGTTTTCGGTTAAGACCGAAAACTCAAGATCCTCGGTGCATGTGGTGTTTTTCAAGGGCTTTCATACATGCATAGGGTTCCTAAGCTTTATCGGAAGTCTTAAGTGAGTTTTGAGGTCTTAAAGGGACCTTTCTTTAGGGTTTTCGGTTTAAGGAGATGCACTAACCGAAAACTCCTTTTGTTCTTGGAAAAATGACGATTTCAAGGCCTTAAACAAGATATTCAACTAGATAATAAGTGCAGAAAGCAATACATACGATTTAGAGGCAAAGAAGGGTGTTTTCGGCCAAACACACACTGGTGTGTGTTCTTGGTGTTCTTGAAGAACACTTGAAGATCTATGAAAAAGAGAAGATTTCATGGATGAAATCATGTATAACTACTAGATGAAGTGTTGTATCAACAAATCAAGAGAAGAAACACTTACATTTTTGGAAGATTTTGAAGAAGCTCTTATGATACTTGAGAGAAAAAGTGGGTGTTCTTGAGTTTGGAAGTAAGAAATGAGGGAAGGACGAGTAAACTCATGCCTTAAGCATGAGTTATGTTTGTCCGAAAACACTTCCTTAAGGTGTTATTTGATTTATTTTGTTCCCCGATAATAAAAAAAATACTTCCTTTCGTTTATTCTCTCGAAGAATAAATATTTAAAAATACTCAAACGGACTTTAAACCGAGCTAAAAATTAGCAGAAATGAATTTGGCGTTTAATTGACGCGTTTGACTGTAGAGTTCATTCAAAAGAAAATTTCGCGTTGTCACAAGCATCCACAACCCTGTCAGGAATACCAAAAATTAAATCATAATCAAAATCAGATGAGTTCACAATTTCAGATTCATTAATAATTGGCTTTTGTTCGAATTGCTTTTCAACTTATTTGACATAATAGTCATCAAAGGTAAGATTGAATGTCTCTTCGACTTTTCGTGTTCGCTTATTCAACACACTGTATGCCACCGAGTTGTGAGAATATTCCAATAATATTCCTTCGTCAGCCTTCGCTTGAAATTTCGAAAGATTATCCTTGAGATTCATTATAAAGCACCTACAACCAAACACATGAAAGAATTTAACATTTGGTTTTCGGTTATTGATAATTTCATACGGTGTGATATTAAAACGTCAATGAATAAAAAAACGATTCTGAGTAAAACCTGTTGTTGACACTGCTTCTGCCCGTAGATATTAAGGAAGATTCGCATATGTTAACATGGTTCTGGCTACTTCACAAAGTGACCTGTTTCTTCGTTCAACTACACCATTTTGTTGTGGTGTATATGGTGACGAAAAGTTATGCGAAATCCCTTTCTTGATTAAGTACGAATCCAACATATTGTTTTTGAACTCAAATCCATTATCACTTTTGATTTTTCGAACATTCTTTTTCAAACTCATCTCAATTTTCTTGATAAATTCAATCATTGTTTGAGCGACTTCAGATTTTAACCTGAGAAAATACACCCAAGTGAATCGAGAAAAATCACCAACTATAACCAAAATGTACCGTTTCTTGGTGAGAGTTTCAACAGTTGATAGTCCACAAAGGTCAATATGAAGAAGTTCCAACGGTTCCACAATTTTCGAATCTATCACAATTGGATGTCGTTTCTGATGTTGTTTCCCTTGTTCGTAAGCTGCACATAAGGTATCATTGTCAAACTTTAGTACAGGTAAACCTCAAACAAGATCATAAACAACAAATTTATTCAAATTTTGAAAGTTAAGTGTGATAAACGTCGATGCCATAGCCAACTGATATCAGAGGAAGCTTTCGAAAGTAAGCACACTGAGGGTTTGCCGATGATTGGTTTTAGATCAAGAGTAAACATATCGCCATAACGTTTTGACTTCCGCAACACTTCGTTTGTTTCAACCTTTGAGATAATACTCCCTTCTTCATTAAACACAACTTGATTACCAGTGCCCACAACAAGTTGTAAAACAATTATGTTTCAGACCTTCGACATAAGCATTGCGAATTACAGTAAACTGTCTATTCGTTACTTTCCCATAGCCTTTCACTTCACATTTATGATTGTTTCCGAACTTCACAACACCATCATTTTCTAAGCTTCGAAAATCTCTCAGGTTTTCCTTTCGTCCAGTCATTTGACATGAGCAACCACTATCGATATATCATTTCTCATCATATTGCTCATCACATAGCACATGCGATCAATGAAAGAATTTAGGTACCTAAGGTTGTTTGGGTCCTTGGAAATTAGTTTTGAAAACAGAATGAAATGCATAACTTTTAACCCAATCACAAACTTTAGTTTTGAGACTATCAATTAAGTCCACATCACTAGGTAAAGGAACAGAAACATAAGTTTTTGATAGTTTGGGATTTTCACTAACACATGCCTTCGTCTTTTTAGATTGTGTATGAACATGCTTTTCTTTCGAAACCGGTTGCCAAGTTTTTACCGAAACATTTGAATCTTTTGAAGATGAGCTTTCAGGTGACGAAGTATTCACATACTGCTCATAAGATTCGTGAATTTGTTGTTGAGAATATTTCCTTGATTGATACATTCGTCCTTTTCCTTCAAGTCAATGATCAATGTTTTTGTCACGAGACAACCCTTTTTGGTACGAAACTTTTAAGGTTTGTTTGACTGAATAATTTGAACAATTCAGTTTTTGTCGGAAGAAATCAACATTTGATTTAGGTCGAAATGCCATAGCGTATCGACTTCTATCATTGTTTCCAATGCTTATATTTTGAGAAAATCGATTTTAAAATTTTTGTTTTTGAGAAAACCTTGTTTGTTGATTAGAAGAAAATCGTTGTGGCGAGGGTTGATTTTGAACACTCATTGAGGTATTTTTATTATCTTTGGAAAACATTGTTTTTGAAACTTTCGAAGAATTTGTTTTAGGTTGGAATTCAGATTTAGTTTTATTTGTTTGAGCGGGATTTTTCTTTTGATCTGAATAAAGTGCTGAATGAAAAGACTTGTTCTCCACATATTTAGTCTTTGTGGTTTCAGTCGTTTCCAATGTCAAACCATTTTGTTTCTTTTGAGACTCAATGGTTTGCCAAAAAATCTTCTTACGAGCTTGTCTTTTTGAAACCTCATTTTGTTTTGAAAACTTGTCAATTTGTTCTTTAAATTCTTTGGAATTTAATTTGACAACAATTTCGTTTTCCACAACAACCTCTTTTGTAACTTCTCTCATAACTTTCGAGTTTTCAACCCATTTACGTTGTGGTTTTTGTTTTTGAAAAACATACAAATTTTTTGTTAGATTATTTTCGACAGTGCTTTGATTTGAAAAGAATCCTCCGTCTGTTGTTTTCTTGTTGTCATCCTTGACCATTTTAGTGGATTCTGGTTTAATGTTCTCAACATTTCCAGTAGTGACAAACACTTGATTTGGAAATACAACATCATCAGTACACTTGAAATTTGGATACACCACTTGATTTGTTTCCAAATAATGGGCTCCTTTTTCAGACAACACTTTGTCGAAATTTTCTGTGTCCCCAAACACTTGATCAACAACAACACGGGGAATTTCAGTTTCTTTAAAATCTTTGTTAGATGAGACCTTTTTGTGCAAATCATCTTCATCATTTTCATCATCACTGCTATCCGGTTGACTATCTCGGATATCCACAACATCGGGATCACAAACTTTCGAAGTTGAAGGTTTGTCAGTGTCAATCTTAACCATCAAATCCTTAAGTTTTTCTTTTCCTTTAGATTTTGATGCAACATTAATGACAGATAACTGGGAACAATCAACATCCTCAATATCACTAATTTCGCTAATATTGTCAGAGTTATCTTCAATATCGGCAAAATTAGATTGAGAATCAGATGTCGAATTCTCAGTCTTTTTCAAAATTTTGATTTGTTCTGATTTTGTCAAAATATCATTCACAATGTTAACTAATTCACTTGAATCAAGACATTCGTCAATTTTGACAATTCCATAAGCATATCTATCATCAAGAATTTTGTCAAACTCAACAATATTTTTCTCACAATCATACGAAATATTATCAACCTTCGCTCTCTCATATGCTAGAAAAGGTAATAATTTCCTATGTTGCTCCTTGCTAATTTCACATGAATGATGTAATGCAGTTAATTTGCCATAAAGTCGTTTAGCAGAGTTGGGCTAATAACAGTTTTACATCACTAGAAACCGAATCTCTATCACACATAATGTTCGTAATTTACAATTCTAAACACTCTATTTTTATTTTCTTGGCATCTAACTTCTTTTGAACTTCTATCAACTGAGAAGTTGATTTCGTTGCCTCATTGCTAGCAGATACAACCAAAGCATCGAAATAAGCAACAATATCATCAAAAGCAATTAAATCAGAATCATATGCACTTAAAGGAATATTGAAAGACTGAAGAATAGTACGTACCTTCGTTGTCATTGGAGACTTATCAGCAGATTTTGACACAAAGCATCGGCCTGTCACCTCTTCATTTGAATCTTCCTCCAGCTTTGCATACATGGCTCCATGCGTAGGATTACACATTTCTTTATCGTTTGAGCCCGAAGACCAGATTTGATACGTGCCATCATTCTCCTGTTCACCTTGAGCCACCAAAGACAAATTTTTCGCCTTCGTACGCACTTCTTCCAACCTCTCCACATAATACGCTTTGTCTTTTACCCTATTTTTTTCTCATCCTTCTTACCAAGCATGCAATCATTTGCTAGATGATTTGCTCCATTGCAATAATGACAATCCATACCAGAATCTCCTTTCAATTTCTTCTCTTTCTTCTCCTCAGCACCCTTCCCATCATTTGTCTGATACTTCTTCTTCTCCTCTCCTGCAGCCTTGTTCACGAAGCTTCCTTTTCCCTCACTTTGCTTCACCTTTGGATTAAACGGTTTCTTGAAAACTTTTTGACTCGGTTGTTTGAGTAAAAAGCTATTGCCTCATCATCCGAAATCATGATAAACCCCTCTTCATCATCAGAATCACCTTTTTCGAGTGCTTCCTTTTCAGACACTTTAGAGACAAGTGATAATGGACCTCCCAAACTAAGCTTCGACTCTTCTACCATTTCATTCACTTCACTTTCGTGAGGTTTCAGTTGATTGTACAAATCATTCAAAGAAGATGTATCGAAACTCTGTTGATTTTTCACCATCATGCTAACACTCCTCCATTCTTTACGGAGTCCCATAATAAAGGTAAGATTGAAATCCATAGCAGATCTCTTGATTCCATAACGATTGCATTTGTAAATCAACTCATTCAGCCTATCATAGTAACTTTCAATCATTTCACCATCTTTTTGCTTGAAATCCTTCAACTCAATCAAATAGTGCTTAACTAAATTGATTTTCGTCTTCTCGCTACCTTGAAACTTTTCTTTGAGATTATTCCAGATTTCTTTTGCAGTTGTACAACTTCTGACATAGTTATACACAACAGGAGGCAATGCACCACGTAACTCCCCTATGCATCGTTTTTCAAGTTTCTTCATTCGATCAGTTTGAGCATCAACACTAGTAGTACCAGACGAAGATCCAATTGGTTGAAGATTCGTCGGAAGAGTAACATTCCCTGAGATGCAAGACCAAAGCTCTTCCTCGAGTCTATTCAAGTAATCTTGCATACGACCAGACCAATGATCATAGTATTCCGGAATGGACATAGGAATCTTAGTTGAAGATCATAGCAGATGAGAGTATGAAGTCATCGAGTTGAGATTGGAGTTCGCCTTTGATGTATGGAAGAAAATTTTTGAGAATTTTAGAGAAATCAAAAAGAATTTGAAAGCAAATTGTTGAATTGATCAGAGATATCAAGTAGAACACTCGATTCAACAAATCAGTTGTAGAATCAAATCACAACTGAAGATCTAGAATGCTTTTTCACGTCAAAAGGTGCGGAACGTTTTGAAACAGAAATTCAATTCAAAAACCTTTTCAAACAGAGTGAAAATCAGATCGCATATTATAATTCCTTCTTTGATACCAATTGATGAAGTGTAGAACCAAGTATTAATCAAATCAGAGTTAAACGAATATAGATTGAACACACGATGTAAATATGATACGGTTTCAGCTCTATTATGATTTCAACTGTTACAGAGAGGACATAGACAAGTTCGTACAAGACTCTTATCTAACTCTAAGTAATGTCCCTATTTATAGGAAACATGAAAGCACACAAAAAATTTCAAGGACTGAACAGTACGCTTCGTTACAAATGTGCCTTGTAAAATAAACTTATAACTTTGACATATTACAACAGGTCTTCGACCCTTACATAAGTTCTGAAAGGGTTTGAACACACACATGTGCTATCTAATGAAAGGTGTATGAGCTCGAGAAATCTATATGAAGACTTATCAAAGCACCACGTACCAGAAATCTGAACTTTAGGAAGGAAGTCAAATAGTATTGATTTCTAGAAGTCCAGAGGATTTCTGAATACATGTCAAAGCTAGTGGGAGCATAAGTGTTGTGCTAATGGGAGCATAATTTTTATGATTGCAAGAATATAATAATTATGCTAGTAGGAGCATAATAGTTATGGTAAGTATTGAAAGTTAGCAATACTATTTATAGGAAACAAAGTTTTCAATTTGCAAGTTGCCATATTTGAGAATTGTTTTGCTATAAAAAGGATTTTTGGGGGAGTAGACATTTATACTTCATTCCAAAATCTAAAAGTTTAGATTGAAAGATTTTAATGGAACTTAGTCATGAACATATATGAATATCATGTTGAAATGATTGAACATAGGAAACTCTATATATGGAAATATTATAGCAAGACATTGATCAAGTATCATCTCTTTATGTAAGACATTATGTATCTGTAACATCCCAAAATTCACACCCAAAAATTGCATTTTAATTAAATTACTAATAAAAACATTCATTAGAAAATACTGTGCAAACACGTCATCTCATAAAACAATGTATCGTGTCTGAAAGCCCAAGTCATAAATAACAACATGTCAGAGTACAATCCCAGAAAATTCTATGCAGAAATCATCTGTGAATGTGATGCGATGCTACGCCGCCGACTCCTTCCCCTTAGACGATGAGGTACCTGAAACCAAAACCAAAACCGTAAGCACAAAGCTTAGTGAGTTCCCCCATCATACCACATACCATACAATATCATCGGTATCTTTCAACCGATACTCTTCGTCGGTATCTTTCAACCGCTAATCATCATCGGTATCTTTCAAACGATAATCATCATCGGTATCTTTCAACCGGTAACCATCATCGGTATCTTTCAACCGGTAACTGGGGATTAGTCCACCCCCTACCACTAGCATACAACAACGAGATATAAGCATACAGTCAGGCATATCTGGGTACTGACCTACCCCTCGGTCCTAAAGACCACTGTCAGGGAAACTATCCCTATCATACACGTAACATATCATACGAATATACCTCATAACCAAAACACGTAACCAGACCAAGATAATTATCACAAAGACAATCATCTTCTAAATACTCCTCTTTGGTGGGCCGGCATTGTGGCCTTAGACCCACCCCTACTGGAAGGTAACTCACCTCGTATGAGTAGCTGCTGATAATCTGTGCGGGAAACCTCTGTCTCCTGCTGCTCCGGAAATCCTCCGGCTACAATCCCCACAAAATACTCAGTCAGAATCTGATATCTAATCTTAGAGTAAAATGACCCTTTTACCCTCAACCAAATCCAAGTCAAAAGTCAACTTCCAGTTGACCGGACTCGCCGAGTTGGGCCGTCAACTCGTCGAGTCCCCTCCCTTTACTTGTCCTTATCCATGACTCTACTCGTCGAGTTTGGCGACGACTCGACGAGTTCCTCTTCGATATGAACATCAAATGGACCTTCATCTTACTCGCCGAGTCCGATGAACACTCGTCGAGTTCACCTTCAACTGATGAACAAGTCCTGACCTCGACTCGCCGAGTTTTATGAACAACTCGTCGAGTTCATCTTCTAACATAAGAAGATTGCCTTGGACTAGCCGAGTTTGTTCTACCAGTCGTCGAGACTCATGAACTCCAGGTCTAAAATTAAGTCTAGTGCGTTAGGTCACTCTTTCTATATTGTTACAACCTTTCTAACGCCCAACTGAGTCCTTTTGACCCTCAACAGAAATGTGACTCAAAGCCTTGGACTCGTCGAGTCCCAAGAACGGACTCACCGATTCAATGGCATCCACACACTGAATCCTCAATTTCTGAGGTACAACACTTGACCAAAAGGTAGATCTGGGATCCTACAATCGTTCTAGCACGTAAAGTTACAAGCTTTACGTGTATGCATGGGACTTTGAGCCCAAAAGGTCCTACAATAATCTCTTGGGTTGCATGGAGTCTTTCTTGGGTGTAAAAGCACCCACTTTCTACCTTGTGACCCCTTTAAGGACCTAGATCCGAAACCTTGTCCCCAACCACGCTTGCATTCATGGTTGGCTACCTAAAGTGGCTTTAAAAGCCCTAAATCTCTACCAAATGGGATCTAGCAAATGAACAAGCAAGTTAGCAACTTTATACCTTCTGATGGCTGAAGATGAAGCACAAACTCGAACCCTTCTGGTATCCTCTTGTTTCCTCAAGCCTTTCTCCTTCCTTCTTAAGACTATCAACACAAAAATCCACCAAAATGGCTTAGATTACTTCAACAACGGCTAGGGTTTTCTATAGAGGGTGTTTGGGAGCATAAAGGGGCGATGGAGGCTGCATAAGGTTGTTTAAATAGGGTGCAAACCCTCAGATTAGGGTTTTGTCCATACAGAGCCTACTCGTAAGTCCGGGACCCGACTCGACGAGTCCATCACTTAAATACCGCGTCTCATCCCGCTTCTACTCGGCGAGTTGGTCCTTCGACTCGCCGAGTCCAAGGCCAAAAATGCAAAATACTTAAATAAAAATACATACCAAGAACCAAGTGCTACAAATCTCGCCCGCTTATTTTAGACTTCGTTCTCGAAGTCTGCTGCTCGATCCTGGAACAGCTGTGGGTAATGCTCCATCATCTCATCCACCGGCTCCCAGGTCCATTCTGATCCCTTCCGGTGCTGCCATTGCACCTTCACGAGCTCCACCCTTTTGTTCCTCAGATCCTTCGACTTCCGGTCGAGAATCACTACAGGCCGCTCAATATAATTCAGGCTGTCATCGACCTGAATATCCTCTAGCGGTACCACCGCCGAGTCGTCCACCAAACATTTCTGTAACTGGGAGACGTGAAAAGTCCTCTGAATCTGACTAAGTTCGGCTGGCAGATCTAACATATATGCCACCTTGCCCACCCGGGCTATAACCCTGAAGGGTCCAATATACCTGGGACCCAACTTGCCCCGTTTCCTGAATCGGATGACGCCCTTCCATGGCAATAGCTTCAGGAGTACCATATCCCCGACCTGAAACTCCAGGTCCGATCGGCGCTTGTCGGCATACCTTTTCTGCCAACTTTGAGCAGTCTGAAGTCTGCTCCGAACCTGCTGAATCCTCTCTGTCGTCTTGAGCACCACCTCGGTGCTCCCCATGACCCTCTGGCCAACCTCACCCCAACATATCGGGGTTCTGCACTTCCTCCCGTATAACATCTCGAAGGGAGGGCGGTCAATACTCGCATGATAGCTATTATTATACGAGAATTCTGCCAGCGGAAGGTAGTTATCCCAGCTACCTCCGAAGTCTAAAATACATGCCCGCAGCATATCCTCTAATGTGTGGATGGTCCGTTCACTCTGACCATCCGTCTGCGGGTGAAAGGCAGTGCTAAAATGCTGTCGAGTACCCAGCTCGTCATGAAACTTCTTCCAAAACCTGGAAGTGAACCGCACATCCCTGTCGGAAATCACTGAAACTGGCACTCTGTGCTGAGCTACCACCTCCCGGATATAGATGTCGGCCAGGTTCTCGACTGACATGCTCTCCTGAATCGGAATAAAATGAGCGCTCTTGGTCAATCGATCGACGATGACCCAAATCGAATCCACACCTCGCGCGGTCCTGGGAAGCTTTGTGATAAAATCCATCGTAATGTCCTCCCATTTCCACAGTGGAATATCCAACGGCTGCATCTTGCCGTGTGGCCTTTGGTTCTCGGCCTTGACCTTCCTGCAGGTCAAACACCGCTCCATGTTCCATGCTACATCCCACTTCATGCAGGGCCACCAATAGTCAGGACGACGATCTCTATACATCTTTGTCGCTTCGGGATGAATAGAAAATCTGGATTTGTGTGCCTCTTACATCAGGATCTGGCGCACGCCTCCATGATAGGGGACCCACACCCTACGGTGAAGAGTCAATAACCCTCGGGCATCCTGGTGGGCCTCCTTCATGGCCTCCTGCTGGGCCTCCCGAATCCGCTTCAAAAGTGGAGTCACCACTGTCATCCTCAGACAGATATCCCTGATCGGCGCTGCCTTGCGGCTAAGCGCGTCGGCCAACACATTGGCCTTTCCCGGGTTGTTGGGTCAAAAATATGGTTTATACTTTGCTTTTCTAAGACGTTATTTTTTCCTATAATATAATATGTAATTTTATGGCTGTGTACAGCTGCACATGTGTGTGCGGCCGCACACCCTGTGTACGGCCGCACACGTGTGTGCAGCTGTACACTTGTGTGCTGCTGGTGGCCCTTGTCTCATATATATAGGGTGAGGAGTGTAAGGCAAGAGAAGAGAGAGAAAGTTAGAGAGAAGAAGTGTGTGTGAGAGAGAATCTATTGTAAGCAGCATCAATCATATCATCAATACATTAGATTCAAGTTATTCTTCTTCTCCTTCTCTTCTATATTGATCTAACATCATCCAATTGATTGGGATTCCGCACCATCAATTGGATCTGATTGATACACAAGCTGATTTGGGGACTTACAATTGGTATCAGAGCTTGGATTGTATCAGTCAATTTTGTCAGATCTGGAGCTTATTTGATCTTATTTTGAAGAGATTTCTGCGTTTTTGGATAGATCGGGCCAAAATAAGGGGGGTTTGTTCTTTGAATTTATCATAAAATCGAGTTTTTGATCAAGTTTTTGAGCAAAAAGGGTGAAAAACGTCGTTTTATTTTCGCAACTGTTGAAGGTTTGCTGCTGAAGGTTTGAAGGTTTGAAGGTTTGCTGTTGAGGTTGTGCGGCCCGTTGAAGGAGTGATGCCCGATTGAAGGTGTGCGGCTCGGTGTGTGCGGCTCAGCAGCCTCGGTGTGCGGCCTCGCAGTGTACGGCTCGGACGTGTGCGGTCTCGGTTTACGGCTCGGATCGGACGTGTGCGGTCCCGGTTTACGGCTCGGATCGACTTGCGGTATCGGACGTGTGCGGATCCGTTTGCGGCTCAGCAGCGGTCGGCTCGGTGATCGCTTGGGTTCCTCGCATAAGCGCCTTCATAAAAATAACGGATCAGAATTTTGGAGGTGCCGGGGATCGAACCCTTTTTGCACATAACCTCTCCTTCTCGGTTATTATTTTCGAAAATTTTACACTTTTTGCACAAAAATCAATTTCTTTTATTTCTAAATTCCATTTTCAACCCAAAAATTTTATTTTTTAATTTTTGACTTTTAACTTTGACTTTTTACTTAAATTTTGACTTTGACTTTTCTAGTTTGACATTTGACTTTAAACTTTGACTTTTTCGTTTATCTTTCAAATTTTCAAATTTAGCTTTTCGGTTTGACTTTTAAGTGTGACTTTTTGAGTTTGACTTTTAAGTTTGACTTTTTAAATTTGTTTTTTAAGGTTGACTTTCTCAGTTTTTTAAGTCAAAGGGCAAATTCAAATAAAATATATAAAATATAATAATAAAAAATATAAAAAAAATTGAGTTCCTCATCCATTCCGGTAAATGAAGTTTCATGTACTCCATCTTGTGCTAAAACTATAAATTTTTTGCGAGAATCAATAGAGTTAATCAAGAGAGAGAACGAGGACTTAAAATATGAGGGATACACACTTCGGAAAAACCAAAAGCCCTTAAAGACTCAACTAGAAAATAAAATAAAGGACTTTAGGAAATTACAAGAGGATTACAGCAACAAGTGTGAAAATTACGATCACATTAAGAAAAAACGTGTTGCTGTAACTGAAGAACTTGACGCTTTGAAAATTAAGTGTGGAAAAACAGATGTTAGCTTAAAAAATTATACTGCGTCAAGTAAGACAGTCGAGTCCTTATTTGAAAACCAATTAAAATTCAAAGATAATCAAAACAAGGGTCTAGGGTATGATAGTGTCCCTCCTCCATTTAACCATTCGTATTATGTTAATCCCTTGTCTCAAGAAGAAATTGACAGAGAACCTCACATGGTATACGGAAAGTCAGTTTCTGAACAGGCAACTGAGGGTGTTGAGATGAACGTTTCTAATGATTATGTTACATGTGCAGGTAAACTAGTAGAGGATGAGAACAAGGAGAAAGCTATTGAACAATCCAATGACTCCTTGAACTCTGAATCTGTTGCTTCTAACTCAGTTACTCCTAACAAACCTGCTGTTGAGAAATACAGGCCACCAAAACAAGTGAAACCGACGGCTTGTTGCAAGTTTGCATGTGAGAACAACCTGAGACAGGGCATGGATAAGCCACCAGGGGCAGAAAGAAACAACTCCACAGTGAAGAAAAAGACATGTTTTCACTGTGGAACACCTGGACACATTGCCAGAAATTATCCAAATCGCGCATACGTTCCTTACTATGCACAAGGCTGGCAGAACGCGCCAAGAGGGAGATACTTCAAAAGAAACCCCTCAAGGTCACGTTCAGACAATGGCGATTGGAATGCACAGAAGGTCAAGAATCAAACCCACAAGCCCAAGAATCCGAATCCAGAGGACAAGAAGGGAATGTCGGCCAAGAAGCCAAATCCAAGAGATGCTCCACTGAAGCAAAGACCGGTTGGGTCAAAGTTATCTCAACGGCCGACATCAAGATCAAAAGAAAGTATTGAGCCACCCATCAGAACGAAAAAGAAATGGGTTAAACCCAACTACAAATGGGTTCCAAAGGTTCAATCTCCCAAATCAACTAATGACTCTAATATTTCTACATCTTCTGTTTGTGATAAACAGGACATGTCGTGGGAGAATGTACCTTGCAAGGACGAAAAAGGTCGACCCAGTTTCAAAATGGACTGGGTTGCAAAGACCAACTGATCCTGCTCTGTGTCGGAGCAGCTATGGAGGCATATCATCAGACTTCGGTTTGTTGGTAGTGGCTGCTCCAGGCACTTGATAGGGGACATCTCTCGACTGTACAACACTCAGAAGTTTGTTTGAGAGTATGTGTCCTTTGCAGGAGAAAGGAAAGAAGTAGAGGATCACATGGGGTTTGTACTTAACGAAGTGAAGAATTTTCGGATCTGTTCTGAGATTACGCCTGCTGTTCTCAGACCTTCTGGATGCAAATTCAATCGGTGAATTACAGTTTGAGTTTTCTTCTCTATTCTCCTGAGTTTATCTTTCTCTGATTCGCTTCAAAGACAAATTTTTGTTTTAGGATAGTTTAAATTTGCGCATTTACTTTCGTTTCTCTCCTATGCACAAATTTAGGGGGAGAAATTAAAACAAAACAAAAATTAGAAATTTTTCAAAAATCCAAAAACATTAAAAAATCAGAAAACCCAAAAATATGTTGGTTATGAAATGTGCTTGAGGGAGATGTTTTGGGAAGTGATATTATCAAGTGATAACAGGCAATCTGAGTCTGCGTAACGTAACCAAAGTTGAAGGGTCTTTACTCTGGTTTGATGCGCCGGTAGGCACGAAAGATTATAAATGGACTTGACTAGGCAGAGTTGAACTTAAGAATTTCTTAGACTTAACAAATCTTGAACTAGTTAGATCCATTTAGTCTGACAGTACGACGCTTGGATAGGTTGAGCAGGGAGATATATATGGGAATCCATTCGTCACATTAAATGAACCTGTACTTGGAACCGTGGATTAACTTTTCCTCGATGTGCGGATTCTGTCCTTAATTCCGGTATTGATGGGGCGACTGGTAAATTCCGATGAGTTAGGTCTGTAGAAAATTGTTTTTTTCTCTTCCTATATGTCAGTCATATGTTGCCTCCTTTACGTGATTGGAAGAGATCCGACCTGGACTGCAACATATGCAAATCTACTTCTCTGCAAATTATATATATGAAATTCCTCCTATCTGTTAGCCATATGCTGTCTCCTTTGCGTGACTCACAATCCGACCTGGTACACAGCATATGCAACCTTCTACTTCTCAATCCCTCTAAAACTATAATTAATAATAATCTAAATCTATCTTCTCTCTTAATGATTGTCTGCTCACCCGATGTAAGGAGTACTCTGGAAGTCCTTGATTACTGGGGCATAACAGGAAGCGGGAAACATGTTCCAGTATAATTAAAAATTGAAAACTCAATGATTGTCTATAGATCTCGCTGCTCAATTTAGGTGGACAACAATATCCCTGGTCGCCGTCAGCTGAATGGTCCTTAAGATATAGTATCTAGGAACTTAGGATCAGATATAGTATCTAGGAACTTAAGTTCACCTGTCTTGTAACAAATAGTATGTCCAAAATATGTCACAAATTTTTCGTGTTTAAGTGGAAAACAATACTGGCGATCGACCAGATAAAGATGTGAAGATGAAAGGTACCGACAAGTGGATTTGGGCTGTCTAACAACTTTGATCCCAGATCACTCTTAAAGTTAGATATCACTTTATTTTTGTTAAATTTGTTCATAGTTTT
Organism: Lactuca virosa; assembly: GCF_052849685.1. NCBI lineage: Eukaryota > Viridiplantae > Streptophyta > Magnoliopsida > Asterales > Asteraceae > Lactuca > Lactuca virosa. The sequence goes on along the minus strand of NC_136430.1, from coordinate 122,659,316 downwards.
CTTCTAATTTAAATATTAGGTGAGAATTAAAAAAAATTTCAAAACCAAAAAAAATCAGAAAATTAAAAAAATCCAAAAGTAGTGTTGTTTCTTGTTTTGTTTCTCTTTTTAAGTTTTCTTTTAGTTTTGTTTTGTCTTGAAAAGTGAATTCAGGTGTAGTTGAGACTCATGGAGACTGTATTAAAGATTTTCTGAGCCAAGGCTTCATCCGTGATTTTCTAAGAATTCACATTCGAAGGAGCAAGAAAGGAAGACTATTCTTCCAACATTTAATTTATCAACCCCAGAAGCAAGGTGAAGCTGAAATTGAAGATTATGTCACGGATTGCATTGAAGCCTCCTCAATCAGTCTGATGCTATCTTAAACCTGCTGAAGTGATCTTGAAGATTAGTTCTCTCGGATATTCTCTCTGAAGATTCTCAAGCTGAAAGCGCCATCTTTCAAAAATCTGTCCATCAAGGCTCCTCACCCAATGTGCGTTCAATGTCAAGTTCTGCAAAAATCCCGACTGCTCGAGATGAAGTCATTTATTGAAGATTCATATGTTCATCTTGAAGTTGTGAATAAATTTGAAGATTAAACAAGCTCCAAATGAAGATCGACAAGAAGAGCCAGCTACTTTTTAGGGGGAGCTTGTTGGGCCTATTAGAAAAGAAAGCTATAAACCAAGGGGGAGATTGTTGGGTCAAAAATATGGTTTATACTTTGCTTTTCTAAGAAAACATTTTTTTCTATAATATAATACGCAATTTTATGGCTGTGTACAGCTGCACATGTGTGTACGGCCGCACACCCTGTGTACGGCCGCACACGTGTGTGCAACTGTACACTCGTGTGCTGCTGGTGGCCCTTGTCTCATATATATAGGGTGAGGAGTGTAAGGCAAGAGAAGAGAGAGAAAGTTAGAGAGAAGAAGTGTGTGTGAGAGAGAATCTATTGTAAGGAGCATCAATCATATCATCAATACATTAGATTCAAGTTATTCTTCTTCTCCTTCTCTTCTATATTGATCTGACATCATCCAATTGATTGGGATTCCGCACCATCAATTGGATCTGATTGATACACAAGCTGATTTTGGGACTTACACGGGTGGTAGAGGATCTCGCAGTCGTAATCCTTTACCACATCAAGCCACCGACGCTGCCTCATATTCAGATTTGGCTGGTCCATGAGATACCTCAGGCTCATGTGGTCCATGTAAATCGTACAACGAACCCCATAGGGTAATGACGCCAAATATTGAGGGCGAACACAACAGCCCCCAGCTCCAAATCATGCGTCGGGTAGTTCGCCTCGTGAGGCTTCAGCTGCCTCGAAGCGTAAGCAATGACATGACCTCTCTGCATCAATACTGCGCCCAAACCCGTGATGGACGCATCACAGTACACGACGAGATCCTCCATGCCCTCTGGCAGGGCTAAGATTGGCGCCTCGCACAATCTCTGCCTCAGTGTATCGAATGCAGCCTGCTGCTCAGGCCCCCAACGAAAGACCATGGCCTTCCTCGTTAGCCTGGTCAGGGGTACGACTATCTTGGAGAAATCCTGGATGAATCTCCGATAGTAGCCGGCTAATCCTAGGAAACTCCAAATCTCAGATGGAGACCTCGGAACCTCTCACCTCATCACGGCCTCCACTTTGGCCGGATCTACCGAAATCCCGTTCTGGTTGACAAGGTGCAAAAGAAACTGCAGCTCGCACAACCAGAACTCACACTTGGAGAACTTGACATACAAGCTCTCCCTCCTCAAAGTCTCCAGGACCTCCCGCAGATGCTCCTCATGCTGCTCTCGCGTCTTGGAGTAAACCAAGATGTCATCGATAAACAGTATCACAGACCGGTCTAACATCGGTCTACACACGCGGTTCATGAGGTCCATGAACGCGGCAGGAGCATTGGTGAGCCCGAAAGGCATCACCACGAACTCATAGTGGCCATAACATGTCCGAAACGCTGTCTTCTGCACATCCTCCTCTCTGACCCTCATCTGATGATACCCTGAACGCAAATCAATCTTGGAGAACCAAGATGCTCCCTGTAGCTGGCCAAAGAGGTCGTCAATCCTCGGGAGTGGGTAACGGTTCTTCACCGTTACCTTATTCAGCTCCCTATAGTCTATACACATCCGATGCGACCCGTCCTTTTTCTTCACAAACAGGATCGGGGCTCCCCAGGGTGAACTGATCGGTCTAATAAAACCCTTGTCTAACAGCTCCTGCAGCTGTGTAGACAACTCCTGCATCTCAGGAGGAGCCAACCGATGCGGTGCCTTGGCTATGGGATTCGCACCCGGGACTAGGTCGATCCTGAACTCCACCTGTCGCTCCGGAGGTATCCCAGGCAACTCCTCGGGGAATACATCCGCAAATTCTCATACCACGGGCACATCATCCACCGTAGCCCTACCCGCCTCCCGGGTATCCACAACATAGGCTACATAACCTGCGCAACCCTGCTGGAGGTAGCGCCTAGCCCTCGCTGCCGAACATAAAGTTGGTCCTCGCTGTCGCCTTTCGCCTTGATGTTCTTGTGAGCTGCGTATGCTAAGAAGATTTGGATGGATTCCATTCGTGCTACCGGAGCATACGTTTCATCATAGTCAATACCTTCAAGTTGACTATATCCCTTGGCAACTAGCCTTGCCTTGTTTCTGACGACCGCACCGGATTCATCCAACTTATTCTTGTAGACCCATCTAGTACCAACAATAGTGTGACCTTGCGGCTTCGGAACGAGTTGCCACACTTTGTTTAATTTGAATTCTTCTAGCTCTTCTTTCATTGCGGATATCCAGTCTGATTCTAGTAATGCTTCTTTGATCATTTGGGGCTCGACCGAGGACATAAACGCTGCGTAGTGACAGTGATCAGATAAGTCCTTGGATGATCGAGTATGGATATCTGCGGATGGGTTGTCGATGATTTGACCAGGTGGGTGGTCCTTCGTCCATACATGTAGAAGAGGTTGCAGATAATCAGCAGCTATGGTAGAGTGAATGTCTTCAATATCGGAAGACTATGCGGTTGGAGATGGCAGTTCCCCCTGGACTTGAGAACATCCTGCTGAATTGTCTTGAACTGGGAAGGTGGGATCAGAGTTTTCTTGGGTAGATGGTGAAGGTTCCCCCTGGATTGCGGACGGGAGTTCCCCTTGAACCTGAGAAGGTTCCCCCTGGATTGCGGATGGGAGTGTGATAATCCTCGAGTCTGTTCTTGTGTCAATGTTTTCTATGATGTCATCATCCGAGTCCGAAGAAACGTTTGACGGTTGACAATATCTGCGGATAGGGATTGGATCTGCATCTTCTAGTACTGGAACCTCGATGGTTGTTGCTTGATCCGGAGTAGAGCTTTCCCCCTCAACCGGCGAGGTGGAAGTATTGAGATATGCTACTTTAGATAGAGATGGACCAGATACATCAGCATGCTGCTGTTGAGCTTCCTGGGACACAAGAACTTTGGATAACTTGGCTGTTTCGACAGGGTGGAAGAGATCGTCATAGTTTACTTCAACTAGGTTGAGTGGATGCGAAGAGGCAGGAATATCACTTTCTAGGATTGATGTTGTTTCGGTTGATGGAGCGGTGTTGCAGATGTGATTGTCATCAAATTTCACATCGAAGCTTTCAATGATTAGCCTTGTGCGTCTAATGAGAACCCTATATGCAACTCTGTTAGTGGAGTAGCCAATGAAGATGCCTTCATCAATTGTTGATGACAAAACATCTACACCCAAAGATATGAAAGAAGCGGACATTTGGCTTGCGGTTGTTAAGGCCCTCATACGGTGTTTTGCCGAGATGTTTGCACACAATACTTCGGTTCTACACAAAACATGTTGTGGCCACTGCTTTGGCCCAGAAGTAGAGAGGAAGGTGTGCGAAGTTGAGCATGGATCTGGCTGCTTCTACTAGAGTGCGGTTCCTTCGCTCTACTACCCCATTTTGTTGCGGTGTGTAGGGAGCGGAGAAGTTGTGAGTGATCCCTTTTGAGACCAAGAAACTATTTAGGAGATGATTAGTAAACTCGGTTCCATTATCACTTCGGATACATCGTACTGGTAACTTGATCGGAAGTTCTATCACCTTGATGAAATTGATGAAAATATGCGGTGTTTCATCATAGTCAATACCTTCAAGTTGACTATATCCCTTGGCAACTAGCCTTGCCTTGTTTCTGACGACCGCACCGGATTCATCCAACTTATTCTTGTAGACCCATCTAGTACCAACAATAGTGTGACCTTCCGGCTTCGGAACGAGTTGCCACACTTTGTTTCATTTGAATTCTTCTAGCTCTTCTTTCATTGCGGATATCCAGTCTGATTCTAGTAATGCTTCTTTGATCGTTTAGGGCTCGACCGAGGACATAAACGCTGCGTAGTGACAGTGATCAGATAAGTCCTTGGAAGATCAAGTATGGATATATGCGGATGGGTTGCCGATGATTTGACTAGGTGGGTGGTCCTTCGTCCATACATGTGGAAGAGGTTGCAGATAATCAGCAGCTGTGGTAGAGTGAATGTCTTCAATATCGGAAGACTATGCGGTTGGAGATGACAGTTCCCCCTGGACTTGAGAACATCCTGCTGAATTGTCTTGAACTGGGAAGGTGGGATCAGAGTTTTCTTGGGTAGATGGTGAAGGTTCCCCCTGGATTGCGGACGGGAGTTCCCCTTGAACCTGAGAAGGTTCCCTCTGGATTGCGGATGGGAGTGTGATAATCCTCGAGTCTGTTCTGGTGTCAATGTTTTCTATGATGTCATCATCCGAGTCCGAAGAAACGTTTGATGGTTGACAATATCTGCGGATAGGGATTGGATCTGCATCTTCTAGTACTGGAACCTCGATGGTTGTTGCTTGATCCGGAGTAGAGCTTTCCCCCTCAACCGGCGAGGTGGAAGTATTGAGATATGCTACTTTGGATAGAGATGGACCAGATACATCAACATGCTGCTGTTGAGCTTCCTGGGACACAAGAACTTTGGATAACTTGGCTGTTTCGACAGGGTGGAAGAGATCGTCATAGTTTACTTCAACTAGGTTGAGTGGATCCGAAGAGGCAGGAATATCACTTTCTAGGATTGCTGTTGTTTCGGTTGATGGAGCGGTGTTGCGGATGTGATAGTCATCAAATTTCACATCGAAGCTTTCAATGATTAGCCTTGTGCGTCTAATGAGAACCCTATATGCAACTTTGTTAGTGGAGTATCCAATGAAGATGCCTTCATCAATTGTTGATGACAAAACATCTACAGCCAAAGATATGAAAGAAGCGGACATTTGGCTTGCGGTTGTTAAGGCCCTCATACGGTGTTTTGCCGAGACGTTTGCACACAATACTTCGGTTCTATACAAAACATGTTGTGGCCACTGCTTCGGCCCAGAAGTAGAGAGGAAGGTGTGCGAAGTTGAGCATGGATGTGGCTGCTTCTACTAGAGTGCGGTTCCTTCGCTCTACTACCCCATTTTGTTGCTGTGTGTAGGGAGCGGAGAAGTTGTGAGTCATCCCCTTTGAGACCAAGAAACTATCTAGGAGATGATTAGTAAACTCGGTTCCATTATCACTTCGGATACATCATACTGGTAACTTGATCTGAAGTTCTATCTCCTTGATGAAATTGATGAAAATATGCGGTGTTTCTGACTTGAGTCTAAGAAAGAAAACCCATGTGAAGCGTGTGAAGTCATCTACTATAACCAGTATGTATTTCTTGTAATGGAGACTAGCTACAGTGGATGGACCGTAGATATCAATGTGCAAGAGGTACATAGGTTCAGAAATTGTGGAGTCAATCACCATGGGATGACATGCTTTGGATTGCTTTCCACATTCACATGCAGGACAGAGAGTATCATTGCTGAATTTGAGAATTGGGAGACCTTTGACTAGTTCTCCTGTGACCAAATTGTTGATGTATCCGAAGTTGAGATGAGCTAGCTTGCGGTGCCAAAGCCAGCTGACTTCGGATACAGCTTTGGATAGGAAGCATAACTGCGGTTTGCCTATGATCAGAGAGACATCCAGAGGATACATAGTACCTTCGGATCGGGACTTGATCATACACGTGTTCCTATCACTTGTCATTACATAGCAAAATTGATCATCAAATTCAACTCGATGGCCTGTCTTACATAGTTGGGCAACACTTATGAGATTGTGTTTAAGGCTTTCTACATAAGCAACTTTTTGAATAGAGAAGTTTCCCGTAGTAAGAACACCATAACCTCGGATTATCCCATTCGCATTGTTGCCGAATGTGACATTTCCATCGTTGCAAATTGGCCTGAAATCCCGAAGGTATTCTAACCTTCCCGTCATGTGCAAGGAGCAGGCACTGTCAATTAACCATTCTTCTTCTTGTTCCTCCTTGCATAAAGCCTGAGAATTAAACGGTTAGTTTAGGCATCCAAACTAGTTTGAAGCCTGGGACAAAAGGTGAATTTCTAATTAATGCATGGACTGAGGTTGCAGGGACTGGTTTCATGGCAAATTTTAGTTCTAGTCCTGGGTATTTGTGAGTTTTTGGAGTGTTGCGTTTTTTAGAAAAGATACATGTGACAACCATCAAATTTCGGTCAAGTCAAAGTCAAACAAAGTCAACAAGTCAAACCGGTCAACTCCATTAACCCTTGTATGATAGGGTTTACGTGATTTAATCACTGTACAATTCGCTATTTTAATGAGAAAACATCATTTGGAAAGTTCATGTGTTTGATTTTCCTTAGCCTTAACAGTGCTAAACAACGAACCAAAGCGATAAAACACTATTGCACAATCATCAGGATTGTGTAGGACACTAAATCATGGCTTAACGGGGTCTATGGCCCTTGCGTTGCGAAGTCGGACACTCAAAAATATCACAAACGAAACCTCTCTCAATCTCATTCAAACCCTACTCAAGATTACTTGACGCTAATAGGATCAAAACCCATACACTACGATATAAATTGACGTTAATAGCAACATAGTATAGTACAACGTTATAACTATAATCAAATTAAATTATGATACCATACTAAAATCAAATCAAAGTATAATGCTCTAATTAAATTAAATGAATCAAACTTGAATGCTATAATTAAACTTCAAATCAAAGTAGATTGTTATAATCAAATAATAACCTATCTTTTATAAAACTCCATTTTTATAAGCTTTACATTAAATTTTATAAAACTCTATTTTTATAAACTTTACATTAAATTTTATAAAACTCTTATATTAATTATGTAAAAGATGCTTGTGTTAGTGAGAAATAATGAAGACCACCAAAAGCAAAAAGATTATTCCCATGGTCTCCCACTCACACCTCCCATCCACTTTCCTTTCCTTTTTCTCCCAACACATTATTCTCTTCACCACTTAAACCTTCTCTAATCTTTCTATCACTCTCAATCTCGAAATTTCCTCCAAGAAATACTCATATTCCATCTAAGAACAATCTATTATACTCAAATCTTCATCCCTCTTGAAGCATTCATCAAGGTATGTTGTTAAAAGTTTCAAATTCATACAACAAACAAATTAAATCCACCAAAATATCTAAAACTCATTTTATGCATAAACCTGATTTTTCTCAGAATACCATCAATAAATAAGAAGTTCTGGAAATTTTCAGAAAATAACTTATTTTTATTGAATTACTATAATTATTGCAATAAAGTTGGGCAATAATTCACATAAAATACTTTTTGCATTCAATAAATTCTGAGAAAATTCTGGGATGACCTATATATTGATTAAAAATAATTTATGAATTTTCATGCATTTATATTACTGTTTACTATTATTTCTGATTTTATTGATTAATTAATAATGAAATATTTAAAAAATACTTCCCATAGTCACAAATATCTGAAACTTATACACTGGGTTCTATATCATGTTATAAAACTATGGTTAATTTTACAGAATTTTTGGGAATCATTTACTATTTTTCCCGAATTTTGTTGTTGTTTAATCATTAAAGTATTAATAAATACTAAAACAGTTCAGAAAAATATAAAATTTTTACAGTAATTAATTTTGTATGAAATAATGATTTACTAATAATTTCATAATTTTTCAATACTGTTTACTATTTAAAACCATTTTCCTAAGAATTTAAGCATATAAAAATACATTTTAATGATTATTTCATATAAATAATTGTTAAAATCTGTAAATAATTATAATTGGGCAAGTTATTATTTTAATAAGAAATTATTAAAATCTGGCCTAAATTAAAAATATAAATTAATTATGCAAAGTAATTTGATATAGGTTGTGCCTTAGAAATCCACAAGACTATTTAAATTTGATGTAATAAATGTTGTTCGTATTTGGATTTGTATTTGTATGTTGTGGATCTTGTTTGCATACTTAGTACTTAATTGAATCTAATCATATTATAACATAGTTGTCATGAGACTTTGAACAATATATCACGCCTTGATCGATTCTGACAAGGATCGGGGTGTGACAGATTGGTATCAGAGACCTTGACTATATGGAATTAGGTTAATTTCCTTGACCTAGTCTATAGCCTCTAGGGTCCTCTCGTATGCTAGTTTATAAAATGCACACACAACTGCATGCAATTCGCACTTAGAAAATCCTAGGAATACCTTTGTGTGTTAAGTGCTCCCTTATGTGCATACGTATTACTCCTGACACTTATATGTGTGCATACACTTGTGGATATTCTCCACTTTCTCTGAAAATCACACACATACTCAAGTGGTTTAACAAAATGTATATACATATATATATATATATATATATATATATATATATATATATATATATATATATATATATTCCTTGGAGCTCATAGGAAATTCAAAGTCATCCACTCTAGTTGGGTAGCATCATAGTAATGGACGTGTAGTAACTGGAAGGGGGAGGTGCTGGTAGCCCGAAAGTCCTGACTAGGCAAGCATTCGTATACATCCCAATCAACCGAGGGACCAGTTTTCTTATCTGGGGACCAAAGGCGAGAGTTCCCAAACCTATAGGCCAAAGCACGTCATTCACATTACTTTTGAGCCATCAAAATACCCGACCTTATCAAACGTATCCGAAAGGATACACTCCAAAATGGCCAACTCATTGGACTATTAAGTTCCCTAATGGGCCTAGAAGTGGGAAAGAAATGTGAAAACTTAGTTTTGTGGGGGCCCGCGCAAGTGCTACATGTTTCACATTTAGTAACCATGGAAAGCCCAAAAGGTGCCCAACACTCCTAACCATGGCCCAACAAGTGTTTTACAATTATTTTACCCAACAATGTCTAAAAACTTTATTTCCGTAATCAATTTACAAATAACTCACAAGTCCATATGCGTGTTTCTCGTAGTTGACATGTTCCTTGTTTGGTTGTGGACTTAGGGTAGACTCATTAGGATCAACAGTCTAATAAAATTTTAATTACACATAACTGGGGGCATGTCGAGTGAATCTTAGGAGTGGATCAGACATGGAACAAATCACAAGATTATAATCAAGTTATTCCTACTAAATTCATAAGTCTATTTATATAGACCTCTGGTATAGAGTCGTCAGCGTCGTCGTGTCGGCAATCTAGAATATAGCTAAATACATAATACAAACTATAATGCCCAAATTATACAAAATTTCTTGCATTAAAAAGCAATAGACAAACACAATGAAACTAAAAAGGGTATCAAACTATCAAGAGAAAAACACATACAATGTAGATTAAAATCCACTAATTATAACAAAATGGCTAAAAGAAAAGGTAAGGACTAAGGATTGTTAAGTCCTCTCTTCTTATAAATAGCTTTGAAGCAAGATTGCCTAAGCTTCTTTGTTCTTTCTGTCAATTCCATTCCTGACAATTTCTCCATCATCTTCTTGTGCCATGCTAACGTCTCTACCTCCTCCTTTAATCCCAACTCCTAGTTTTTTTTAAGGTAGATGCAATATATTTTTCGTGTGAGTTCACAAAATTTACAATGAGTTAAGTTTATGTAAATATAAATCAGAAATCGTAGTAAAACAATTGATTTGATGTGGCATATGCCTAGGGCCTATGTTTATGTTATAAAGAAACTAATAATTAAAATTTTAGAAAATACCAAAACTACTTTGGTTACCAAGTGCATGCATACATGCATGAGTAATGTATAGAAGGTTATTATCGTAGTTTACCTTGGCATTTTGAATGAGGGATTGAAGGCTCTTAAGTTTTCTATGAGGCCATATGTTTATGTTTAGCTCTCTGCATCTTTTCTTCAACAGTATTAACCCTATCCTTAGTTCCTTTACTGCCATGATCATCGGCATCTCAAAGTACTTCAATATCTCTTCAAACTCCAATGGTCTTAATCTCTTTGTCATCTTCCGGCCACCGTGATCAGTGGTGGCAGCACTAGAACTACCTTTAGCCTCACCACCGGATTTACAATCTTCACTGAATCTAACCAATAGTAAATTACCATCCTCCCAACAATCCCATAAGCTTATATCTTCAAGGGGATCAAGATCGTGAAACTCATTTCTAGAAATGATGTTTTGATCTTTGTTAAGTACTGTGGAATCGTTCTGATCGAGCACTTCATGCAATTTTTACGACAACTCGTAATCATGATGGTCGAGCATGTCACCACTGCAAAAAAAAAATTCCAAAAAAAATAATAAATAAATCAAGATAATCAAATCCAACACGATGAAAGACTCTTCTTGATTACTACAAATCCAAACCATGTTTTGATCCATGTCAACAAAATCACTTTTCGGTGCGATAGATGGTGTAATGAGTGACGTTTATATATACGTGAAAAGATCTTGATGATTAAAGTACTGAAACCGATCGAGGTCATCTATGGGGTTTTGATGATCTACAGGCGGATCCATTTTTGAGGGAGAAGTTAAAAAGTCGCGTTGAGAATGTGATGATTTATATAAGTGAAGTGGGAGAAGTAATTAATAACAAATGAAGAGGAAATGAATATATATAGTCTTTGAGCCGTAACCTTCTTCTTCAATTCACACACATATACGTATATGTTGCTGCAAATTATGACTTATGTCCCTCATGCATTTAATGCATCACATGCCTACTGCATATTCTTGACTTTGAAGCTACGTACCAGTTTAAAATTTCCCCAGTAGCACACTTTTCATTAGAAAGTACTCCAATTCTTCACACATGAACCAGTTAGAAAGTACTCCAAGTCTTCACACATGCAAATTAGGACTTGTGTGTCGCTATAGGTAACTAATAAAACTTTATTTTTAACCCCTTAAATATCAGTACAAGCTTCTAACATCGATGTTTAAATTCTAAATTTCTTTTTATTACTAAAACTAGCATCGATTCAAGTATATAAACCATGAATCTTGAGAACACGGCAAAACCCAAATAAGTCTTATCATCTATGTAAAAACTCAGGGTTTTTACTAGTGAATCTATCAGTGGCCGAGCTTGAACAATTAACTTGGGGGGGGGGGGGGCGAAAATATTATAAACTGAAATTAACCTTAAAAAAAACAGATTGTTTTCAACAAATAAACACCCAAAAACACCTAGAAAAAGAATTACAGCTCAGCCCGACGGACTTTAATGTCTTTAAAAATATATTATGAATGATATATTAGTAAGCAGACAGCAATTTCTCTTTCAATGTTTTCATCTTTCCCATAATTATATCTTGAAAAATCAAAATAAAGGAACAATTGATTCAATAAAAAAAATCAAAATCAAAATTTGAACAATAACCAATAACTCATTTAACAATAACCAAATCAATCTTTGTTTTCACTTTTCAGTTTTGTTTGAAGCTGACAAGCAGTTAAGCATAACCAAATCAATAACCAAATCTAAAAATAAAAAAAAATCAAACTGAAAATAGCAGCAACAGTACAAGACGCCAACACCAACAATAACCAAATCTATAAGTTCATAACTTATAAATCAAATTGGCAAATCGCCAAATCGCAAATGACAGCCAAATTAAAAAGAAACTCAGTAAGACAGTAGTAACGCATAAATAGGCAACAGATTGACAGAAAACAGCAGCAGCAGTGCAATACGCCAACACCAACATTCAACAATCTTACAATCAGAAAAGAAAGAACAGCTGAACATGATTTGGGTCTCGGGATTACTACCTGATTTCTGTGAAGTGTGAATGGGGACTTGGGCACTTGGCGATGGCGATTGGCGAGAGTGAGACCAGGCGACTGACTTGGCGAGACAGCGACGAACGAACAGCAGGCGAGATAGGCAGCGAATTGGGCAATTGGGGATGAATCGATTTTTGATTTCTTGATACCGCTTGGTCGCTTGGCGAATTTGGAGTATTGGACAATTCTGATTAGGAATCGGGAGGGGCCAAAGCCCAAGTTTGAAGATAGCAGGCTTATAACTATATTTTTTTTGAACTACAATTCCTACTTCTGGCCCCAATAATACTACGCCCTTGGAATCTATGATGGCTAGTGTAAACATTATGGTCATATATCATTAAGATTCTATGGACTTAGAATGTGTGATTCCGCCTCATTCCATGTTCCTTGTTTGGTTGTGGGCTTAAGGCGGGGTCACCCATCCAAAATGCCCTTGCAATCTTAATAATATACGACTAGTTTACGCCAATCGACTACAAAAGAACTGGTAGGACTTATAATGCAAGTTTCGTCAAAATTTGTTGAAACATTCGTAATGATGGAACTCGCTAACTACGTTATAAAATATTCATAGTGGTAATACCAAGGATAAAACAGGGAGTATAAAAGCACACATAGAATACTCTATCATCCCAAAACAATAAACTCCTTTTAAATTGACTCAGTTCAAGTTACAATAAGAAATTTCCATGGTCGTCATGTGACATCAGGAGGGTTGTTCCTCACCATAATCAATTTCTTGTACTACGAAAAGTATTCCACATCTTTTTCCAAACTCTTGAAGTCCCAGTCAAAATGCAAATTTCGGGACGAAATTCCCTGTAACGGGGGGATGATGTGACAACCATCAAATTTCGGTCAAGTCAAAGTCAAACAAAGTCAACAAGTCAAACCGGTCAACTCCATTAACCCTTGTATGATAGGGTTTACGTTATGTAATCACTGTACAATTTGCTATTTTAATGAGAAAACATCATTTGGAAAGTTCATGTGTTTGATTTTCCTTAGCCTTAACAGTGCTAAACAACGAACCAAAGCGATAAACACTATTGCACAAACATCGGGATTGTGTAGGACACTAAATCATGGCTTAACGGGGTCTATGGACCTTGCGTTGCGAAGCCGGACACTCAAAAATATCACAAACGAAACCTCTCTCAATCTCATTCAAACCCTACTCAAGATTACTTGACGCTAATAGGATCAAAACCCATACACTACAATATAAATTGACGTTAATAGCAACATAGTATAGTACAACGTTATAACTATAATCAAATTAAATTATGATACCATATTAAAATCAAATCAAAGTATAATACTCTAATTAAATTAAAAGAATCAAACTTGAATGCTATAATTAAACTTCAAATCAAAGTAGATTGTTATAATCAAATAATAACCTATCTTTTATAAAACTCCATTTTTATAAACTTTACATTAAATTTTATAAAACTCTATTTTTATAAACTTTACATTAAATTTTATAAAACTCTTATATTAATTATGTAAAAGATGCTTGTGTTAGTGGGAAATTACGAAGACCACCAAAAGCAAAAAGATTATTCTCATGGTCTCCCACTCACACCTCCCATCCACTTTCCTTTCCTTTTTCTCCCAACACATTATTCTCTTCACAACTTAAACCTTCTCTAATCTTTCTCTTACTCTCAATCTCGAAATTTCCTCCAAGAAATACTCATATTCCATCCAAGAACAATCTATTATACTCAAATCTTCATCCCTCTTGAAGCATTCATCAAGGTATGTTGTTAAAAGTTTCAAATTCATACAAGAAACAAATTAAATCCACCAAAATATCTAAAACTCATTTTATTCATAAACCGGATTTTTCTCAGAATACCATCAATAAAATAAGAAGTTCTGGAAATTTTCAGAAAATAACTTATTTTTATTGAATTACTATAATTATTGCAATAAAGTAGGGCAATAATTCACATAAAATACTTTTTGCATTCAATAAATTCTAAGAAAATTCTGGGATGACCTATATATTGTTTAAACATAATTTATGAAGTTTCATGCATTTATATTACTCTTTACTATTATTTCTGATTTTATTGATTAATTAATAATGAAATTTATAAAAAATACTTCCCATAGTCACAAATATCTGAAACATATACACTGGGCTCTATATCATGTTATAAAACTATGGTTAATTTTACAGAATTTTTGGGAATCATTTACTATTTTTCCCGAATTTTGTTGTTGTTTAATCATTAAAGTATTAATAAATACTAAAACAGTTCAGAAAAATATAAAAGTTTTACAGTAATTAATATTGTATGAAATAATGATTTCCTAATAATTTCATAATTTTTCAATACTGTTTACTATTTAAAACCATTTTCCTAAGAATTTAAGCATATAAAAATGCATTTTAATGATTATTTCATATAAATAATTGTTAAAATCTGTAAATAATTATAATTGGGCAAGTTATTATTTTAATAAGAAATTATTAAAATCTGGCCTAAATTGAAAATATAAATTAATTATGCAAAGTAATTAATTCAATTTAAAATTTATTTAACAAATGAATACCTTAATATTATAATCAAAATGAATTATTGTTAATTCATCTAATATAAGAATATGCGTCTAAATATTTGTATTAATACTCCATTCTCGTTTAGCAGTTCCTAAACCAAAACTATTAATTATATTAGGTTCTACACCATTTTGACCCGAACCGTCTATCGTACGACACACGCATTTCGTTTTGGGACTAATGTGAGTAATCTACCCCATATTTTATAATTTTCACTACTTTTGGGGTGTATCATGTGGTTCTAATATGTTCCAACTTCATTTTATTGTTTTATCACAATTGAGACATTATTGGGACATTTATATGTGAGTCATTAATTGTATAACTATTGTTTGTTTACGCTACATGTACTTGTAGTGCATTATCATTTTTAGTCTAATCTCCATGACTATGCCCGTATTCTTGAGGTACGTTATGGACAATAATAGGGCTATTGGGTTGACCACCCCGCCTTGGGACGCTAAGGTGATTGATCGCACGTGGTTGAGTGTGTATGATGATTAGATGCTCCATCCTATATATATTTACATATATACATATGTATATATAGGGTGAGGACTTATTGTTGTTGTTATCATTTGTTAATCAATTTTTCATTTATAAACCGTTATCTCAAATACAATTGTTTGCCGACTTCAAAAGAAAACAAATTTCAAATTATAAATGTTTCAACTTCACAATTTTCTGTACTAAAATTTAGATTACTCACCAACTCTCGTAGTTGACCTGTTTTTACCCATGATGCAGATTTGAAGAATGAAGTTGATGAAAAATAGGTTGTGCCTTAGAAATCCACAAGACTATTTAAATTTGATGTAATAAATGTTGTTCGTATTTGGATTTGTATTTGTATGTTGTGGATCTTGTTGTTGGATTAATGTCTAAGTCCATAACTATAATTGGTAAGACTTGACCCGACCCGGCATGGTCCATTTGGGTTGCATGGCATCATGCATTTGGATAGACCATAATGAGAGAAATAACACTTACGGATTATTAATATATTATAAGTTCTAATATATTAATAGGATTATTTAATTAGTATTGATCAAGAATTAATTAAGAATTAATTAAGTGATCAAAAGAAGACTAATTAAATATATGGGTTGATTGTGTAAATCATCCATACTTGTATAGTGGGCTAATGCTTCATGGATTATCAAGTTGGGCTAAAACCCATAGGATGCTCCATGGATGCTCCATGGTGTATTTGAACCCATGGATCCAAGGAAATGGAAAGTCATGACAATTAGGGTTTACCCTAATTGTAACACTATATAAAGATCATACTCTTGGAAAAATCGGCCACTATGTAGAAAGTGAAGGGCTAGCCGATTTCAAGTGTTCTACATTTCTCTCAAGGTTATTCCAAAAGCATATGATGTTGTGTGAACCATTTGAGGTGTCACACTTGGGGCACTAGGCACTCAAGCTTCATGAAGATAAGCTACATCAAACAAAGGTATGTATTCTATCCATTTGATTACCCAAGTATTAAAGATTGTATGCTAGATAGGGTAATACCTTGGAAAGTTCATATTTGCATGTATAATAGAGAAAACATAGATCCAAGGTATTTAGGGTTGCATGTACACTTGGGAGTGTTAGAATGCTCAAAACCCAACAGTGGTATCGGAGCCTAGGCTTGTTTTCAATTATACTTGATGCAAATTGCTGAAAAACTCGATTTTCTTGCTTTCTGGGCACTGGACTCGCCGAGTCCACTGATGAACTCGCCGAGTCCATGAGTAAAATCATCCTACTCGTCGAGTAGGTTCCACTCGACGAGTAGGAGCCCCAGACAACATATTTTCGAGTTTTTTTGGCTGGAATTGGACTAGGAACATTTCCCTAAGATGTTTTTGGACTAATAAACTTGTTTTTAATGTGGTAATGTTCATGCTAATCCAATTTCAAAGATAGTTGTCAATAGATTCATGTTTTGTATTAGTTTAAGGTTTAGACTAATTACATGAAAAAGTTTGATTTGAATTATCTTGTTCTTATGAGTTGCTTAGATTAATAGAAAAGTTAATTGATTATGTGTTTTCAATCCATTTTAATCTAAGAGTTGATTCTAAAATGTGTTTTTGTACCTTGTCCTCAAGTTATATGAAAAGTCACATTTAAGTTTGATAAAACTCATAAAAGTTGGCAATGGTTACAAAAAATGAAGAGTCTTGTCCTTAAGTTATGGAGGTTCAAGAGTCACTTCATTAAGTAATAAAATGGGTAACCTTAATTAATTCCATAAGTTATAAAATAAAGAAAAGTTAATTCTTTTATTAGTTTAAAGTCTTCCATAACTTGTCCAAAAGTTATGGAACTTGAAGAGTCTTTTAATTAAAACTACTTTAAACACATAAGTTATGGAATTAATTAGTTTTGAATAGTTTCAAAACTTGCCCTCACGTTTTGGAATTTGAAAAGTTTTCACTTATGAATATTTTAATTCCAAGTTAGCCCTTAGAGTTTTAAAAGTTAAAATTCAACCCTTATACTTTATAATATTATAAGTTAATAATATTTATATATATATGTATAAGATCAAGTCGTCTTACCGCTAGTACGCCTTATTCACGAAGCCGATCTATTAGGGGGTATAAGGTTATTGCCTATAAAATGGCAACTTAATGGGTGTCCACTCTCACCCACCGCTTCCTTGACTGGTGGAGGGTCGTTAGCCGAACGGGTAGGACAAAGACTATAAATTTTCCCTTCATTAAAAGTATTAATGATAAATACTAAGTAACTAAACCATTTATAAGTACCTAATCTTAGTTACTTAGGAAAATGTGAATAAGGTGCTAATCCATGAAATTACACTTTGCACTTTGTTTAAGTCGGTTAGTGGAGTGTGTGTGGTTAACCGGGACACTAACTCGTATTTAACAAGGTAGGCAAATGGTAACTTAATTTTTATCATAGTATCGATGGAGCGTGTGTGGTTAACCGGCACATCGATTGAGGGGTAAACACTTAAGGGTACCAAGTAATTTGCATGGTTACTTCACACCATGTTTTGTGATCCTCGGTATCCCAATCACAAAACCTGAAGGGCACACTCGAGATTGAAACATGCCATTGAACAGTTCAATGAATCTCAAAAGATCTAGGAGTTTCAAATTCAATTAAAACTTAATTATATTTCGTTTTTCATGGTGGAAATTGGTAAATCATCATTTACCTACCTTCAACTATTTTATAACATGGGAACACGAAGATCAAATGAAGCAGAAGTACCCTCACCTATTCTCGCATTCTCAAATCTAGCTTTCAAAAGAATTTCGGGACGAAATTCCCTCTAACGGGGGGATGATGTTACAACTAGGAATTTTGGTGCCTTGTAACTACAACCCTTATAACAACTATGAATCAATAACATGAAAACATGCATGATGCTTATTCTATAACAACAAAACTTCATCAAATACTTCATTCAAGCACTACAAATGGTCAACAAAGAATTGGAAACATTTGAAATCCCGGTTTAAGTCCATTTTGGACTAGGATTTCTTTATTGGGCCTAATGGACTATTACGCTTCCAATTTATCCATCTTGAACCTAGAACTCTCTAATGGACCCTAATTGGACCTATATACATGAAACATAATATTTTGGGCCTTATTGGGTCTCAACCAATTTAATTTAGCCCTAATAGGTCATAAAAAATTAACTTTGATTTATTTGGGCCAAGCATCATCTAAATTAACTATAATATGGGCTTAAGGGCAAAAAGCCCAAAATTTTCCCTCTTCCCCTCTCCATTCTCGGCCCAAACCCACAAAGAAAGAGGAGTTGACTTTTGGTAGCCACCTCACCGTTATCTCTTGGATTCCCATGCTAAGGCCTCATATCTCCATGCAACAATCCCATCACCACTCTCTCCTCCTCTCTCTTTTCTTCTCTCGGCCAAACACAACACACACACCTCACCAAAAACTCTCTTTAAACCACTCTCAAGATCATCTTCTTCTCCTTTGAAGATCTCGAAAATTTGGCTTGAAGTCTAAGGATTTTCATCAAGTAATTCATCATCTATGGTAAGTTGATGACTAATTCATGATCTAGCTACTTCATTTCATCAAAATATCTTCTCAACCTAATCAAACTCGTGATCTTGCACCTTAGAAGCATCTAAGTTCGAGATCCTCCAAGAAGACTTGCTAGAATCGAAATTTTCTTCACTCTTCTCTTCAAAACCGAAACCACAACTCAAGGTGAGCTTCATACCCCTCTTTTTGGTTTTCATATGTTTTATGGGGGAGAATACAAGAAAATGTTTAGATCTATGTGTATGTGTATGCTATGTGTGATTTTATGCATGTGTGTGTGTGATTTTACGTGTTTTTGTGATGAATATGTAACCAAAAGCGGTGTTAACTCGAGAGCTATGACATGAGAAAGGAAACAAACATAATCTAATTTATCTTACACTAAACAATTCAAGAATAATAGATTATAAGATTATGATGAACATATTTTAACATAAAACCCATTTTAGGGCTTAAATTGTCAAAAATACAAAAACTTGGGTTAAAAATTGCCAAGTTACGGATTCTTGATGGTCAAACGGGTCAAAACAATTTCTATAATCATTTTTTTGAATATTAAAATTTTCAAAGGAATTGAAATGTAAATTTTTAGCTTAATGGGCTTATTTTGGGCTTTTTGGCCCAATAACCCCATAATTGCGAAAAATGATGTTTAATGGGGCTGAAATGAAACTTCCTGCAAAACAGGGGATAAAAAGTGTAATAAAACTATTTCAAGAGTTAAAAATGCTTTTCATTACCAAAAAGGATCAAAAATGTAAAGTTTTTGGATTTTGTGCCAAAACTGTAAAAGTTGCGAAAAATGGGGTTCAAACCGAGAAATACTATTCTGGAAGGGCTGAATTTGTCAACAAAATAAATTTTGGGTTAAAACTATCTTTTCAACAAATTTATGATGCAAAAGTGTCAAGAAAATGTTTTAAGGACTAAAAATGAAATTCTTTTATATAAAGGACTAAAATAGTTATTTTTATAAAAAGAAAGGTAGTGAAAAGGTCAAACTTCTACTTAAACAAACTATTTCATTAAGTCAAAATACAAAGCTACGACTACCGACAAATCAAAAGACGAATACACATTTAACTCTAAATATCGTGATACACGAAATTGATCGGTCTCGAATCGATACAACATAACAAAAGCTAAATCAAACCTCCAAACGATACGCGATACCTACGATGAGTAAACTTACAAACTTTGGGCTTATGAGTTTCAAATCATGCTTGTTGGGCCTTGCAAGTCCATCAACATGATCTTTGGGCCAAAAGGGATAACGCTTATATGTTATTGGGCCTTCTATGACCCAATATTTTATAAAAGGACTTTCAATAGCTTTTATGTGCTATTGGGCTCAAGTGGCCCATTAGAAAAACTAGTAAGGTCACAGTAATTAAATGCGAGTTGGACCATCGTGTCTTTCGCATCTACGATAGCCTAAGGTACTTACGATAGTAGTAGGACATATCACTCCTCTTCTCTTCGTTCGCTAAGGCTTATGAGTATTCAAAGTAGACGGAATTAGGACGATACAAGAATTAATAATCACGAATACCTTTCGACATCGGAAAACGTCGGGTTTTCCGAGGAAATCAATATTACTCGCTCGAAATTTCTATAACTATAATACAAAACACCCTTTATATATATGTTTTGAAATCATTCATGCATCAACTATGGATCTTCACACTTTGATAAACAAATGTCTTTTCAGAAAATATCGGATTTTCTGGGTTTTATAAACTTTAAAAAATCATTTTATTTACAACTATACTTATGAACTCACCAACATTCCATATGTTGACGTTTTTCCAAAATAACTTGTATTCTCAGGTAACAGATAAGCGGAAGGGTAATACCAAGTATGTTATAATATTTTGTGTTGAAAACTTTGAAACAATTTGTGTTATGAAGTGTAATATTTGAAAACAATGTACTGGATGTAAACAATATCAGTTGTAATGTATTGATGCATGGTGATATTTGTGTTATGATTCATGTGTATTAATTGTGATGGTATTCAATTTAAGTCACACGAGCCCCCGGACGTTTCCGCCGTCTGGTTTCGGGGGTGTGACATGGAACGATTGGTGTAATTCTTGAAGTTGTCCCATAATCTGGAATTTCCATCACCAACCAAGTTGAAACAGAATTGATGAGTGAAGATGCGCATGGAAGAAGTCCTAGTAGAGTCTATGAAAATTTTATGATTAATTGAGCACATTCGTATGTGTTAAATTGTTTGTTGATTTTAGGACTTGGGGACTGTGAGACAATACTTGGGACGAGTATGAGTAGGTGTGAATAGTAGTAGAGATCTATACGACTGGAAGCACAGGACTCACGCTTGGATCAGGGAAAGTCACAAGGTTACCAAGAGGCTAGTGATCGATTCCGTTTTTATTCAAGTATGTTGTTACCATTGTTTCGGTAATGACTAATGAGGTAATTGATATTCTAACCCTAGTGGTAATATCAAATTGAGTCCGACTACGATGAGTTTGTTACATGGTTCAGAGGACCAAGTTCGATGTAGCATTTGACTAAAGTCAGAAGATTGAGCATCGCCTGCGGTCAAGACGTCCAAGAGTTAGATACCAATTCGAAGAAACATAGAACTTACGATTATTACCTAGGATGAAAAGATAACGTATGGAATCATCATACAAGTCCTATTTTCGTTAATGATTCCGGGACGTAATCATCCTAAGGGGGAGATAATTGTAACGCCCGTAGATCCGAGCTAGTCAATTTAGAGACGATAAGCATCAAAACTGACTTTTTTATGGACGATTATTTAGAAGGATTAATCTTAACTAAGTTATAGTATATGTTACAAGGATTCCATACATATAAAGAACGCCGAAATCCGAGTTATAACGAAGAAGTTATGACATGTCGAAGTTTCGCGAAAGAACCGGCACGACACAGCGCGACATAAATAATGAATTTACGTTAGAGCAATATTTAGCCTTAGTGATCTAAACGAAAGTCGTAGAATATGTTAAGCCAAGAGTGTGCATAAAAAGAACACCCAAATCTGACTTCGTATGAGGAAGTTATGATTTTCCGAAGTTTGAACTTAGCGGTATGCAGCCCGAATACTCGAATATGAGATCGAGTGATTCTTAACAAAAACAATCTAAATGAGAGTCGAAGATCTCGTCGATAGTAGTCCAACGATAAAAAGACAGACGAAAACGGAGTTCAGATGAAGGAGTTATGAATTTCGAACGGAGTTTTCCTGTCCCGACCTACTAAAAATAATATATAAGTAATATATTTATAATATATTAAAAATAAAGTCAAAACTAGCCAACGGAGTCTAAACGAGAGTTGTAGAGCATAATCTCACCTTCTCGTCGATATAAAGAACATCGAAAACGGAGTTCATATGCGAAAGTTATGAATTTCTGAAGTTCGGGGTGCGAAACCCCAAAACTGTCGGATACCACGACGTGGCAAGCAGTGCCACGACGTGGCAAGTCTTCTGACGCCTCCAAGAGTCCCCCAGACGCAACTTGCGATGACGCATGCAGTGACGACCAAGCCCACGACGTGGAAAAGGTGCCACGACGTGGCAAGGGCTAATTTTGCCCTATAAATAGATTTGAAGGGCCAGCCGATTATGGTTGCTCCATCCCTTCTCTCCCACTCCCGATACACCCTCTAAGCCCTATTTTAACCCCCCGAAGCCCCGATAACATCCCGAGACCAAAATCAAGTCCCGAAACCCGAAGATCCCGAGAAGAAAAGAGTTTCCGAGCCGAAGCTCTGTCCGCGAGAAACCTGGTGTGTGAAGATATCCAAGTTTCACCGAAGAATATCTACTTGAAGAGCCGTAGTGCTGTCCGAGCATCGTCTAATCAAATGAGTGTATAGTCCCTTTCACAAACACGATTTTAATAGAAGTATTGTTTGAATGTATTAAGTATATGTTTTGTGTGAGTGTGTAGTTACTTTCTTCTAATGCATAAATACGAAGTATTTGCTATGAAATAAGTGCTATGTGTTTATATATTGTTTGTTTATTTGAGATGGGTGGAATGAATGTTTTATATCGGTTTTTAAATGATTAAAGTTGTATGTGTATTTTATATCTACAAGATAAATGTTGGGTAGTACATGGGTAGATGAAATAGTTGGTGTGAAATGAAAGATGTTATGAGTAAACCCTGGCGATGATGTGACTTCGTGCCTACTATATAAACCTTGGTGACTATGGAGTTAGCGCCTACTGTTAAGTAAACCTTGGTGACTATGGAGTTAGCGCCTACTGTTAAGTAAACCTTGGTGACTACGGAGTTAGCGCCTATTGTATAAACCTTGGTGACTATGGAGTTAGCGCCTACTGTTAAGTAAACCTTGGTGACTATGGAGTTAGCACCTACTGTTAAGTAAACCTTGGTGACTATGGAGTTAGCACCTATTAGATAAACCTTGGTGACTATGGAGTTAGCGCCTATTGTATAAACCATGGTGACTATGGAGTTAGCGCCTACTGTTAAGTAAACCTTGGTGACTATGGAGTTAGCGCCTATTGTATAAACCTTGGTGACTATGGAGTTAGCGCCTACTGTTAAGTGAACCTTGGTGACTATGGAGTTAGCACCCGATAGCTATGGATTTAGTACCTAATAGATAAACTTTGGCAGCAATGGACTTCGTGCCAATTCCTTAGGTCAATCCTTAGGAACGAATGAACAAAGGATAGTCGATTCTTAGGGTAAAACCTTAAGAAATAAAGAAGATAATGGGGATGGGTAATTGGGGTGATTATTTGATGATTAAATATAATAATAAAATTATTGTGGGTTGAAAACCCTATATGCTCACCGGGCTCCCAAGCCTGACCCACTCAGTTTTCTTTGCATTACAGTTAATAGCACAAGAGTAATAGTTGGTGGACTTGACGAGAGATTTTGGATTATAGATCACTAGTTATAAATAACTGTTGTAAGGTCTATTTTATATTGTTTATGCTTTTGGTCTGTATCGGAACATGACATCCCGAGATTTTCTTATTTAATGAATATACATTTCTTTAAAGAAATGCTTTGATAAATTCTTATCATATTTTGTTTTGGGAACAAATTACGCAACTGTTTTCTTTAAAATAATACTCTGATTTATAAAACAAAGCATAAACAAATCGGTCTTTTCTGGCCGTGAAATTGGGGATGTCACATTTATTTGTTACACATTACTCCTAGAAGATACTTCCTTTTATATTAAAAACAACCAAACGGGCTTTAAACCGGCTAAAAATTAGCAGAAATGAATTTTGACTTTTAATTGGAGTGCTTGATTGTAGTGTTTGTACAAATGAAAATTTCGGATTGTCACATCATTCCCCCGTTAGAGGGAATTTCGTCCCAAAATTAGAGTTCAAGCAACTAAGTTATTACAAATAACTAAGTAAAAAGATGAGGATATTTAAGTTTCATTTGATCCTCGCGCTCCCAAGTGAACTTCGGTCCTCGCTTGGCGTTCCAGCGAACCTTCACGATTGGGATACGGCTTTGTTTCGTTCGCTTGACCTCTCGGTCCATGATCTCTACAGGTTCTTCCACGAAGTTAGGATGTACGTTACTAAGTTCGCGGGGTAAGTTGAGTTTTTAAGCTACAGGGCCGATTCTAGCGAGAATCTCGAAAGGCCTTATGTATCTTGGATTTAGCTTTCCACGCTTTCCGAAGCGTATCAAGCCTTTCCAGGGTGACACTTTCAAAAGGACTCGGTCTCCCACCTGGAATTCCAAAGGTTTCCTCCGTTTGTCTGCGTAGCTTTTCTATCGGTCTCTAGAGGCTTTCAATCGTTCAAGAATCTGAACGATCTTCTCTCTCGTTTCCCGAATGAACTCCGGACCCGTGAGAGTGTTGTCAGGAACTCGTCCTTTAGCTAACTGAGTGTCACCCACCTCAGCCCAGCACAGAGGGGATCTACACTTTCGGCCATAGAGGGCTTCAAATGGAGCAGCCTTTATGCTCATATGATAATTGTTGTTGTAAGAAAAATCGACGAGGAGTAACTGAGTATCCCATGCCTTCCCAAAGTTGATCACACAGGCTTGAAACATATCCTCCAAGGTTTGGATAGTCCTCTCACTTTGTCCGTCGGTCTGTGGATGGTAGGCTGTACTCATGTCCAGCCTCGTTCCTAAGGAGCTTTGTAGCGACTGCCAGAATCTCGAAGTGAATCTACTATCTCTATCGGAGATAATGGATATAGGGAGATCATGCAGTCGTACTATCTCCCGAATGTATGTTCTTGTGAGCTTCTCCATCTTGTCGGTCTCTTTGATGGGTAGGAAGTGCGCGGACTTGATCAATCTGTCGATGATGACCCAAATGGTATCAAGTCCACCCGTTGTCTTGGGTAACTTGGTTATGAAGTCCATAGTCATCCTCTCCCACTTCCACTCAGGTATCTCCGGTTGCTGGAGTAGACCTGATGGTTTCTGGTATTCGACCTTGACCTTGGCGCAAGTAAGGCATTTACTTACGAAGGTAGCAATCTCTGCTTTCATGTTAGGCCACCAGTATGACTTTTCGAGATCCAGATACATCTTATCTGAATCCAGGTGGGTGGAATATCGAGTGTTGTGCGCTTCCTTCATGACTAAGTCTCTGAAGCCACCGTGTCTAGGTGTCCAGATCCGGTCCATGAGATATAAGGCTCCGTCACCCTTGATTTCCAAGTTCTTATCCATTCCTCGCAGGTATTCTCCCGTCACATTTTCAGGTTTCAAAGCTTCGAGATGAGCCTCCTTAATTTGTGCGGATAGATGCGAATGGATAGTCATAGTTAATGACTTGACTCTTCGACCAGAATATTCTTTCCAACTTAGGGCGTCTGCTACCACGTTGTCTTTACCCGGATGATAACGAATTTCGCATTCGTAGTCGTTTAGTAGCTCGACCCACCGTCGTTGTCTCATATTAAGCTCCTTCTGGTTGAATATGTGTTGTAGGCTTTTGTGGTCTGTAAAGATAGTGCTTTTCGTACCATACAGGTAGAGTCTCCAGATCTTCGAAGAAAACACGACTGCTCCTAACTCGAGATCGTGTGTGGTGTAGTTGACCTTGTGTGTCTTTAGCTGTCTTGAGGCGTAGGCGATGACCTTACCTCGTTGCATCAGAACACAGCCGAGCCTCTGGTTAGATGCATCGTAGTATACCACGAAGTCTTCTATCCCTTCAGGGAGGGATATTATTGGTGCGGTGCATAAGGCTCGCTTCAGCGTTTGAAACGCCTTCTCTTGTTTCTCTTCCCAGTCAAAGGCCACACCTTTCTGGGTCAATGTTTAAAGGGGTTTCGCGATACGGGAGAAGTTCTGTATGAATATGCGATAGTAGCTAGCGAGGCCTAGAAATTGACGAATTTCTATAGGCGTCTTTGGTGCTGACCAGTTCTCAATAGCTTTAATTTTGGATGGGTCCACGTGGATTCCTTATTCGCTAACCACGTGCCTAGAGAATTCGACTCTTCAGATCCAAAATTCGCATTTAGAGAACTTCACATAGAGCTTCTCTGATCGTAAGGTTCCTAGGACTTGTCGTAAATGTTCACTCTGTTCCTCCTTACTTCGAGAGTAGATGAGTATGTCATCGATGAAAACAATGACGAACTGATCCAAGTAAGGACGGCATACCCTATTCATTAAGTCCATGAATACTGCGGGCGCATTAGTCAGCCCGAACGTCATCACTACGAACTCGTAG
This sequence comes from Lactuca virosa, assembly GCF_052849685.1. Lineage (NCBI taxonomy): Eukaryota > Viridiplantae > Streptophyta > Magnoliopsida > Asterales > Asteraceae > Lactuca > Lactuca virosa. Next base: position 122,632,830 of record NC_136430.1, on the reverse strand, counting down.
TGTCTGTAACGAGTTCGGAAGGCTGTCTTCGGAACGTCCTCCTCCAGCACTCGTAACTGGTGGTACCCGGACCTCAGATCAATCTTGGAAAAGTAACTCGCCCCTTGCAGCTGGTCGAATAAATCGTCTATGCGAGGAAGAGGGTAACGATTTTTGATCGTAAGTTTGTTGAGTTCCCTGTAATCGATGCACATACGGAACGATCCGTCTTTCTTCTTCACGAATTAGACCGGTGCTCCCCAGGGTGAGAAGCTTGGTCTTATAAAGCCCTTGCTGAGCAGTTCGTTAAGTTGACCGGACAGTTCTTGCATCTCAGCAGGTGCTAGACGATAGGGTGATTTGGCTACGGGGGTGGCCCCTGGAATTAAGTCGATTCTGAATTCGACTTGACGTTGGGGAGGTAAACCCGGTAGTTCTTCTGGAAAGTCGTCGGGGAAGTCGCATACTACGGGGAGGTCTTTTAGGTCTTTTGTTTTCTGGCTCGTGTCAACAATGTGTGCGAGGAATGCATGATATTCCTTACGCAAGTACTTCTGGGCTTGAATACTTGAGATGATACGAAGGCTCGTACTGGGTTTGTCTCCGTAGATTAAAAAGGTTTCGTTATTTGGTAGATTTAGACGGGCTGCTTTTTCGAAACACAGAATATCGGTACGATGGAGACTTAACCAGTCCATGCCCACAATGGCATCGAAGCTCTTGATTGCTACTGGTATGAGGTCGATTGGAAATGATTGATTATCTAGCGTGAGGGTAAAACCTACGTAAATCTTGTTAGAACTCTCTGTCTTTCCGTTAGCCATTTCTACGACGAAGGTTTCTTTTAGTGCTTGCGGTGATTGTTTAAGTAAGTGTTTAAATTTTTGGTTTACGAAGCTCCACTCTGCTACACTATCGAATAGGATACAAGCATAAGAGTTATCAAGAAGGAACATACCCGTGACTACTATGGGGTTTGCCACGGCTTCATTGTGGCCAATAGCAAGTAGTCTTCCTGCTCCTCCTGCGTTCCCAGCTTTCGGATAGTTTCTTTTGAAGTGCCCTGTCTTGCCACATGCGTAGCAAGTCTGGCTGACTCCTGCACCGGGGACCTAGGTGATAGGTTTGGGAGGCATTCTGCAAAACCGGGCGGTATGGCCCTTCTGGTCGCAATTAGTGCAGTGCATTTCCCGGCAGGGGCCATTGTGATGGAAATTCCACTTGGCGCACTTGGGTAGGGTCCCTGCATATGGTTTGGCTGGTACAGGGGCAGCAGGGGTAGTGGCACCATGGACAGCCACAGTCTGTTGGTTCTTGGAAGAGGGTTGAGCTGATATGCCCTTCTTTCGGTCCCAACGCTTTCTCTTATTGTCAGCTATTTTGGTTGGTGCGGGAGCAGTCGTTGTAGTTGTTGTTGGAGTAGAAGGAACCTCGTGGTCAATAAGCCTTTGGGCCAATTCCTTGGCACTATCAAAGGTCGCAGGTTTTGATGCTAGAACATTCCCTCGATACGGGGGTACCAAACCCCAGATGTATCTCTCGACTTTCTTGCCTTCAGTGGGGACCAGGTTTGGACATAGGGTCACCAGGTCGCAGAACATGGCTGTATAAGCCACTATGTCGGAACCCTTCATTTTGAGGTTCCACAGTTCCTCCTCGAACTTCTGAATTTCACCCCTCGGGCAGTACTCCCTTGTCATCAGGTCCTTCAGTGTATCCCAGCCCATGACGTTAGCTGCTACCAGTGAGAGTGATTTGACATCGCCATTCCACCACGCCAGGGCCCTTTCAGTGAAGGTGCAAGCAGCGAACTTTATCTTGCTTTCTTCAGGGCATGAGCACATCTCGAAGATTGCTTCTGTTCTCTCGATCCATTGGGACAATGCAATGATCCCTCCGGTTTCGTTGAAGTATGTTGGTTTGTAGCTGACGAAATCTTTATAGGTACACTCCCGTGTACTTGGGTGGATTTCACCATGTCTAGAGTTGGTGCCCGTTCCTGCTCCACTTGCATCACCAGAATTTATTTGAGCCATGGCTGTGGTCACAACTGCGGTTACAGCTGCCTGAAACATCACCGCATCGAACTGCGGAGGGGGTGGGTGGTGGTGAAGTTTGATTCACAAGCGTGTTCCTGTTCGGACGTTTCGAGGCGGCATCTTTTACTGAAAGTTTATAAAGATGACGATAATAGTAAGAATCAATTGTAAGTATGGTGAGAGTGATTCATGGACTAAATCGCCATAGTCCAACTATTAGATAAAGGCATATCAATAGAGTAGGGAAGCACAAGAGTAAGGACTTTCCATTTGGTTAGATAGCTGCCAATATTACTGGTATTAACGATGTAAAATGAGTTCGGGAAAAATTGACCTAACAATAGGTCTTACATCAAACCATAAGGGAAAATGTTGGTAGATTAGATGTCTAGTGCTCCCTATTATTTTACAGACAAGTGCTCCCTAGAGCATAGAAAAGAAAGGCCATTCCTTATCTCAAAAGTAAAGATGAGTCGACATCTTCTATCGGCAACGGGTATCCCTCGGGCGAACCCTCATGTCTGCCAGTTGATGTACAACTTCCTGAAGATGTCGCTCATGCCCCCTCTGACGCACTCGGAGTTCCATGACTTCAGCTCGGGATGTAGCTAGTTGTTGCTGCAGAGCCTCATTGGTCCTCCTAGTTCTATCCATAGCCTCTTCGAGTTGGCGAACGAGGACCATGTTAAGGCCAGCGTTGGCGTCAACTTCCATTACCCGGTCGATGGCTGCATGACCTTGCTCGACGTTCTGAGCAATCCTATGGATCATGATGGGTAGGACCCGGTCAGCTGAACCTCCCTCGCTTATATTGTAAAAGCTTCGGTCTCCGTTGAAAGGTAAAGGCTGACCCTGTTCATCACTCCATCGATTCAAGGTTGTTGCCTACAAGGGAGTGGGATTTTGAAATGCCAGACGGGGGTTCAGGTTTGGAATTGGGACCTCTTGGGGAAGGTTGTTGACCTCTGGTTCGGAGTCGGAGCCATCCGAAAAGCCTTCTACGAGGTGATCATCCAAAGGGATTGGGTGATCATCTTCTGGCTCATCATCAAGCCATCCACCAATGCCTTGGTTGGGATAATACAGATCGCCGGGGAGATGGAAGCCAACCATGATATTTACGCGATGATAGGGGAAGAGAATAGTTAATAGACGTACTACTAAAGGTCCTTTTTAGTTTGCACATAAGTAGATATAGTAACACAAAATACTCCTATATTATTTTAGGTTTATGTTTTGTTCTCATGTTCTTGTTGTAGTAGTGTTGGTAAGTTTTTAGACTTGTTGCAATACCACGACCATTCTTAGGCACATGGTAGTCACTCCTCGGAAAATATAGTTGATCAGGCTATATCCCCCTAGATTTGACCGTATGTCTCTAAGCCTAATCGTGTTGTTCAACAATCATAATACTTTTGTTCTGATCTAGTATGATACTGACCCTGGTATGAATAGATGTATATATACTTAGTTAAATATCTTATTATTTAAAAGTATATATTCTTGGTCAGAGTGTTTTAATCCCGTTGCGTTTATAGTTCGTATATCTTTTATGGGTTGATATACTTAATTCAGTATAAACAATGCTCTGATGCCAATCTGTCACACCCAAAACCGGAACGGCGGAAATGTTTTGGGGTGGAGGACGTCATGTACAGTATCTTAACAATGCATAATAGTAAAGATGAGCAACCACATCCATTGCATTAATATAATAATTTTAATACGAGCGTGTTCTGTATTGTTTGTAAGACACCAAAAGAATAATCAAAATAAAATATGAGTCTTGTATGTGCTCCATCTTCTCAAAAGCTTCATCAGTACCTGTCTACTAATGACCTGAGAATACAAGTTATTGTAAGGTCCAAATATGGATCTTTACCAGTAGTTAAACAACAATCAATCACAAGAAGAAGAATAAGATGAAAGAAATCAAGCTTGCACACGATTATATTCATAAAATCGACTGGTACAACTCGATGAGACTCTATGGCATCAACAACCATCAAATGACAAACACCTCCTCTATATATACAAGACCTGAACCGTAAACTGCGTTTGCGACCGTAAACAGAGTTTACGGTCGTAAACGTGTTTACGGCCGTAAACCAAGTTTACGGTCGTAAACACCCAAAAGACCAAAACTCAACAAACAACCCATTAACACTATTACAGACTCATACTTGACCAAAATACATTAAAGCCTAGACCAAACCATAAATTGGATCCTTCAGTTATTTTGAAAGAGTTTATCAGCATAACGCTGGTGAGTTCATAAGTATTTAGTGTCCTTGCTTGTATGAAAAGGTTTGTAACAACATAGTGTAAATGTCAGTAGCAGTTTGTAAATGTTTATGAATGGTTGTACTCCCTAGAAAATTCTATATTTTCTAGTGAAATGTAGTCTTCTACCAAGACCCGACGGTTTGTATGTTTGTTCTTTTGTAAATGTAAAAGTTTTCCCCAGTGAAACTATCAGTATGAAAATATAGTTTTAGACTTCACTCATGTAAAGTGGTTACAAAAGAAATGTAATATGGGAAAATAATGTTTTACCCTAGGAGTATCACTGCCGGCTAAATGTGATAAAAAATGCAGACTCCTGGTAGTATTAAATGTACAATACACCTCGGGAATCTGTTTTGCCTTTAATTCTTAATTGGTTAATTAAAGGTTTGAATGTGAACTCGTATGTAACCATGCTGATCGACGGCTGAATAACTGACGACCCTCCGGTGTCATATGTAGTGAGGTAACATTCTGTCACCCCTTATCCTTTCGGATGGGACTGTAGCTAGCAGTCCGGATGTGGGAGTGTCAGTCCCGTATAGATCTATACACACAATGCCCGCTCTCCCTCCAGGAGACTCTGGTTACAAAGTGATACCACAGTGAAGTGTCGTATCGAGAAGTAGTATGTTACATTCTAATTAGCGTATTCAAAAGTTTGTATAGTATGTCATAGTGTAGTGATGTCACACCCCACTAAAGCGGAAACACGAGGCGTGGCAGTAAAAAGGGTTTCATAGCAAAAGTTAAAAGACAACACTAACCATAGTATTAAAAATCATTACAAATTTACAATGGGTTTGAACAACTTTTAAAAGAAATTACAATGAAAATTGAAATACAACACATGCGAATGCTCCTAAAAGTGATGTGTCCCTAAGTGCCACTTACTCGATGATTCCTGAAAAAGCATGTAAAACGAGCATCAACTATAAAAATAGTTGGTGAGTACTCACAGATAAACAAAATAATATTGGTTCCATGAATTGAAATCAAAGTTTTGATAAAAGTTTCCAATAATAAAAGTATATTGTTTAAATGAGTAAATAAGTTTGCAAAAACAAAGTTCTTTGTCATCATGAGAGATAAATTATGTTACCCAAATAAGATGCAACATTCATATTCTCATGGAAGATAAAGTTCGTTACTCAAACGAGTAAACAAGTTTCATTGCTAAAATGAGCAATCAATTTCGTTGCTACAAGGAGCAAACAATTTCATTGCTAAAATATGTATATAAGTTTTCAGTAATAAAAGTTCGTTGTGTAATGAGAAACAAAGTTCATTACTATAATGAGAAACAAAGTTGATTGCTATAATTGATAAACGAGTTTATTGCCATAATAAATAACAAGTTTGTATGTGTATGAGCAAACAATGAGTTCTCAACCAAACCTATGACTGAAGCCCTATCAAGATCTATGCTTATCGTTCCATAGATGAATATGGTATCATGCACTCCAGCAATAGGGCGAGTGAGGAGTTGTCAATTCCTAATAGCACTATCCATAATGACCATTGGCTCAAAGAGTTAATGGTTAGAGATAAGGGAAGGGCCTTAATACGATAAGTTCTCATGTTCCGTGTTGCATAGACATACATAGAGAGATATAGAAATAAAATAGCAATCATGTTTGATACAAATCAATTTAAATACAACGAACAAATAATAGTTTTCCGGGACCTGCTTTTCCACCCCAAAACATAAAAACTGAAAATAGGGGAGTGCGTGAATACTCACAATATGCATTGAGATGATGCAAATGATGCCTTGAGCTAAGTTCCACTTGTACCACTATCGATTCCTGCAATAATGGTATTCGCTAGTGAGTCTGTAATCGAAATCTAACACTAGTATACTTACTACTAAAATAGAATTATGCCAATATTGTGTCGAAATTTAATATTGATAAGTTACAAACATTTTTCTGTGGAATTTAAGTTTCAAAGAATCAATTGTTATATAACAATTTAAGTGGAAAATTTCCATTATTGAAATGTTAATATTTAACTTAGTTCTAAATCAACTTAGTTCTAAACTTTCCCAAACTTTGCATTTCAGTATTAATTGAAGTCAAAGACCTTAAGATAAATTTTCTTGAATTTTTGATTTGTGTAACTATTTTTCACCATTTAATTCCATGAATAATCATAAAATCCTGGAAAAATAGTAAATTATCCTGAAAAATTCTTGTAATTTTTGTGTAACTATTTTACAGTGTACATAATCTAGTAAAAATATTAATATGTGTTTTCAAAAAGTTTAACACAATTTTTCTGATTTTTGTACATTTAAGTGTATTAAATCTTGGGAAAATAGAAGAAAAATAGCATACAGAAAATAAAAATCATCAAAATTTTTATGTATCATCCTAACTTATTATAAGAGTTTCTGGTAAACTTTCATGAATTTTGGATGAATAAAACTATTTATACTGTTTTTAATCCATTCTAAAACCAAAAATCATGGAAAAATAGATTTCCATTTTGGAAAATTCCCAAAATATTTTTCTGAGTCTTAAATACAGGGTACAAGCTGCGAAAAATAAGAAATAATATTTTCACATTCCCTAAAGTGGTTTTATGATTTATTAGAGCTAAATAAAAAGAAAATTAAAAACCATACTAAACAGTAACAAAAGTCATAGAAACTTCATGGGGGATGTTTATTAACTTAAAGGATCATTCAAGAATTTTTCCAGAATTTATTTACTAGTGTAAGTATTTTACATGATTTAACACTCTATTTTCTTATTATTTTCATATAAAAATAAAAAATATATATATTGAGCTGAAAATTTCCAAAATGCATCTTCATACAATTTGATAACAATGAAAATTTGTTTTCTTATATTTGATTTTGAAAACCATGCCTAAAGGCTCAATAAATTATAGAGAAAACTTCGTTCTTGTGATTTATGTAAAGATTATTGATGTTACTTTGACAATTTTTGCAACATGTTACAAAGGCTTTTGAATCAAGATCTTTTTGTTCCTATTACATGATATTAAGAGTTCAAAATAATTTTTGAATGATTTTTAGTGATGAATAAGTCCTTTGAACATGCAACACAAAACAAATGTTCATAAGGAAAGTGCTGTTTGAGCAACAGTTTTGTAAAAATTGGTAAAAATCGAAATATTGGACTTTTACAGTGAGGTCAGATGGTTTTGAAAGATAACTCAAAATATTATATTTCAGAAAATGAATCACGAAATTTGGCTAAGAAATGAGTGAGATATGACAGTTTAAAGTCAGGTAAAGAAATCTGGCAGATTGCATGCATGATGATTAGTTAGAAAAGTGAGTTTTCATCATTTCCTTGAGTAAATCTTTTGAAGTATTTTAAATATATCATGATAAACTCATATTTTGGTCATGTTTCCAGAGATAAAAAGATTAAAACTTATCAAAATGTATACATGCATTTATGAACAAAATTTTGTTTCTCAAAAACTCTTAATTTGAGTTTGATGTTTTAATCCTTAAAATCGATTTTTGCACTAAGATCATGAACATGCAACCTTGTTTATCATGCATGAATGGTGTTAAAACACATCCATCATGTTCTAAAAACCATTTTAACAAAAAGAAAACAAGTTTGAAGAAGATGAAGAAGGAGAAAGTGTAAGAAAAAGAGCAAAACTTGAACGAAAAGTGAAGTAGAAATCGATTTTACCTTCAAGAATACCACAAGATGATGAAGATTTCTAGTTTGAGGAGTGTTCTTGAGTTTGCTTTCTGGAAAATTTCATGGTTCTTAGAGGGAGGAAGAGAGAATGGAGTGGTGTTTGGAGAGAAAAATTAAAGAGAAGGTAGAGAGAGTTTTCTAGAGAGAGAAAGAAGAGAGATGTGTGTGTGTTGGAGAATGAGTGTGTGAGAGAGAGATATGGGGAGAGAGGGATCCGAATTTTTTTGTATAATACCCATTTCTCATTTATTTTCTTTTATAAAATTTAAGTTCTTTTATAAAATATCTCAATTTTTATATAAAATGTGCACTAAAATCAAGTTTTTATTCATAAAATCTTGATTTTTGATTCATAAATTAAGGGTAAATGTTAATGAGTTAAATTTTATTTTCCTTGATTATATTTCCCTGAATTTAATTGTTTTAGGATAATATTATGAGTTTCATAACTATTTTTATAAAATTCTTGATGTCAAATTTTATAAAATTTAGGTTTTAGGGCTTTTAGGGTTTTGAGAATTAATAAATCTTTAGATATCAAAATCAATAGAATCTTTGACTTCAATTTATCCTATGGTATTATAACTCTTTTATAGTTATAAATAATATTTGTAACTTATTTTATCGGTTTATTGGCATTCTATGTAGTGGTTTCGAGATTCACGCGAAATTGAAGAATCAAGTATACTAGTCTTAGTTTTCAACTTTAACTTAAGTTCCTACGAGACTCAGACCTAATTTTATACTACTAGGTCAAATGCATGATGTGTGTATATGATTCATGAAAAGGTGTTCGATTCAAAGAGCGACCCGAATATGGATAGTCACTATAGTTAAGTAGTTGTAGAATTCACATATCAATGTGAAATCTAAGTACACCATCCATTGTTTCTATCTGTTTCCAAGTTTCTACTAGGTTATAACTTAGCTTCTAGTTACTAAGTCTAATATGTGTTGTGCCTATATGTGCAACTAAGTCTAGTCAAATCTAGAACCGACTCGAATTTTGACGGTTGTCACAGTCTCCCCCGGTTGAAAGAATTTCGTCCCGAAATTCAATTCGTGACGAATTCTATTAGAACTCAACCAGATGCAATTGTATAATTGGAGAAGTGGTGACTTTGAGAACTCTTTGATTATTTTGGGTTAATTCTCCAAGGGAAGAGCCCAGTTCTTTAGCTATAATCAAAGTAATGTTTCCTTAAGTCGAGTTCTACAGTCTAGATTGCGAGAAATTAGGATAATGGAAATCATGATCCGAGCATGGCGACCTAGTTGAAAAGATTATCTAGTTAGATATTATCTGAATTAAGAGAGCGGTATAAGTTTTGTTGAAGCACCAACTGCACTGAGCGTTAAATCCGCATTGATGCTTAAGTCGCATTCTAAATCGGCACTAGGTGTAAATTTATCGCCTGATAAAGAAGAGATTAGGAACAATTTGTTCACTTCCAGGTTGGCTACTAAATATGGAAAATATATATAATCTGAAATAAGAAGGTGTAGCACGAATGAAAAAGAAGTGATCGAGAGTAAGTTCCTAAAGATACGCACTAAGGGTAAGCAACGAAGTTTTGGTACATCTCAAATGTAAAGGCTATTTAAGTGTCGTCTATAAAATAAGTTACGAAACGATCGAGGATTTCCGAAGCAATATTTACTACCACGGTTACTCTTACTATAATAAAACAATATTCGAAGAATATATATATTTAGAGAGTCGTTGTCGCAAATGGAGGCGATGCAAGTTTAAGATAAATTAAATCACCTTGTCTAGATAACAATTTGAGTGATTAGAAATGATAAGTAATCTCACTATTATCAAAATGTGTAATAATTCCAAGATAATGAAGATACATGTGTGGCGATCAAACGAAATAGTAAAATAATAAAAAGATAAATTAAAGTTAAATGTTTAAGTCGTCATTAAGGGAATTTTTTTTTTAAAGAAATATTGATATTAGGCTTTTTGTAAAATTGACTAATTGTCTAAGTCAAGACAAATACAAGTTTAAGAGGAGTCAGAAAATTTATGAAAACAAGTTTGAAAGTTTAGAAACTCACTGAAAATAGCAAAGTAGAATGCTATTTTTAAGAAATGAATAAAAATGCCGATCATTGAAAATATTGCATTCTTAGTTTAGTGTTTCTACAAAAACAATCATTTAGAAAATAGATAATCGTAAAATTCAAAACTTTTGATGTATTTAAAGAAAAGAAGAAACATAAGGATACATATCCTTCACATATATTTTTCGGATATAGAAAAATTATAAGCATAAGGGTAATCATCTTTGTATTACTTATAAGGAAAAAAAATTCAATGAAAATTGCATTTTATATCATGTTTTTGAATTTAGAACGAAAGCGCAAATGTAAATAAGGATCACTTGTTTATAGTAGATTTCAAAATAAAAACAAGATGTGTATGATAAAAGGCGTAATTGAACATATCAAAGCTGACTAAACTTAAAGTATGCCTCATGACTATACACGTATTAATCACTCAAAATGAAAGGGTAGACTTCTAGTCTTTATGTATACGAACATGATACCAAGAGAAGCAAAATAGACAGAAACAAAGTTAGACAACGTATTATGTTAATATTATGGCGTGCAAGATCTAAAATCAGAAGGAGAGCGAGAAATAAAGTTCGGGGGAAAGAAAAAGGAACGTAGCGGCGGCAATGATTGTTATTGTTGAAATTATAAGAACAATACATATAGGTAGATTTAAAACCAGGTTGAGATATATTTCAAACTTCAATATGTGATGTATATTGATGATTAAATAGAAATGAAGAAGTTTTAAAGTGTTTTTTTTAAGGTTTGCTAAAAATTCACGAGTTATCTATTAAGTTAAACTCCATTTGTGAAAAGAAGAAACACTAAAACTTGTAATTGAAAATCTGACAGTTTTGACCTTTTTAACTGGGGTCAAACAATGGTTAAAACGGATAAGGTAAAGACTTAACATATTTAGATGAATAATTGTGCATTGTCAAAAGTACGTCGCTGGAAGTTTAAAAGTGAACACTAAGTTTTGCAATGCTGTAAGTTTTATAAACACGGATTATAAAACTAATTTGAAATAAAATAAACAAATGATGTGTGAAGTAGAAAGTTGTGAAAATATCATGTTGGGATTCAAGAAAACACATTTAAGTAAGATACAATGCCTAAATGAGAAAGTGGTCAAAAGAGTCAAAACAAAAGTGGTTTGAAAGATCCGATGAAGCTTTTAGGTGTAATATGAACTTCAATGTCATATGTCTATGTTTTATAGCATAGAATTTAAACACTTTTATAAAAGAAATTGTTTCTAAGTTTTTCGAAAACGTGCCAAAATGGTAATCAAGGTTTAAAATGGTTTCTATGCCCTTTAAAAGCACATCTATCCATTGAAATGGATTTGAAATGAAATTGAAATAGCAAGGTAAAAACCAATATTGGTTAAGTTGAGTTTTGAAGAAAAGCGTTAAGTTAGAGCGAGTTGTCAAAATAGTTTTAGCGAGAATATGGCTTAAATTGTTAGGAAATGTCTACTAAGTTGAATGAAGTGGATATAAAATATTTTATCGATGATAAATAAAACAGATGAAGCGAAATAATTTTTCGATGGAAGATTAAGAAGTAAGGAATAAGTATGTTAGTGTAGCTGATCGTACCTAAATACTAAGGCGAGTCTAAGGCGAGCGCCGATGTCTTTTCCCACAAGATAAAGGACAAGAAAAATTGTTTGAAAAACGTTTTATGGTGTCAATACAGTTTACGACCTTTTATAGAGGTCAAAGGGACATCCTATGTTAAGTTTTAAGCTCAAGGTGGAAACAACGTAGAGCTAAATCGTAGCGTAGAAATAAGATCTCACATATAGGTTAAACCTCCGTGTCTCCTTGTGAGTCGAATGCTGGAATGCCTGCCAATGGTATCCAAGTGTTTACTTAGTGGCGACTCATCTACCTCCTTACGCGATGCTCCAATTATCATTCGTGTCGGTATCGAAACGCTTTTTTTTCCTAATTGTAAATCTAGTATGAAGACGATGAAGAGGTATTGAGGAATAACTGGTATAGGTTTCGACTTAAGATTATTACTAGTGTATATCTAGCTACTAACCTTACATCTAAAGTCAATAGCTACCAAGGAATACCCATTTTCAGTACTAAGTACATTGCTCCTAGAGTGTCTAGTGATATAACCTAAGTGGTTAACCTAGCACTTGATAAGGGATAATAATATTTCTAAATAAAAGCATTGTGGTAAAAGTCAACTTAGTTTCTAAGTGTATCTAGATGAATGCCTATAATATGCAATGCCCGTACGCACACTGAAAATTTTTTGTTTTTCAAATGTTTAAGTTGAAAATTGTTTTGAACATAATTCTACTATAACCATTTCCAGCCTCGCATTAACTTTCCTTAATTAAGCATAGTTGGCCAGACTATACTTAATTAAAGTCCAATAATGTGTACTCGAATTAGTTATACCATTAGTATGTTTAGTATTTTAAAAAAGTTTTGAAATTTTTTGGCTATAGTTGTGGTTTTCCAAAGGAAAACCGGTATTCTCTATAACCTTTGGCTCTGATACCATTTTCTGTCACACCCCGCTAAAGCGGAAACACGAGGCGTGGCAGTAAAAAGGGTTTCATAGCAAAAGTTAAAAGACAACACCAACCATAGTATTAAAAATCATTACAAATTTACAATGGTTTGAACAACTTTTAAAATAAATTACAATGAAAATTGAAATACAACACATGCGAATGCTCCTAAAAGTGATGTGTCCCTAAGTGCCACTTACTCGATGATTCCTGAAAAAGCATGTAAAACGAGCGTCAACTATAAAAATAGTAGGTGAGTACTCACAGAAAAACAAAATAATATTGGTTCCATGAATTGAAATCAAAGTTTTGATAAAAGTTTCCAATAATAAAAGTATATTGTTTAAATGAGTAAATAAGTTTGTAAAAACAAAGTTCTTTGTCATCATGAGAGATAAAGTATGTTGCCCAAATAAGATGCAACATTCATATTCTCATGGAAGATAAAGTTCGTTACTCAAACGAGTAAACAAGTTTCATTGCTAAAATGAGCAATCAATTTCGTTGCTACAAGGAGCAAACAATTTCATTGCTAAAATATGTATATAAGTTTTCAATAATAAAATTTCGTTGTGTAATGAGAAACAAAGTTCATTACTATAATGAGAAACAAAGTTGATTGCTATAATTGATAAACGAGTTTATTGCCATAATAAATAACAAGTTTGTATGTGTATGAGCAAACAATGAGTTCTCAACCAAACCTATGACTGAAGCCCTATCAAGATCTATGCTTATCGTTCCATAGATGAATATGGTATCATGCACTCCAGCAATAGGGCGAGTAAGGAGTTGTCAATTCCTAATAGCGCTATCCATAATGACCATTGGCTCAAAGAGTTAATGGTTAGAGATAAGGGAAGGGCCTTAATACGATAAGTTCTCATGTTCCGTGTTGCATAGACATACATAGAGAAATATAGAAATAAAATAGCAATCATGTTTGATACAAATCAATTTAAATACAATGAACAAATAATAGTTTTCCGGGACATGCTTTTCCACTCCAAAACATAAAAACTGAAAATAGGGGAGTGCGTGAATACTCACAATATGCATTGAGATGATGCAAATGATGCCTTGAGCTAAGTTCCACTTGTACCACTATCGATTCCTACAATAATGGTATTCGCTAGTTAGTCTCTAATCGAAATCTAACACTAGTATACTTACTACTAAAATAGAATTACGCCAATATTGTGTCAAAATTTAATATTGATAAGTTACAAACATTTTTCTGTGGAATTTAAGTTTCAAAGAATCAATTGTTATATAACAATTTAAGTGGAAAATTCCCATTATTGAAATGTTAATATTTAACATTTTAGAGGTGTTCCAATGATTAAATTGAAGTCAAAGACCTTAAGATAAAATTTCCCAAACTAAATCAATTTAGTTTTAAACTTTCCCAAACATTGCATTTCAGTTTTAATTGAAGTCAAAGACCTTAAGATAAATTTTCTTGAATTTTTGATTTGTCTAACTATTTTTCACCATTTAATTCCATGAATAATCATAAAATCTTGGAAAAATAGTAAATTATCATGAAAAATTCTTGTAAATTTTGTGTAACTATTTTACAGTGTACATAATCTAGGAAAAATATTAATATGTGTTTTCAAAAAGTTTAACACAATTTTTCTGATTTTTGTACATTTAAGTGTATTAAATCTTGGGAAAATAGAAGAAAAATAGCATACAGAAGATAAACATCATCAATTTTTTTATGTATCATCCTAACATATTACAAGAGTTTCTGGTAAATTTTCATGAATTTTGGATGAGCAAAACTATTTTTCCTGTTTTTAATCCATTATAAACACAAAAATCATGGACAGATAGAGATACATTTTGAAAAATTCCCAAAATATTTTTATGAGTCTTAAATACAGGGTACAAGCTGCGAAAAATAAGAAATAATATTTTCACATTCCCTAAAGTGGTTTTATGATTTATTAGAGCTAAATAAAAAGAAAATTAAAAACCATACTAAACAGTAACAAAAGTCATTGAAACTTCATGGGGGATGTTTATTAACTTAAAGGATCATCCAAGAATATTTCCAGAATTTATTTACTAGTGTAATTATTTTATATGTTTTAACACTCTATTTTCTTATTATTTTCATATAAAAATAAAAAATATATATATTGAGCTGAAAATTTCCAAAATGCATCTTCATACAATTTGATAACAATGAAAATTTGTTTTCTTATTTTTGATGTTGAAAACCATGCCTAAAGGCTCAATAAATTATAGAGAAAACTTGGTTCTTGTGATTTATGTAAAGATTATTGATTTTTCTTTGACAATTTTTGCAACATGTTACAAAGGCTTTTGAATCAAGATCTTTTTGTTCCTATTACATGATATTAAGAGTTCAAAATAATTTTTGAATGATTTTTAGTGATGAATAAGTCCTTTGAACATGCAACACAAAACAAATGTTCATAAGGAAAGTGCTGTTTGAGCAACAGTTTTGTAAAACTTGGTAAAAATCGAAATATTGGAAATTTCCAGTGAAGTTAGATAGTTTTGAAAGCTAACTCAAAGTATTATATTTCAGAAAACGAATCACGAATTTTGGATAAGAAATGAGTGAGATATGACAGTTTAAAGTCAGGTAAAGAAATCTGGCAGATTGCATGCATGATGATTGGTTAGAAAAGTGAGTTTTCATCATTTCCTTGAGTAAATCTTTTGAAGTATTTTAAATATATCATGATAAACTCATATTTTGGTCATGTTTCCAGAGATCAAAAGATTAAAACTTATCAAAATGTATACATGCATTTATGAACAAAATTTTGTTTCTCAAAAACTCTTAACTTGAGTTTGATGTTTTAATCCTTAAAATCGATTTTTGCACTAAGATCATGAACATGCAACCTTGTTTATCATACATGCATGGTGTTAAAACACATCCATCATGTTCTAAAAACCATTTTAACAAAAAGAAAACAAGTTTGAAGAAGATGAAGAAGGAGAAAGTGTAAGAAAAAGAGCGAAACTTGAAGGAAAAGTGAAGTAGAAATCAATTTTACCTTCAAGAATACCACAAGAAGATGAAGATTTCGAGTTTGAGGAGTGTTCTTGAGTTTGCTTTCTGGAAAATTTCATGGTTCTTAGAGGGAGGAAGAGAGAATGGAGTGGTATTTGGAGAGAAAAATTAGAGAGAAGGTAGAGAGAGTTTTCTAGAGAGAGAAAGAAGAGATGTGTGTGTGTGTGTTGGAGAATGAGAGTGTGAGAGAGACATATGGGGAGAGAGGGATCCGAATTTTTTTGTATAATACCCATTTCTCATTTATTTTCTTTTATAAAATTTAAGTTCTTTTATAAAATATCTCAATTTTTATATAAAATGTGCACTAAAATCAAGTTTTTATTCATAAAATCTTGATTTTTGATTCATAAATTAAGGGTAAATGTTAATGAGTTAAATTTTATTTTCCTTGATTATATTTCCCTGAATTTAATTGTTTTAGGATAATATTATGAGTTTCATAACTATTTTTATAGAATTCTTGATGTCAAATTTTATAAAATTTAGGTTTTAGGGATTTTAGGGTTTTGAGAATTAATAAAACTTTAGATATCAAAATCAATAGAATGTTTGAGACTTCAATTTATTCTATGGTATTATAACTCTTTTATAGTTATAAATAATATTTGTAACTTATTTTATCGGTTTATTGCCATTCTATGTAGTGGTTTCGAGATTCACGCGAAATTGAAGAATCAAGTATACTAGTCTTAGTTTTCAACTTTGACTTAAGTTCCTACGAGACTCGGACCTAATTTTCTACTAGTAGGTCAAATGCATGATGTGTGTATATGATTCATGAAAAGGTGTTCGATTCAAAGAGCGACCCGAATATGGATAGTCACTATAGTTAAGTAGTTGTAGAATTCACATATCAATGTGAAATCTAAGTACACCATCCATTGTTTCTATCTGTTTCCAAGTTTCTACTAGGTTATAACTTAGCTTCTAGTTACTAAGTCTAATATGTGTTGTGCCTATATGTGCAACTAAGTCTAGTCAAATCTAGAACCGACTCGAATTTTGACGGTTGTCACAAGTGATGCATTCTCTGTACTAGTATAGTATATTCCCTTGTACAGTGTATAGTATGTTCTTATGTATAGTGTATAGTGTGTTCTCTTGTATAGTGTATAGTGTGTTCTCATGTATAGTGTATAGTATGTATTGACTCATAACTGTACTGACTCTTGTATGTGTCGTTGTGATAGTAGTAGTGATTAGTAAACCCTTAACTATACCTATTATATTTAAATAGTAATGTTGTTTGTATGCCCTTGTTACACAAGGGCACTGGACTGAAGTGAAAGCTTTTATATCCAAACATATATATATATGATATATAACTAAGATTTCAACGACATTCGGACAAATAACAGGATACCCTAAGTCCACAACCAAACAAGGAACAGGAAATAAGGTGAGCTATCAGTCCTAAGTCCTTCAAACCTTACTTATATAAATATAGTTGTATAGATATGAGTTTGACAGTAATGTAAGTTTAAAAGGGTTTTGAAAACAGTTTTAGCATTTAAAAGAGTTTAGTAAAAGGTTTTGAAGTGCTTGAAATCCATAAGTTTGATAGCAACTTGAAAGTAATAATAAATCTTTCTGTTTGTTCTAGTTATTAATCACATGTGATTAAGGCAATAACTATAATGTTTCAACTTGTATTACCCCCCATAAAATCATTTAAAATCATTTCAATGGTTGATTAAGAAGTATGAACTCACCTGCAGTGAGTTATTTGGATGAAGTGTCGGATAGGATGCTAAGTGTCAAGTGAAGACTTGCACACACACGGATCCTATTTAACATGTAATGACACATATATGTATCTAATTAGTCATTTAACAACCAATTAATCAAGTAAGGACGCCCTAAAACATGGATAACACTTTGATTCAAGTGCTAGGGGTACCAAAGGGTTGCATCTAAAGATAGTATGGCCTCACATTCGAGTTTACTTCACATATGGTAACACCACATGAGTTTACGGCTAATGGTCATTTCCCCATGGGTTTACGGCCGTGAACTCATGGTGATTAGTACCATTTTGTGTTTTAGGGTCTTACAAGTCAAGGTTAAGTATCCTATGATCAAGTCCAAGCCTTAGGAAGTATTAGTGGCACAATTTGCACTAACTTTTAGAGTTTACGGCCTATGGTCATAACCCCATGAG